>NC_056748.1:550367745-550485245 GCF_019279795.1 Protopterus annectens
TCAAGCTGGCACCTCAGCGTTTCGTAAAAAAAATCTACTGCCAATCATTAGTGGACTGGAGTTCCGCTGTGGCGACCCCTTACCGGGAAAAGCTGAAAGACAACAACCTCTGAATGTTCATGCAAGTGGTGTAGATATTTTCATGAATATTCAGGCGTGATTTTTTTATGAGTACATGGGTATTAGTTGGTGGGCGGGGTTTAGGGGAGAGTTAGATACCAATTACATAGATTTAAAGTGACAGGGCAGTATTTAGATAGGGTTAGTTGTTGGTTTTGCTATTGCATTACATGAGAAGTTAATTAACCATCCCTTTAAAAAAACCTACTGCAGTTGAACATTTCTCAATGGAAAAATACTAAGTATGTATATTCAATCTTGACCTTGACAGAACATTAAAAAATCAGGAAATTTTTCCTAAACAAAGTATATACTTCGTACCCTTGACTTTATTTTAATTTATAAACATTAACAATGTATTTTCATCTAAAACACACCCGCTAAAATACTAAATGAATTGTTATTTTGTTATGTATAAATATTGTACAAGGAAGAAAACTTTACAAACTATTTTTGATGAAATAAAAATACATTACATTAAAAACAATATACATTATACATTCATTACCTTCATCTCATAAGAGATTTTAATTTTAACAGACATTTGATGGAACACATTTCATTTATGCCTGGATGAATATAGGCACTAGTTTTGAGCTGCCACAATAGCTCAGATTCTTCTAGTTTGAGGTGCCAAGAATGCGAATTGGGGCAAAAAAACGCAGAACAAGAAGGCGTACAACTGGCGCAGAAAGTAATGTACTGTCAACCTGAAATTATTTTCAGCAATAGTAGAGACTTCCGTGTTTATAACTATACTAAATTTGAGGTCTCTCAAGATGTCGTTGAGTTACTATCAAAAGGCTTTAATTTTGTTTTACCACAGAAGCCTAATGTTGCTCGTATGCTATGTGACCTTAAATTATTCACACGAAAGCTCAATTTAAAGCTGATATTAGGACAGAATAGTAATGTGTTTTGTAGTGAACGTATATCTAGCACGTACAACCCCCCCCCTTGATAATAACATTCTTTTGTTTGAAAAGATCACTGAAATTCATCTAAGGGGCTTGACCAACCAACTTGCCCATAATAAAACTCCTGACACAAGCGACAATAATTTGATCGCAATAGTCAAAGCTCATAAAATTCGGGTGATGAAGCCCGACAAGGGGGGTGGAGCCATGTTAATGTACGAAAAAGACTACGAAGAAAAGATGCATACTATGTTATCAACTGATAATTACAGAAAAGTCTCTTTAAATGAGTTAAACCAAGCCTATGCTAAAATATAAAATGTGTTAAGCGACTTATTCATTGATGGCAGTATCGATACTGCTTTATATCAATACTTAACTATCTTAGCTCCATTGGTGCCAGTTATTTTCGGAGTCCCTAAGCTCCACAAAAGCATTCAGAGTCCCCCGTTTAGACCAATCATAGATGGTCGTCAGTCCATTACTTATTCATGTGCTAAATGGGTGGACAACAAGTTGAAAGATATACTCAAGACCGAGCCTCAAATTTGTAAGGATTCCTGGCACGTTTTGGAATCTTTAAATAACATTCCCTTTGACACCAATTTTAATTTCCTGACAGCTGATGTCAGGGATTTATACACGGTGATTCCGCAAGACATTGGTATAGATTGGGTTAGGGATTTTCTGTTATATAAACGAGTGCCAGGGAACAACATTGATCTGATTGTTAGTCTTTTAGAATTGGTGTTGAGTAATAATTTCTTTATGTTCAAAAAAGATCTGTATTTACAGCTTACAGGTGTTGCAATGGGCTCCCCTTGTGGGGGCAGCTTTGCAAATTCAGTAATGGCTTATTGGGAACATACTTTTTTGTTCCAACATTCATTATATAAGGAGGCCGTCGTATGGTACACAAGGTACCAAGACGACATCCTTATAATATTTAAGGGAGATGAAGAAGTGGCTCAAAATTTGATTGGAGTTATGAATTCATTTACCCCTTTTTTGTCCTTTACCTACAGCTTTAATAAGATTTCCATAAATTATTTGGACATTTTAATACGAAAAGATTTCGAAAAAGGCATATTTTGCACTAGTGTGTTTCGGAAACCTCATTATAGTAATTCTTTTCTTCATTTTACTAGTTGCCACCCCTACTTTCAGAAGAGAGGCGTGGTGAAAAGCCAAATCATTCAGGCTTCAAGAATGTGCTCCGAAGAAACAGCATTCGAGGAAGAATGTCATTATTTGGCTTCAATGTTTTTAAACAGAGGGTACCCGAACAAATTAATTAACTCTGTGATAGTTGAGGTTTCCCATAAAAGACAGACTGGCCTTTTAGGACCAATTCTAAAAATAGACCAGATTAATACATTCACTGTGAATGAAAATTTGACTAGTGAAGTATGCCCATTGGTTAATGTAGGTTCAAAACAAGTGGATTACAGTACTTGTTTTCTCATACAATTTAATATACTGTCACCAGAAATTAGACGTATACTTAATAATAATTGGGAATTTATCACTCAGGATGCTCACATGAGTAAAAATTTAGGACAAAAACCATTAGTTGTTTTTAAGAAGGCTCCTTCCCTAAAAGTTCTTTTGGAACGCACACCTAAGGAACAAAAACTGAATAATGGAATGTATAGATGTGGCCGATGTAGATACTGTAAATATATAAAGACAGGTACCTCCTTTACAATTCGGGATGTAAAATACCATATGAACAACAAGTGTGACTGCAATAGCCAAGGCGTAGTATATCTCACTAGTTGTAAAAACTGCGCTGCGTTCTATTTGGGGAAGACGGAACGTCACTTAAAACAATGAATATATGAGCACCTGTATGCAATTTCCAAGGGAGTATTAACAAATGCTTTAGCGAAACATATTTCTGAAAACCCAACTCATGGTTTTTTATTCATAGTAGTGCAAAAGATAGAGTTGAATCCCAGAGGTGGCCCTTGGCACCTCAAACTAGAAGAATCTGAGCTATTGTGGCAGCTCAAAACTAGTGCCTATATTCATCCAGGCATAAATGAAATGTGTTCCATCAAATGTCTGTTAAAATTAAAATCTCTTATGAGATGAAGGTAATGAATGTATAATGTATATTGTTTTTAATGTAATGTATTTTTATTTCATCAAAAATAGTTTGTAAAGTTTTCTTCCTTGTACAATATTTATACATAACAAAATAACAATTCATTTAGTATTTTAGCGGGTGTGTTTTAGATGAAAATACATTGTTAATGTTTATAAATTAAAATAAAGTCAAGGGTACAAAGTATATACTTTGTTTAGGAAAAATTTCCTGATTTTTTAATGTTCTGTCAAGGTCAAGATTGAATATATATACTTAGTATTTTTCCATTGAGAAATGTTCAACTGCAGTAGGTTTTTTTAAAGGGATGGTTAATTAACTAATTAAATCAATGATTCAATTATGTGAAAAGTTAGAGGGACTATAATAGTACCGAAGCATTTGCTATTAGTTTGTCTGAAGAAGTGCATGTATCTTATGCATGAAAGCGCTCACAAACAGTAAAGTATTTTGGGATTTTTACTTCGACTGGCGTCTTTTTGTTGGATCCACTTTGGCAGTTTTTTACTTGGTTATTTGAGCTTTGCTTGTCTGTGTATTACATGAGAAGTAAGTTGCATTTTATAGGGTCGGTTTTTTGAGAGTAACTGATTTAGATTTTCAGCCTTATGTATATTCAGCGTTGTCATCTCGGCATTATGAAAGTCGGTCTACTGGCATTTTGATCTTGTAAAGTAGACCCATATACTGTATATATATATATATATATATATATATATATATATATATATATATATATATATATATATACACACACATTTACTTTAGAACATTAAAAAGCCATAACATTGAAATTCAAAACACTGAGACCAAAATCTTGAAAATTCAAAACACTGAACACTCTAAACATGAATCCCATAACACTGAAAATACATAGGAAACCATCATTTAATATATGCCAGCACAACTACATACAGAAACAAATAAAAAACAAACCATATTGCACTTCTCCAACTATAAGCAGGGGATTCCGCAGTGGTACAGCGGTAGCGTTGTTACCTCACAGCAAGAGGTTCTCCCGTTCGATTCTCAGTTTGGCTTGGGAGTGCCTTCTATATAGAGTCTTCATGTCCTTCCTGCAGTTGGGTAGTGTTCGAAAGACATTCATGCGTAAATGGGCGTGCCTTCGTTGAAGGTTGAGCGTCGAGCTGACACCTCGGCGTTTCGTAAAAGTCAACTGTCAATCATTAGCAAACCGGAGTTCCACTGTGGAGACCCCTTACCGGGGAAAAAGCCAAAAGACAAAAAAAAACTATAAGCAGGGGGACAAGCCCCCCTGCACCCCCCACCCCCCTGCTATTTAAATATATTATCTCTGAGATCACACTACACAGAACAAAATGGCAAACATACCATTCCACGCTTCATCACTGCCTGTTTAAATTGTAAAAAAAAGCTATCCTCAACCTTTTCTTCGAAACACTACTTCACGTTTAAAACATTAACCTTTACTATATATCTCTCCAGTACTTACTGAAGTTTCATAGATAACCTCTGTCATGTTCCCTTCTTACTTGCTATATTACAACATAACAGTTGATATATTTAAGTAGTAGGGGGTATGGTGGTTATATTTGAAGAAGTGTAATATGATTTGTTTTAATTTGTTTCTGTAGGGGTTGTGCTGCAATATAGTACATGTTGCTTTCCTATGTATTTTCACTGTTATGGGATTCAATGTTTTGAGTTTTCAGTCTTTTGAATTTTCAAGATTTTGGTCTCAGTGTTTTGAATTTCAATGTTATGGGGCTGTCGATTTTCTAAACTGAATCCATATATAGATATATATATATATATATATATATATATATATATATATATATATATAGAGAGAGAGAGAGAGAGAGAGAGAGGTATATTATGTTACATTTAAGAAACTTTTCATCTACTCGTGAATCATCTAAAAATTTCACCTAAAATGCATTTAGTTGAATCACTGTACACATAAAACTTCATATAAAGGAAATACTCCTCCAACAATTTATTTTTGCAGGGGGAAAGCCTCCTCTCCACACCCCTATACCCGTTTCTTAAATGTATTAACTTCATGTTCTCACAACTATAAAGAGAAGAGGAAACAGCACACACAGTGAATTACTGCTGATCACAGCTATAGCTGTCTCATATAGTAGTCAGTACAAATCCGTGAACAGGTGATCGTCAGCTCTATGTTTTGGACCACAAAAAGGTCCATTCTCATTGATTTGGGTCTCCTTGCCTCACTCTTGAGTGCTAGGTCCTCTGTGAAAAAGTTATTATGTTTCAACTTTTAAACTTTGAATACTGTAGCAAACTGCTTCCTGGCTTTAAAGTTTACCAAACACAAAGCCCTGAAGCAGTGGAGCAGGAATTTGCTTCAGTTATTGGCTTTGACATGCAAGTACAGAAGTACATTCTGGTACTGCCGATCCTGCACCCTAACACCTTGCATCCAGGGTGTCAGCCCGTATTGCCAACCCTAGCTAAGCTTCTGCTACTGATACACAAACTTGTCTGTGGGCATTAGCTAGGTACAACTGGTGTACTAGACTAATATACCTTGCAAATTATATCACTCTAAACCACACAAGCATTAATTTGTTACAGTCCACTGCACTTTTCAATCAAATACAATCAGACAAAATGGTTTTATATCAGATTTTTCTCACATTTTCAGTTTAAACTGAGTCTGAGATAAATTGTCAAATATCTAAATCTGTCTCTCTATATGTGTATATATAAATATTTGTACATATATATATGTAAATATATATACATAGAAAGATAGATGGATCTAGATATTACTATCAATTTAAACTTTCCAATATTACTCTTTTACATAAAATATAAAGCCATACCACATTATTATTATTACAATGGGCTGAAACATTGTAATACTTTTACACTAACATTTATATTTGTTCTCTTGTGTAGGCAGACATAATCTCAACCTGCAGAGATTGAAAATAGGAACAGAGGCCCTTGGAAAGTCAGAACATCCATCTAAAATTCTGATACCCAATTAACATAAACTTTGAATATCAAATAGCACATAACTCTTCCCACTTCTAGTATGAATATGGAATACTACTCAGAAACATTTGTTTAAAAAATAGAGTGATCAAAATAATGGAAAAATATAAGCACATTGTCAGAGACAGAGTAAAATCTGTAGAATTTAAAACAGTACCCTTCAAAACTGTACCACACAAGGTCATTTATTTTTGCTTCAGAAAAAGGGAGATATAGGGGTGTGTGGCCAAGATGCTGATCTGGTAACAGCACTTTCTCTCAGCTCTCCTACCTCATTACTATTCCTGACAGGAATTTTATTAAATAAGGAACAATTTGAGGATATTTCTATTACTAACAACATTCTATTACCCCGGAGCATCTATAGAAGACATTTCATTGACTGCTTTTGAATAAATCCTGTCAAATTAACTACTAGAAGGACAACATCACAATCAGCTATACATAATGAGTCACCTTAAGAATTCAGCCCAGGACTTTAACATCAAAAAGGAACTGCACTCCCTTATTTCTAATATACAGGAACTCACAATCAAAACTGACAAGATGTATAACAAAATAGATACTTTTAAGTAAAATGCTCACAACAACTTGAACAACTTCAGGAAATGTTTACTCAACAAAAAGGGCAAATTTTACTCATGGAACAGTCTTTAAATAACATTGATTCAAGACTACTAACAGAGGAACATCAAACAGAATTTTTATTACAACAAAATACCTACTTAATAGAAAAACTTGATGATATGGAAAACAGAACAAGAAGAAACAACATCCGGATATATGGTTTACCAGAGAAAACAGAAGGGGACAATACAATAAACCTTCTCACCACCTGGATACTAGATATAGCGAAATTGCCTGAACCCCTTTCATATGGCATAGAACGTGCGCACAGGTCATTAACAGCCTCTGGAAATACCTCTTCAAACAAAAATAAGCCAAGATCCATAATTGTGAAACTTTTTTCTATCCAAGACAAAAATCTTATCCTAAGAAATGCCTGGGCAAATTCACCCATAAAATATAAAGATGTTCAAATTAGATTTGACGATGATTATTCGGTAAAAGTGTTTCTAAGAGAAAAGAAGTCCTACCAATAATAAAAATCCTAAAGAAGAAGCAACTAAAAACCCATCTTTTGTTTCCAGCAAGATTTAAAATCTTTCTCCCAGAGGGAATAAAAATATTCGAAACAATTAATTCAGCAATAAAATATCTTTCCAATAACAACATACTAACACAAGAAGAATCTATGGAATGGACAAAAGTATACCAAAAAGAAATGCAGAAGTAAGCAATTGGAAGACTGTTGAACAAAAGAAAAAAACTGAAGGACAAATAAATATAAATGCTCTTACATGCTGTTAAAACATAAACAAGGTTCTAGGAGTATCAAGCAAAAAAAAAAAAAAAAAACAACTTAAAACAGGCACACATTTACAGTTATTTCTTAAATACTGTTAGAGTTAGAGTTATAAGGTATTGAACAAATTTAATCCTAAAATCTTTTATTAAGTTTTTCTATACTTTTTTGATAAAACATACAAGATAATATATGGAGAGTTCCATATATAACACATTTAGCGCATTAACAAATAGGAAAGTTCTTCTATACACTCTTATTGACATGTAAATGTTTGATTTGTCTTTGATTTAATCGATTAAATGAACTGCAAAAATGTTTAAAGTTTTGTTACTAGATGCAGTTTCAAAGTAAATGTTCAATTTCAGGAAATAGGTGCTCTAAATTAATTTGATTTTATAGCAACAACTAGTAAACATTTATGTTTACTGCTATTATAAAGATGCCATAGGAACAGTGTCACAGATATATTCGTTTTTGAATATTTATTGATAAGATAATTTAACAAAACTAGAATATTGTTAGAATCTACTATTATAAGCCGTTCTAAGGAAAGACAGTTTAAAATTTGTGAAGGGACAAGTACTTAAATATGTATATTATTATTATGCTTTACTTTCCTTTTTTTTTCTCGGAATTGTCATGAGAGCAACTACAACTGTTATTTTTTAAATTGCAAACAGTTTATTAAGCTCACGCAAATCTTACCTTGATTAAAGAGGGGAAAAAAATCACTCTTTCCTTCCCACCTGGTCCTCGAGCTATTTACATTAGTTATAATGCACCATCAGCTCTACAGACAGTAAATCCAATATGCAACATTTCTTTGTTTACGTTTATCGTCCCTTAAATTAATGTAATCATTTCATCATGAAGTAGAGACAAAAAGTATGGAAATGAGCTAGCTTCTTAAAGCAACAGCTCTGTTAGCACCAGCACTGAATAATAAAAGTTCCTTATGATGCTTTCCTGTTGAACCCCTATCATTTCACAATTGATGTTGTAAATAATGTTTATTTATTCTGGTAAAGTATATATAGGTTTTATCACAAGAATATACACTGTGTGCTTGTTTGACATGTGGTTGCTGTTGTATATTGGTGAGTTTGTGCCTGTCCCCTTTTCCGTGGAGGCTGATGGGAGGGTGGTGTACATGAGTATTTCTGGACTTGTGGTGTGTGGGTGATGCTGCTGACTTTCAGCTGCTTTTCATTTGAATCCGATCTGCTGAATTTCTGTTTTCATCCATGTGTCTCAGCCTCACAGTACAAGGGTTGTGGTTGCATTTGAAATTATAACAGATTTTTTTCTGAATGGCTCTCGGCGTGGAAGAGCGGAGAGCATGGACTGTTTCCATCTGAAATGGGTGAGAATGGCCAGATTTAATAATTAAATTCTTTTGTCCTTTCCTTTGTATAACTGTCCATCTTCTCCTTGAACTGCCTTGTTTTTCTCCCTGACCAAGTCTTTCAGCTGCAAGCTGCTAATCATGAACCTTGCAAGATCACTGATTTTCAGTCTGTCTGCTTTCTGAATTTCAATGAAAGCAGGATTTTTGTTGACCAAAACTTAATGCATCACACTGCCTGGAGATGTCCAATTGTGCCGGCTTTCTCATTGTCATTATAACTGCGATGCTACCAGAATGGATATATTTAATGCATGCTATTATTTTTGTATTATAACTATTATTTAGATCTGCCCTGATTAAGGAATTGTAAGTCTGGTTGCAAGTTATGTTCTTTAAGGGCCTATATTACATTGCTTCTTAAAGAAACAGCAAATGTGTTTATTTTTGTAATGTCTGTTAGATGGGTAAGTGGGATGGAACTTGGACACATTTTAAGAGTGAGTTCATAGTATCTATTTCCAACACACAATGATGGTCTAGTTAGTAAAACCTTTTGACCAACATTTTTTTGAGAAGGTTAGTGGAAACCAATAATTAGAAGATAGCCTTTTTAATGGGCGGCAATAGTTGGGAATGGTATCACCCTTGTTTAAGGTTCAAGTGCATTGTTTCAGGTGAAAGCTGAGTGGTGAGCGTGGCAGTGTGGCATTTGCCCCTGCCGGTGCATGCTGCTCTGATTTGCTGATGTTTGGTCAGTTGACATATACAGGATGGGATCTGGCTGTGCTTCCTGTTTGTAACTACGTCTCCTGGGCCCTGTATCTGCAGGTGGTTGTTGCCTGATGTGTGGTGTCCCCTTTTTTGCTTCATTTGTAGTGTCATTTGATGGTTGTCATTGTTGAGTAAAGATGAACTTCCTATATTTACAGAGCCATGTATGTATGCTTCAGCCTGATCGGAAGGCAGCAAGCAGGGTGCCAACGGAATAAACATTTAAATATTACATGGTGATGTGAATTATTTTATTGTTTCACTGGTATCACCACTTTATTGATATAGTTACCAACATTTTTTCATTTACAACTGTTTCGGTCAATATTTTAGGCTTATAAAACCTCTTTGTCTATTTGTAATGATTCCATCACCTCATTGTGTCACTTAGGTTTTGCATTTCAGTAAATCCTGAGTATAAGGAATTAGAGATTGTTTAAGTTGCAGACTTCAGATGTCAGTTTACTGTCTGTTATTGCCTGCTCTTACCATTAAGTAAATGAAAATGGAAAGGCTCATGATTGCAATAATGAAACACATGCTATGGAAGTGCAGTATCCTCCAACAGTGAAAGACTAAAACACAATTTAGTGATGTTATCTGGTGTGGAGACATTGATGGGGCTTTAGTGGAGAAGTACATTCCTTATTGTATCTAGATCCTACATAAAACCACATATGAAAAACTATATTATTTTGATGTAATTGCGATTTATTTATTTTTCATAGTTTTGGGGCCCATAATTGTGGATCTCACATTTGTAATAGGAAGTCATATAAACTTTCAAAAGTATTTTATCACTGGTACAAGGTCACACTTTTTGAGATAAATGCATGTGTATCTACCCCAACATGGTTCTGAAATTCATCCTTCCTTGATTATGGTCAGGCTTTTAACCCAGATGTCTACTTTGTAAAAAGACATGCAGTGGTTGGATCGAGGACTATAATTACACTAATTATATTATTTATTTAAAAAAACAAAAAACTCAAATACTTATATTATGCTATCTAATCATTAATGATTCATATGATTAAGATGTATAATATGAATATATTACAGCTATGTCAAAGTACTTAGATTTTAGTAAAAATATGTGAATTAGTAACATTATTATCATTTCTAGTTTTAAGGACCTAGGCCTTTCAGTGTTGCTGATAGTTATTGGTCATTTGGCTCATGCAATTGAAAAGATGAAACTTATGCCTTTTGACTTACTAAATATATAACTACAAACTTCCTATTGAGATATCCATAAATTAACTATAACAGAAACCTATATTGCTTTGATGTAGCTTAATTGATTTAGTGTTTAACTTGATCTGTGATATTGTTTTATTTATTGATATATAGACTTGCTCTGAAACTCACTAATATCTGAATAGAAAACTTAAGCTTTAATTGAATTCTAAATAGAAGTTACATCATTAAACTGCTGAAATTCATTCAAGATGCAGATTTGATTATTTTCTTGTTTTGTGGATGGGGAAAATGTGAAAAAAAAGTTAAAATTCAATTGATGTTGTAATTACAACTGATGTTTGAACATTATCATTACTAATATCATACTGTTTTGTCACAATTACAAAACAAAGATAATTAAAGGTACCTAAATAATTGGGGGGGGGTATATAAATTAACTTGAAACTGTATTGCATTGAATGTCATGTAAATTACAGCATGGTATTGAAGTAATATTGAATGCTAAATTTGAAATGTTATTCTTTTAATCCAGAATGGAAATAAACTTACATTTAATACATAAAACATAATTACTATCTTAAATATTCTGCAAAGAATTAGATATGCACATAACAATACTTTCATACATATCATTACATATTCATACGTTAGCTGATTATATTATTCTTTTAAACTATGTAAATATTATTATATTAATTGTGAGGTTAAAGAGAGATTAATCCAAACACTATTCACAAGGTTAGAAGGTTTAATTGGGTAGTATTGCTAACCAGGCAAAGGGGTATATTACCTCATAGTGATATGAAATGTATTATAAGAGTTGAAACAATAAGGGTAATAGTTCTTTTGTTTTTTTATAATGGTTTGGTGTCTACAGGTATAATACTTAATACATATATGAACAATATGAGATCAAAACAATTCTATAAAATAAAAACAAGAGTCAAAGTTATTTCCATAATCTCTTGTACAAAACAAACATAAAGTAAATATGAAATGCTTATCCATAAAGATTAATGGTCTGAACAATAGTAATAAGAGGAGGAGTTTATTCAAATATATAAATTTACACAAACCACAAATAGTATTCTTACAAGAGACTCACTTATTAGATATTGATATAAACAGTATAAATATTAATAACTACACTGTGCTAATAAGCTCTCAATATAAACAAAAAAGAGGGGTAGCCATATTAATTCGTAATGAAATCATATCTCCCAAAATAATTAATACCTATCATGATATATCAGGCATGTTTTGTTTAGTGTCTATGAAATTGAATGGAAAAGTTTATACCTTAATAAATTTATATTGGATACCAGGACTTGGGCTGGGAACAGTTAAACATCATTTTGAAGAAATAATTAATCTAACTAAAGGCAGCCTGATAATAGCAGGAGATTTTAATTGTATAACAAATGATAAAGACCCTGATTCAAAAACCACTAGAAAAAGATCACATATATCAAAGGCACTTTTAAAATTCACAGACACAATGTGCTTAAAAGACATAAATGATTTTTCTAACCCAGACTCGTTAATTTATTCCTTTTACTCTCATATACATAAAACTAACTTCAGAATAGACAGGATATATATATATAATGATTTAATAATGAAAATAGATAAAGTTAAAATAATAAATTGTCCACTATCTGATCATAATGCACTAGTTTTTTGAGCTAGAACTTAAGCATATAGACGCAAATCCCATTACAAGAATACCCTCTTACATAACAAAATTAACTGACTTTAAAGAATTCCATGAAAAAGAAATTACAGCTTTTATTGATTTGAACACAACAGAGGACATCTCAGAAATATATATTTGGGACTCATTAAAACCATTTATATATGGGAAAGTATTATCTTGATACATCAATAAAAGGAAAATCTGGAATAAAGATATATTAGAATTACAAGAGAAGGCTGATAAATTGAAGTTGGAAGTTCAAAAAGGAAACATAGATTCAGCTCAATAACTATTACAAACTAACAATAAATATGCAGAAATAGTACATCATAAGATTATGATCAATTTGGAAAAGATAAAACTAAACTCTTATTCTACTAATCCAATGCATCAAAAACAATTAGCAAACAGAACAAAAAAATAATCAAATCCAAATAAATTAAAGAAATATATATGCATAATACCAAGAAAAAAGTAACAGATGCAAATAGTATTCTGGAAGCATTTAGACAACAATATAACTCTGATAATTCTTTAAATTCTTAAGAAATATCCACCAAAGATATGAAAAATTACCTTGAAAATAAAATACTTACTAGGTTAACGAAAGTACAAATAGACACTATAAATAAATCAATTGCAATGACGGAATTGAAATCACAAATTAAAAAACTTAAAGTAAATAAAGCACCTGGCCCAGATAATATAATACCTGAAATGTATAAATTAATACCTAATCAGGCTATAGCCTTACTTTTAAAAGTATATAACATAGTTAAACAAGACATAAATATCCCACACTCTTGAAAATACTCATTGATATCTCCAATAATTAAAACAAGCAAAGATGAGAAGAAATATCATCATATAGACCAATATCATTATTAAATATAGATTACAAAATGTTCATGGCAATATATGCAGACAGAATCAAGCACTTTCTTCCCATGTTAATCCATGAAGACCAGACAGGTTTTATTAAGGGAAGAAATACCTATGATAATCTTAAAAGAATTTTATCACTCATAGATTATACTAAACTCATAAACAAAGACATTAGTAACCTCCAAACCCTGGATCCCACCTAGTTCGGGTTTGTGAAAGGCAGATCATGCCTCCTGAACCTCATCAACTTCTTTGAGGCAGTCACCAAAGCTGTAGATGAGGGTAAGGTGGTTTACACAGCCTATCTTGACCTCGCCAAGGCTTTCAACACCATCCCCCATTCTAGAATTATAGCTAAACTCACTAACTAGGTATAAATCCCTACATCACAAGATGGGTTTCCAACTGGCTCACTGACAGAACCCACACTGTAAAAGTTGCACACTCCATGTCTGATCTCAAACCAGTGACAAGTGGAGTACCACAGGGTTCAGTCCTGGGACCTCTCCTGTTTGATATCTACTTCTCTGAAGTACAGGCTAACACAGAAGGCCTCTGGCTAATGAAGTTTGCAGATGACTGCAAACTAGCAGCCACAGTCAAGTCCCCAAATGATGTGGAAATCCTACAGAAGGGCCTCGATGAGGCAGATGCCTGGTGTCAGAGCCATGGCCTCAAGCTCAATGCCAAAAAGTGCATTGTCATTCCCTTTGATAAAAACTCTGTACCCATAAACTAGTACATAGACAGCAGTCTACTTAACATCGAATGTGTGATAAGAGACCTTGGGACCCAGGTGGACAGTAGTCTGTCCTTTGATAGTCACATCGCCACAATAGTCAGAAAGTCCTTCTACATGGCACACCTCATCATAAAAGGGTTCTCATCCAGGAAAAAAGAGGTCATTGTTCCCCTCTACTCAACACTCATTAGACCCATTATAGAGTACAATGCCCCTTTTGGAATGTACCTCACAAGACATCTGCAGCAGCTGGAAAGGCCACAGAAGTACCTTACAAAGAGGATTACTTGCCTCAAACAGATGCCCTACACTGACCGCCTCAAAAAACTCCACCTTTACTCCGGAGCATATCGCCTACTCCGAGGTGATCTCTGCCTAACATATAAAGCTATGTCAAACCCAGAGCTGTTGGACATGCTACACCTAAAGAAATCCCAGTCCCTCCAAGCTACATGCTCTAGGGACCTAAACCTTGTTACCACAATAAACCGGACATGCTGGAGGGATAGATTCCTGTCCCAGAGACTTCCCATACTCTGGAACAGGCTACCCATCTATGTCAAGCAAAGTTCTTCATTAACACTCTTCAAGAAAAATCTTGATGAGTGGATGGCAAATAGGAAATACACCCCGGGGATCACTTCTGTGTCTCTGCTCGACAGTGGCACAAGAAAATAACTTTCTTGGGTGGCATAAGCCAGGGAACCTTGTTGGCTAGGCTTACGTAGGCCTTCGGGCTGATAGCCTAGTACCTACCTATGAACCCATAAACTTAATATCCCTAGATATTAACAAGGCTTTTGATTTGGTTAACTGGGATTTTCTAACAGTTTTAAATACATATAATTTCCCCATAACTTTCAATACCCTCATTCAATCATTATATAAAGAATCTATAGCATATGTTAAATTAGGACCTATACCAATCAAGAAGGGAACTAAACAAGGTTGTCCTTTATCACCACTGCTATTTGCATTAATAATATAACCCCTTTCAAATCAAATTAGATCAAACAATAACATTAAAGGAATACACATCAACAAAACATTAAACCTTAAAATATAGCTCTTTGCTGATGGCATACTTCTAACCCTTGCAGACACTAACAAATCTTTACAGGCATTATTCAAAGATATAAAAGAATTTTAAAATGTCTCAGACTTACACTTTAATGAAAACAAAACAAAAATCTTACCATGCAATGCCAAAAAGAAATATATAAGCAAAGAATATTCAAAATATATAGCAGTAGACAACAAAATACTTTATTAGGTATAGAATTACTTGAAGATTTAACAAATTCACTTATATATTAATTAAAAAAAAATTAGACAAAACAGAACAAACAATATCTAACTGGAACAAATATATGTTTACAATGGGAGACAGGTTATATTACATCAATCATTTTTCCCAAAGTACTATACATAATACAAAGTTTCTCACTGCCACCTCCTAAATATGTCATCCAAAAGATTTAACAAAATAATATTAAACTTCTTAAGGTTTCCAAATAAACCCCAAATTGCTTTAAATAAGCATTTACCAAACTGGGAAGAAGGAAGAATTAATTTACCAGACATTGAGACATACATTTTATCATCTGTTATCAAAAATATAGCCTTATGGTTAAATGCTCACTACATTCCTATTTGGAAACAAATACATGAACAGATTTATATAGAACTTAATCAAATTCATATACAGGATTATTTAACTATCATACCATCATCCATAATCTGGATGTTAAAATATCACCTAGTAGGGGGAAAAATAAAAACAATACATTTCCATCAAAATATATTAATACTACCTTAAAAACATTTAAAACATTTATAAACAAAGTCTCAAATATCAATTCTTGTTTTTTTTTTACGCTGCCAATAGCCTTTACACCCGCTATCCTTGATACATTTCAAACACAAAAAAAAATACATTAAAGAAAAGTTCAATAAACTATTGGTATCAACTAGCTGAACAAGAGAAACTATTAAATGATCAGATAATTAACAAGTATAATATAAATAAAGATTCATGGTTGCTCTTGCAAAATTTAAGACAATATCTTATAAATAGAACAAATGCAAACATCAGTTAGACAAAATGTCCCTAAATTCATTGGTTATTTTATTATAATTGTAACACAACCTTATCAAGGATAAAGCTACCTATCTAATATTACATTTACAAGTGTATTAAGAAAACAAAAATCTATTATCCAAACACATACTGGAATTATTACTTACAGATAAACAACTACCCTCCCAGTGAAGAAGAGAAAAAGATTATCTTAAGATCATCAAAACAAACAACATTATCAATATATTGGCAATTATTTACTTGGAGATATTTAAAAATAAGTTTTTATACACCACATAAATTAACCAAAATATTTGCTAGTGAGGACTAATGTTGGAGATGTCAAATCAGAATAAGGGCTGACTGGCATCATATTTTCTATGAATGCGAGTGTCACAATTCGTACTGGGAAAATATTAATTATTTTCTCCAAATTGCTTTTAATGATTATCAGTTAACAAAATCAATGATTCTGTTCAACTCTCCCATCCCAAATTGTGTGCCAAAAAAGATTTCAAGATACTATGGTCATTGATGGCAGTAGTACACAAAATTATCACCATCCATTGGAAAAGTACGACTTCTCCCACATTTAAGGAAACATCTACACTGAAGAACAGAACTACCAGACCTACATCACTTTATAACTCTTGGATGAAAATATTAGCAATATTTGAGAAAACTGACAAAGATTTATAAAATAATTTATTGTTCTTTATAATATATTTAAATGTATTCATAGCTTTGCCTGTATAGACACTAATGTATATAGTTAATGTTAAGAGATTATATATTGTAAAATTGTATATATATTTTATCCTTGATTTTGAATCTATGTAATATTTGATGAATTATCATATTTAAAAATAAAAAAAAACTATAGTAAAAAAAGAAAAAGGGAGATATAAGATATGGCTCTTCTTTCTTTAAAATTTTGTTGCTACTAGCACATATTATTTCAATAGCTAAGGATGCTTTTCTTAACATGTTTTTCTTAACATATGTTTGCAATACTTAATACTGTGCTTATTCTCTGTAACTTATGGGGCTTTATCTCCCCTGGCCTCCAGTGAAAATGGGTTTCTCACCCAGATGGACCATCCCGGTAAACAAACATAAAATAATAATAATCATTCTTCCTACATCCATGGCAGTTAATGTATGCTGATCCTCTTTCACCATTCATCAACTTATCTGTCTGCCTGTCTGACTTTCTTGTCATTCTATAACCAAAGAAACTCATGTGCCCATCTTTTCCCACATTCATTATCCCTCACAGTCATCATATGCCAGCCCTATACATTTGTGTGCTTGTCTTTTTCTTCATTTGTACCCACTTTCAGTCTGTATACCTGCTTCTTTATTCAAACATGTTGCAGTATTTGTGCTTTCTCTCTCTCTCTCTCTCTCTCTCTCTCTCTCATCAGTCACCATCTGTGCTTGTTTCTGTAACTGCCACACACCCCCCCCATGGCTGTACCCCCTATCATTCTGCACATTTATCAGGTTGTATATCTGGATTCCTCATCATTCAGTGCATTATATTACCTGTAGGCAGCCTAGCTCCTACTCGTCTCTTCAGCCATTGCCCTTGACAACTTGTGTGTCTGTCTCACTGTTCATTCAACCATTACTGGTAGGCTGTATACCTGCCTTTCTCCTCCTATATCATCCCCAGTAGTCTGTGTGCCTGTCTCATGCACCAATCACCATTACTAACAGTCCATGTGGCTATCCCATTCTACACTACTGTGTAAGTGTGCTTTTCTCTCACATTACTCACCATTCCTGGTAGATCATGTGCCTTTCTCAGTCTCCATTCAACATTCACCACAGTCTGTGTATTTGTCTGTCTTATGTCTCATCACCTATATCAGTCTGTGTTTCTGTAATTCATCACATTTAATAATCCATCCAGTCTGTGCCAGCCTTTCTCTCCTGTCACATAGAAGTCTCACTCATCATTCACTATTCCTGGAAGTCTGCATGTCCATCCCCTTTCCCAGTCACGGCCAGTATCAGTCTGTATGCTTTTCACCTTGTCTGATATTCTTACAATATTTGTGCTTGTCTATCTCCTTATTCACCATTCTGGTACTCCACAGGGCTGTCTTACTCATCATCTGCTGTCTCACACAGTACAAATGGAGAGATGATAAAATTGGCAAGCAAAGAAGAGAAGTATTTCTGGAATTTAATTAATCCTCAAGTCTTGGTAAGTACCTTTATGAGGTGGACCCTGTTTTTACAAAATCTCACCAAGATGACACTGATATATAGACTGTATTTTATATCCTGTACATCATGGACAGAAGTAGGTTAAAAAACAGCTGGATGCACAAGTCCCAGGATAAAATGTGCCCAGTTCTGGTAGGCACACTGATGCCAGGACTGCAAAACATGATAGGGCAAAATCCTTAACACAGAATCCTTCCTATAATGGGGCTAGGCCAGGCTCAGGGGGAGGATGGCCCACCTGTTGTAGAAGGAAGTAGTAGTTCACAAAAAGCACAAAAACTGACATGCCAAAAAGAGTAATAAAGATGATAATGTGGACTATTGAGGATAAGAAAGAAATTACGTATTATTAGTATAATGTAAGAAGCACAGAATTTATGGATAAAAAATATTCAAAAAGATTAAGACAGAAACTAGAGGAAAGAAAAATACTTGCACAAGAAAAACTGTCAAAAGCTTCAAATGCAAATTTCTGTTAATTAATACAACAGATTCATGAAAAACATATAGACCAAGAAACCTTGGGTCATTTGGAAAAAGAAGCGACTAAGGGAATGTGAAAATATAAAGAACAGATCCTAGAGATTGTGAAAGCTATAAAAAAGAAACATGAACATGAGAAAGAAAGAAAGATCTGATATGGCGGAATATTTATGCAAAGGAGAAAGCCAAACTAATCAATAACAAAAAAGCAGTACCAAAGATACTTCATAACAAATACAGGCAAAGGCACCCAGATAGGGAACATTTCACAATACAAAAAATAAGATTGCAAACAGGCAATGTAGAGCAGAAGATTAATAAAGCCGAAGTTAAACAAACAGAAGCTGAAGTTATGGAATACCTGCAAAATGAAAAATTTAGTGTAGAAAGTCTAACAAAGTTTATTTCGCAGCATGATGTAACAATGAGTCCACAAAATAAGGAGAAACAGATGGAGTGGGAGACATCTGAAGAAAAAAATATGGATGTGAGAAAGAGAAAGAGATTTAATATGGTGCAATAGTTATGCAAAGGAGAAAGCAAAACTAATAAATACAAAAAAGAAGCACCAAAGATATTTCAAGAGAAATATATGCAAAGGCATCCAGATATGGAAACATTTGCAATAGATAAAAACAAGAAAACAAATGGGGAAAGTAGAAAAGAGGATTATTAATGGAGAAGTTATGAAATAGAAACTGAAGTTTTGAATTACCTGTGAAGTAAAGGATTTAGTATAGAAAATCCAACTCTGATAATGTCACGGCATGATGGAACAATGAGGAATAACAGGTGGAATGCGAAGCATATAATCAGTTGCCACATGAAAATACTCTGGAACCCTCAGTAGGAAATTAGGACAAAAGTTCAGTTGGAGTTGCACAGCAAGGGAAAAAGCAGGAAATGATGGCAGCTCTGACACAGTCAATATTGCCGAGTGATAGGCCAGTGAGTTCCCATATAAAAATCAACAAATGAAGCAGGATGCAGCTGAAGAAAATATGTCACAGGAAGATGTTCTGGAACTTTCTGTAGCAAGCCTGTAGGAAATGGAGAATAAATAATGTGCCCTCATTTTAGATGAAAAAGATCTAAGAGAAGAGTTGCTCGATTTAATAGAGCTGGATAGACATATTAAGATCGATGAAAGAAATAGATTACAGAAAGTCAATAAGACCCTAAATGATACAAGTCTGATAAAACAAATGAACACAGTAATCACAACTATTAACATAAATTCATGTAGTATAACAGAAATAAATCGGATATTAATAACAGCTAAAATCTAATCATAAACATACAGGCCAAAAAGGGAAAGGAAGGAAAGAAATCAAATGCCATCATGGAAGCATCAAACAGAAAAAAGCTATAAAACAATCAAGACAAGAAGGGTCACACTGTTAAAAGAGTATTGAAAAGAGAACAGATCAAGAAAAATACTTAGAAAGATAGTCATGGTAAAGAAGCATGCAGTATTAGAGCAGACCAGGATCTATAGTACACTACGGCAAATAATAAACTAAAGATTTTAACACAGAGAGAAAAACTTAGGAGATATGCAGATAAATATAAAGGGAAAGTACAAAATAAATGATTCATTGATGACTCAAAAAAGTTTTGTAGTGAATTGGGAAACAAAGCTAAAGAAGTAGAAACACCACCAAAAAAGTAGAAATAGACACATAGGATCATAGGAGGTTACTAGGCCAATGGCCCTGGGGCCCTTACAAGCCTAGCCAAGAATTTATCCTCCAAAAGAAACCTCAGTCAGCACCTGTCACCCCTGTCAATGAGGGACACAGGTGGAACCCCTGGGACAAATTTGTGGTTTGTTATCCACTCATCAAGGTTGTGCTTGAAGAGGGTCAGCGAGGTGCTCTGGCGTGTATGGGAAGTCTATTCCAGAGAAGGGACAGCCTCTGGGAGACAAACTTGTCTCTCCAGCAGATTTTGTTAATGTCACATATTAAGTTTGGGCCTTTTGAGTGGGTAGTGCATGAGGAGTTAGACTTATGGATATGGAGAATCGCTAGTAAGGAGAGGTCTGAGATTGCCTTGTAGGCGAGACACAGATCACCCCTGAGCAATCTGTATGATACCGAGTAGAGTGATACTGTCTGCATAGGACAGGTGTTGGAGGACATGGATTCTCTTTGTGAGGTGTTTCAGTGGCCTTTCCAGTTGGTGCAGATGTTTGGAGAGGTGCATCCCAAATGGGGTGTTATACTCAATTATTGGCCTAATGAGGAAGGAGTATAAAGAGGTAATAACCTCCTTTTTTCTGCATGCAGTCCCTTTGCTTATGAGATGAACCAAGTAAAAGGCTTTTCTGACCACTTGCATTACATGATGGTCAAATGTTATCAACCTGAGTGCCCAGGTTTCTCACCACAGGTTGTGTGCTTAGGGGGTTGTCGTTGATGTGGTAATCAGTAGGGGTCATGTTTTTGCTGAATGGTATTATGATACTTTTTATTTTGCATTCAGCTTGAGGCCATGACTTTGGCACTGGTCATTAGTTGCTGTGAGACCCTCTTGCAGTATGTTAACGTTGTTTGGGGAGTCAATGACAGCACCCAACTTACAGTCATCAAACTTGGTCAGCCACAGGCCTTTTGTCTTTGCCTGTACCCCCGAGAAATAGATTCCAAACAGTGGGGGGCCCAGGATAGATCCCTAGGGAACTCCACTAGTGACAGGCCTGATATCTTGATTTTTTTCCCTTCCTTTCCCTTTTTGGCCTGTATGTTTATGGTAAGATTTTAGCTGTTATTAATTTAGCTGCACATTTGGAGAAATATCCATGAAGATGTTGTGGAACATAACAAAGATACAGCATGGACAGAAGAAGTAAAAAAACAGTAAGAAGTTCAAACGTACATGATATCAAACAGGATGAAGAAACAGGCATAGAAACTGAAACAAGTTTAAGAAAAGCTCCTAAATGGAAAACCCCAGGCCCAGATGCAGTACCTAACTTTTGACTAAATGTACTAACATCTTTACATGAAGATTTAGCCCTGAGTACAAACTACTTTACATGCACACACCTAACAGACACCAACCTGGTTAACAACAGAAAAAAATATATACTCCTTAAGAATGAACTTGCAAGCTGTCCTAAAAACTATAGACCAATAACTTGCCTTCTGACGATGTATAAACTAAATGCTGGAATTGATGCAGACAGAGTTTATAGTCATTTAGAAGAAAACATAATCATGGCAATAGAACAAAAAGGTAACAAAAGGAAGTCATATGAAACAAAAGATCATTTGTTGTTAAATAAAGTCAAAACAGAGAATTGTAAAAAGGGGAAGAATCTAAGTATGACATGGATAGATTACAAAAAAGCATTAGACACATTCATAGATAAAGGAGTGTTTACAGATGTATAAGATACACCCTACACTGATCAATTACATTACAGTGACAATGAAACAGTGGCAAACCACTTTGCAGCTAAGCCATGATAAAGAACAAATTATTATCCCAGGGATAAAATTTAAAGAGGGATATTCCAGGGTGCCTCTGTCACTGCTGCTCTTTTGTCTTGCCCTTAACTCATTAAGCTGTCCACTTAACAGATTAGGTCATGTTTATTTGGCTTCCAGACAACAGCAAAATGTAAAGACTTCTCATCTTTTGGTAGATGATTTAAAATTGTATAGCTTATCACTAGAAGCTGAAAGCACAACTGAAAGTGGTCAAATCTTTCTCAGATGATATAAGAATGTCACTTGGTCTTGATAAACCTGCAAAGCAATACTTAAAGCAGGAAAGCTGCAGCACCAAGAAAAAAATCAGTCTGGGACAGGA
The DNA here is from genome assembly GCF_019279795.1 of Protopterus annectens. NCBI lineage: Eukaryota > Metazoa > Chordata > Ceratodontiformes > Protopteridae > Protopterus > Protopterus annectens. Next base: position 550,390,539 of record NC_056748.1, read on the forward strand.
ATGTGATATAAAGGAACTTGAGCAGTAGGGAGTGTATAAATATCTAGGAATTGATGAAAGATCAACAATAAAACATGAATGAATAAAAGTCAGTAACGATTATTTTAGAAGACTAAAATTAATACTGAAAACAAACCTCATATCTAGGAACAAAGTCCAAGCTATAAATCAACCTGCTCTTCCTGTTCTAACTTACAGTTTTAATGTGATTGACTGGCCCTGAAAGATTTTGGATCAGTTGGACAGGAAAACAAGAAAAATGCTTCACTCATCAAATGATACATAAAAATCAGTTTATACCACGATTATATATTCCTCGTTCTGAAGGAGGAATGGGCCTCCTCAAAATTGATAAAATATTTAGATCTGCAATTGTAGGACTGCATGCATATCTGCTGACCTCATCAGATCCAAACATAATGAAAGTTTTGAAACATGAAGAAAACAAATCTAAGATGATTTCCCTGCTTAGTTTAGCAAAAGCATATTGGTATCAAGTAGTAATGGAAACTAAACCAGAAGTGGTCAAAAATCAAGTAGCAACTGAAATGTGCCAGAAAACAAAAGAAAGAATATAAGGAGAAGAATCAGATGACAAGACAAGAAATGTGGAAAAGGAGCAAATATAGCTGCAAGTACAGAAAACTCCTGGTACAACCTCATATTTATCAGGATCTGAAGCAGGAATGGTTAAGGAGAGGAGAATTTAAATCAAAAGATGAAAGGTTAATATTAGGGGCCCAGGATAGTGGACTACATACATGTTGGTTTACAAGGTCCTTTGAAAATGTGGGAGAAACAGACAAATGCAGATTCTGTAAAACAGAACTGGAAACAATCTCACATCTTGTTGCTGGGTGTGATACACTAATGGCAGAGGACCTGTATACTGAAAGGCTTAATAATTTGGCAAGACTGTTGCATTGGGGATTGTGTAAGCATTACAATAATGAAGTAGCTGGGAAGCACTGGAAACATGAGCTACAGAGCATTATAGGAAAAGATGAAGTTTATATCACATGGGATCACCCATTACCAACAGTTCAAAAGACAGATGCGAGAAAACCAGGTATAGTAGTAGATGAAAAGAAGACAAAACTAGCATTGATCATTGAAATTGCTACACCGAGTGATTACAGTGTCTTATGTACAGAAAGACACACAAAGTCATAAAATACCAGGATTTGAAGGCAGAAATGAGGGCAATGTGGAAGAAGGATACCCAAACACTCCCAATGTGGTAGGAGCAATGGGTCTCATAAAAAGAATTTACAGTCATACTTAGATAAGGCTTCCAGTACATGTAACTGTGTATCAATTGCAGAAGGAATCAATTCTGGGTACACTGTGTGTGCTGCAAAGAACACTTTTTGCTAATATCAAAGACTGAAACAATATTAAGTTCATGAACTTTAACCCTTTAATCATATTTTGACTTAGGAATAGGGTCCATTCCTGTCATAGTATTTGAAACTCAAAAGACTTGGAGATGCTAAAGTGAGTATATGTGCCTGTTTTTCTCCATATACACCACACCTGACAGTCTGTGTGCTTGTCTCTTTCCCCATTCTCCTCCCTGGCAGTCTCTCTCACTCCATCTCTATCTCACCTTGTCGTATACGCAATGCAGGGTGAGTGAGTTCCTCTCCTCGGCCATATGTATGTGGAGCTTTTCTCCCCAGGACTCCATTGAAAATGGGTTCTTGAGCCCAATGGACTATCCTGGTTAAACAAATGCAAATAAATAAATAAAATAAATAAAATATTCCTCCCATTCTTTGTAGTTAGCTCTCACCTTGGCTGAAATTTGTGGCAGGTTATATGACTTCTTCGCATCAGACACTATCCCTCCAATGCTTTGTACTGGTCTCTGTCATCCTCTGTCTCTCTCATCTTCCTCTCACACCCCAGTAGTATGCCATTAGATGAACTAAAAATCCTTCAAATTGCCCACAGGTGTGCAAAAAGTGCAAATGTGGATATGCATCCTGCAGAGAGCAAGCATTTCATCCAGAACCAGTGGAGCGGCCTTAGGTCAAGTGGTGCCCTAGGCAAAAGGGCTCCACGGTGCCCCCTACCACACCATCTGGTGCCCCCATCCTGGTCTACCTACACCAAATAAATACTGGAAAAGTGCCCCTGCTACAGCGTTGCCCTAGGCCGCCGCCTAGTTGGCCTATGCCTAAGGCCGGCTATGGGCCTTACACCCACTGCATGCTGGGATAGACTCTGGCTCCACCACATCTCAAAACAGGATGGAAGTGGTATCAGATAATGAATAAATGAATGAATGAATAAATGAATATCTCCAGAACAATCAAGAATGAAGCTTAAGATGGAAATAGGCAGAGGAGAGGCTATTTATCTTTTTCATGAAAAAACATAAAAAATTAGTTTTACATTTGTCACTGGAAGCGTTGGCTATATTACTGAAAATGTATGCTGGTGAAAAGGGGTAAAAAACTCTTCATGTGACAGACAAAGTTAAAACATAGGCATTAAAACCATACAAAAGAAAGACAAAACTAAACTGACACATTATCAAAACACTGCAGGTGGGATCTAAGTATACTAACAAAGCTGCCACAGATGGCAATTTATTATCACTATCTAAGAAGGTCAAGCAAGTGTGGAAAAGAGATGGCAAGGCTGAATGTTATGAATACAAAGTCTGAAACAGAACAAGTGTTAGCTCTAAGTTTCAAAAGGCCACAATTCTTAAGCAAAGAAATGGAATGCCTTCTACCTGTTTGACAGCACTCACTAAATGATTTACCAGCTTTCAAAGTCAGTAAAACACTTAACACTCATGCATTCCTTCTTTCTTTCTTTCTTTCTTTCTTTCTTTCTTTCTTTCTTTCTTTCTTTCTTTTTTTCTTTCTTTCCATCTTATAGGTTCATAGGTATTTACTAGGCTAATGACCACAAGGGCCTTTTTAAGCCTAGCCATGCATCCAAAATCTTTGACAACTTCTTATACCCTTATAAGTGTAACCAGGGGTTTGGGAGATGAACCATTTATAGGTTACCTGTGTCCATTAGAGATGTAGGTGCCAAACCAGGGATGTATTTCTGGTTTCTGATTCAATTGTACAAGATGCACTTGAATTGGGTTAGGGAGGAACTCTGCTTCACAAGGATGGGGGGCCTGTTCCATAGACAGGGTAGTCTCTGGGATACATACCTATCTCTCCAGCAGGTACTATTTATATCACAGACAAGGTTTAAGTCTTTAGAATGGGTAATTCTGGTACTGTTTGTTTTGTGGATATGCAGGAGGTCCATTAGAGTGGAATTTGACAATGCCCTGTATACCAGGCATAGATCTCCCCTCAAAAGCCTGTAGGAGACAGAATACAGGGATAGGGCCTTGAGGCGGTCTGCAGAGGGCATTTTACTTATGCCCTGAATTCTTTTAGTGAGGAACCTCTGTGGACGTTCCAGTTGTTGAATATGCCTGGTTAGGTATATACCAAAGGGACATTGTACTCAATGATAGGTCTGATGAATGCCAAATACAGTGGAACAATGACTTCCTTGGGCTTAGATGCCATACCTTTGTTTATAAGTTCCACAATATAGAATGATTTCCTCATCGCTGTAGACACATGATGGTCAAAGGCTAGATTGCTATCTATATGTGTCTCTAGGTCCCTGACTACTGGATCAACTCAGAGGGGTGTTTTATCAATATGATAGTTACCAGGGATGCATAACATCCCAAAGGATACTATTATGAATTTCTTGGCATTTAGTTTTAGTCTATTGCTCTGACACCAGATGTTTGTCTGTGTCATCCCCTCCTGGAGAACATTTGTGTCAATGTGAGATTCAATAACAGCTCCTAATTTGCAACCATCTGCAAATTTAGTCAGCCAGATACCACTGACATTGGCCTTGACTTCTGAGAAGTAAATGCCAAAAAGGAGCAGTCCAAGGACTGATCCCTGAGGGACTGCACTTGTGACTGGCCTCTTTGTAGAAGTGGAATCCCCAATTCTAACTTCCTGGGTCCTGTCTGTGAGCCAGTAGACTATCCACCGGGTGACATATGGGTCTGTACCTAACGTCTTGAGCTTGTCAACAATGCCCACATGAGGTACTGTGTCAAATGCCTTGGCCAGGTCAAAGTAGGCAGTGTGAACGATTTTGCCCTCATGCATGGCTTTGGTGACCTTCTCAAAACATCCACTAGGTTGAGTAGCTATGCTCTGCCCTTAACGAAACCAAACTGGGTTGGGGCCAGTGTCTGGAGGTTTACTATATCTCTATTGATCATCTCCATGATAATTCTTTCCATGACTTTACATATAAGACTAGTGAGACTTATGGGTCTGTAGTTTCCAGGGTCTGTAGATAGCCCACCTTTGTACAGAGGGATAACTGTTGCCTTTCTCCATTCATGAGGCAAGAAACCTGTTTGGAGGCTACAGTTAAATAGTAATTCTAGAGGCCCTGATAGGCCATGTTTCATGCAATTTAGAATGCATCATGGGATACTGTCTGGGCCCATTGATGCAGTGGTCTTGGTCTTAGAGGGAGCATTAATGGCCTGTTCCCTACTGACAGTAGAGGGCATTATATTTGATGATACTTCCTGAGGGAAGATTGATGGGGATAGAGGGGTAATGTTGGAGCTGAATTTATCAGCCATGAAGTTTGCTATATCTTCTGTTCAGTATCGGTGGCTGCATTTACAATGAGCTCTTGCACACAATTGTGTATTGCCTTTGAGGTTGCGGACATAGCTAAAGAATGCTTTGCGGCTGGCTTTGGCCTGGGAGGCTTTGGTGTTGGTAGACTTTGTCGTCTGAGTTATTTGTTTAGTTTGATGAGAGTGCTTTTATCCTGCAAGGTGCTGCATCTTTCCTTTTTTCTGTAACTGGTAATACTTAGAGCAGATAAAGCTCCATGTACTAGAAAGAATTATGATCAGACCTCACCGATCATGACCTTTTATTATGTTTTCTTGAGATGGATGCTAAGTTTCACCTCTCGAGCTTAGCTCACAAGGTGAATTTCTAGACATCTTTATCTCAAACACATAATAAGCTAGTTATGATCAGACATCCAACCGTAATTATTTATGTTATTAACATCATATTAACAATATATACTATTAATGTTATTTTTATTATTAATACTCTCATTATTATATAATAATGTGGTAGCATTAGTATTTCACAAATCACTTATTATGCATTTCATTTCTATCAGCATTTTAATGCAGTCTTACTCTTAACATTTTAGTTTTGATCTAAAGGAATTTGAAATTGTAAAAAGCAGTGGAAGCATATTTACATCTCCCCATTTCAAGCTGAAAGCAAATCATAGCATGAAGGAATGGCCTGCTAGTTTACAGCTTCAGGCAAAGGTATTATCTTGTATAAAAGGCAATCAGATCTGTACATGAAGGGGAGCTAACAGATGAAGTGGGGGGGATACTGCTAGTGACACTTGTAAAATCTACACACAGCATTATCTGGTATGGCCTCTAAGTGGACAAACAGAAGTTGGGGATTAAGATTAAAGAGTACAAAGTTCTGCACATAGTGAGAGGAATCTCATAATATATGCCTTATATATATATTAAGGCCAGTGCTGTTAGGACAGGCACAGGAAACAAAAGAAGCCGGTATTCATACCTCCACTCCCAGGCTGAATCCAGCTTTGCAATGAGGGTCAGCTGCAATGTCCAACAGAATGCTGAACTTCATTTGCAGTAGTGAGAATTGAAGAAATATGTATACCCTGCTCATGTTATACAAAGCACTGAGGGGGGGCATATCTGGATTAGTATGTTGCCTTCTGAAGACCCTGTCAGGAAAGAGACATTGGGTTGGTTGACTGGGTACTACAAAGAGTGAACAAATTGAAGAAATAAAAGGATCATGAAGCAATAGAAAAGGCTATGATCATAGACACTGTTCAAACTGGAGAAAACAAGGAAATGTGAGATGCAGTGAAGAATTCTCTCATAATGGGAGGGAGAAATCAAAGGTACATGTTAATATGTGATTGTGTTAAAAATATGGGGAGAGTGGAAATTGCCCTAAGTAGGCAAAAAGATACAGCAGAGACTGATATACCTACCTGCAAATGGTCAGAAACCTTAGCATCACCATCTCACTGCCATGTTGCAACTAGGCTTTCTAGCTATTCAGCTGTTTTCAGCTCTTTACTAAGGGCTTTAAATTTGTCCCCAATAGACGTAGTAACCCAGTGCATACAATTCTGGATTTGAAGCTGTTCATTCGTAAGCTCAATTTAGAGAATTTATTGGGAGCTACATCTGGGACCCCCAGTTTACATTTGAGAAAATCTAGTACCTTCAATCCCCCACTCCACCCACAGCTCAAAAATTTGGAGCATAGAATTGAGACACAATTTAGGAAGGAACTGGCCAAGGATAAATATGTGGCCAATTTAAACCAGGAAGAAAGTACATTGTTACAAGAACTAAGTAGGGATTCATCCTTGAGAGTTATGGAACCAGACAAGGGCGGTGGAACCGTATTAATGGATCAAAATTTATATCAGGCCAAGATGTATAACATCTTACATGATTATGACAAATACACATCTGCTTCAATAAATGAAATTAATTTGTCTTATCATAAAATTGACTTGGCCATCAAAGATTTGGTTGATCAGGACGTTATAGAAATGGACATCTATACATACCTCAATAACTCCGACCCTAGGGTACCCTCTATTTTTGGGGTGCCCAAGATACATAAAAATTCCAAGGACCCGCCCTTGAGACCCATTGTAGCTGCACAAGGGTCTAAGACACACAATATTTCCAAATATTTAGATTGGAAACTCAAGGAATTGTGGGGAAGGCAGGACTATATTCTTAAGGATTCCTGGGCTTTTCTACGCAATATCCAAACTCATTTATTTGAAAAAGAAATGGTATTTTTAACCATTGATGTTGTTGACCTTTTTTCAGTTATTCCTAGTGACATAGGGTTGGAGTGGGTAGAGGAGGCCTTGTGGGAGTGTCCTGACATTACTACCAACGATGTTCATATAGTTACTGAACTAATGGGGCTGGTATTAAACAACAATTTTGTTTTCTTTGCTGGCGAATATTTTCAACAGACGTCTGGAGTCTCTATGGGGGCAAATTGTGCCCCCACCTATGCTGACATTGTTATGTACATGTGGGAAAATAAATTTGTAATGAATAGTACATTTTCTACAAATTGGAACTATTATTGCAGATTCTTGGACGACATATGTATCTTTTGGAATGGACCAGTGGAGGGTATTGATAACTTTATTGCGTATATCCACACCACCATGACTTTCTTAAAATTTACCCATCAAATATCTCATCACAGTGTCAATTATTTGGACGTGACCCTTACTAAGGAAGGGGAAGGTGTAAAATCCTGTATTTACAGAAAACCCACCTTCTCCAATGGTTATTTACATTTTCAGAGTTCACATCCTCGTTTTCAAAAAAGAGGAATCGTGAAAGGGCAGTTCGTTAGAATTTCACGGATGACCTCTTTAGATGTGGATTTCAGAACAGAATGTGACAAATTGAGATCTTTATTCTTAGAAAGGGGTTACCCCATTGGTTTAGTGGAATCAGTCCAGGATGAAGTTATGGCTGCACGTGACACTAGATTCAGTCCCATTTTGGGTAAGGGGTACCGGGAGACTGATAGTTGTTCCCGTAAGGATATAGGGGGGCCATTTTCTGGTAACTTTGCCTTTATCACTGATTTTAGTACTAATGCCTCCCATATTAGAAAAATAGTGGAAAAAGAATGGCAATCGTTTCAGGAACTTACTGATTTAAGTTCATTTAAAGACAAAGAACTGAAGACTATATTTAGAAGAGGATTCAATATGAAAAGGGTCTTGGAACAACATGAACTGACATTTCAGTCCTCTCGTACAAGGAAAGGAACATACAAATGCGGGCATTGTTCATCTTGTAAATATATAGCCCAGGACCATCATGTATACCTGGAGAGTAGGAATAGGGACATTAAGGCCACAGGGTACTCCAATTGTTTGTCCACCGGAGTAGTATACCTGGCTGTATGCCAATCATGTCAGGCGTTCTACATCGAGCGACAACTAAAAAGACGCATATATGAACATCAATACGATATAGCTAAATCTAACACTAAAAATGCATTATACAAGCACACTATTGAATGTGAGGGAGCCAGTTTTTTGTATTTTGTAGTGGAAACCGTTCCCAAGGATATAAGAGGTGGACCCTGGGAGGCCAGGCTAGCCCATAGGGAGACCTATTGGCAGATCCTCTTAGAGTCCAATAAAGTTCCAGGGCTCAATGATTTTATTACAATTGCACCTTACCTCAAGCTCAAAGCAAGGCGTATTTAATATATGTTTTTTATTTAAATTAGCTTTTTTATACTTCAAACAATATATTTATTTTTGGTTCATGGTTTTAAATTGTATATTACACAAGTAAAATCATTTGTTATATAGCCTTGACTAAGAGAGATTAGTAATATATGTAATATTGCCATTCAGTAATGGTTGTCCATTCTACTTTCTAGCAAGTATCATCTATATTTACTGTGTTTTTAAATGTTTTACATCATAAGATATTCATTTAAATACTTTGGTTAATTACATTATTGTATAATTGATTGGTAATTTGCAAGGTAGTATGTGAATTATTTAAACCACAGTGTACTTTGTGATTTTATATGAGGAAGTCGTGTTTGATCGACGAAAACGTGTGTGGTTTTATTTTTGCACGTTAATAAACTGCGCTTCAGAGTTTACCTTATTGTGAGCCTTGTGATCTCTTTGTGGTGGTTTCCGGACTGGATATTGCTGTTTTTGTGGTCTACCTTTCTAGCTATTCAGATACCCAAACTGGAGTATTCTTTACTGACTAGTGGGCATTTGCAGAAGTGTCCTCAACCTCAAGTAAGGCAAATAACTAATTTTCTTGTTGTTAGAGAATGCTGCTTTATATGTTCATAGGTTCATAGGTAGATACTAGGCTATCTGCCCAAAGGCATTTATAAGCCTAGCTGGAATGTGTTGGCTTTCGCTGCCCCCCTTAGATTAGTTCCCTGTGCCTCTGTCCAGCAGAGCTACTGAAGTGATCCTTGGGGTAAACTTTCTGTTTCCCATCCACTCATCAAGGATTCTCTTGAAGAGAATTAGCAAGGATCTCTGCCTAATGTAGATTGGAATCTTGTTCCAGAGCATGGGAAGTCTCTGGGACTGGAATATATCCCTCCAGCATGTCCTATTTATTGTTGTGGTGAGGTTTAGATCCCTAGAGCGTGTGGCTCAAGGGGATATGGTTTTCTTTAGGTGGAGCATGTCCATCAATTCTGGGTTGGACACGACCTTGTATGTCAGGCAGAGATCACCTCTGAGTAGGTGGTATGCACCTGACTACAGCTGGAGTTTCTTCAGGCGAGCTGCATAGGACATCTGTTTGAGGCCAGTGATCCTCTTGTTGAGGTACTTTTGTGGTCTTTCTGACTGTTGCAGGTGTCTTGTAAGGTGCATCCCAAATGGGGCATTGTACTCTATGATGGGTCTGATGAGTGATGCATAGAGGGGCACAATGACCTCTTTTGATCTGGATGCAAACCCTTTTGTGATTAGGTGGGTAGCATAGAAGGATTTTCTAACTACTTTGGCAATGTGATTATCAAAGGAGAGGTTACTATCTACTTGGGTCGCCAGTTCCCTTATTACTTCTTCCATATTTAGGGAGCTACCACCTATGTGGTAGTTTGTGGGTACTTCGTTTTTTCCAAAGGGGATGACTATGCAATTTTTGGCATTTAGCTTGAGGCCATGGTTTTGACACCAGGTATCTGTCTCAGTGAGACCATTTTGGAGGATGTCTGTGTCCACTGGAGAGTCAGTTATAGCCCCTAGTTTGCTGTCGTCTGCAAACTTGGTCAGCCATAGTCCTTCTGTGCTTGCCTGAACCTCTGAGAAGTATATGCTGAACAGGAGTGGTCCTAGGACTGAGCACTGGGGAACGCCACTTGTAACCGGTTTAGAGTCAGACCTGGCTCCCACAACTCTTACCATGTGGGTTCTGTCCATGAACCAATTGGCAACCCATCTCATGATGTAGGGGTTAATGTTCAGGTTGGTGAGCTTGTCCATGATACCAAAATGGGGAATGGTGTTGAAGGCCTTTGCTAGGTCTAGGTAAGCTGTGTGTACCACCTTTCCCTCATCTATAGCCCTGGTAATTGTCTCAAAGAAATCCACCAGGTTTAGGAGGCATGATCTGCCCTTAACAAAGCCGAACTGGGTAGGGTCCAGTGTTTGGAGGTTCTCAATGTCTCTGTTTATGAGATCCATGATGATGCACTCCATAGCCTTGCAGACCAAGCTAGTCAGGCTTAAAGGGTGTTAGTTCCAGGGGTCTGTTGTGGCTCCACCTTTGTGGAGTGGAATAACTGTTGCTGTGCGCCACTCTATGGGCACATAGCCTGTGGAGAGGTTGAGTTTGAACAGTGTGTTTAGGTGAGGGGTTAGTTCATCTTTGAGCTTGTGTAGGACGCAGCCTGGGACACCATCCGGTCCCACTGATGCTGTGCTTTTGGCTTTGGAGAGAGCTGTTTTAACCTGAGTGTCTGTGATTTCAGGGGCACTACATTCTTCTTGTATGGTTATGGGCCCTTTTGGGGGTGAGAGGGGGTGAAGTTTGCACTGAACCTGTCTGCCAGGATGTTGGTGATATCAGTCGGTTCAGTGTATTTTGTGCCATTCTGCACTAACTCCGAGCAGATCTGAGAACTGCTACTTAGATTCTTGATGTAGCTAAAGAATGCCTTGTGGTTATCTTTGGAGTCATTGGCAATTTTTCTTTTGAAGCTAACCTTGGATGATTTTATGAGGGATCGTAGTTTCTTACTGATACTGATCAGGGATGTCTTCCCTTCTTGGGATTTTACTCTTTTCTGTACTAGTTTCCTCTTTCTGTTGTATAGCTTGTTTATGGCAGAGGTCCACCAGACTGGTTTCCTTTTCTTGGAGGAGTGAGTCTTGGTTTTGCTTGGGATAGCATGATCCATGCATTCTTGTAGGTGCCTGCAGAGTGCATTAGTAAAGGATTTTGCAGCTTGGACAGCATTATCCTTTGGCATGGGGTCTTTGAAACTTCCCATCTCGGTCTTAAGTAATGTGAAGTTTGCTTTTGAAAAGTTTTTCACAGTAGTGTCTTTGTCCAGAGGTGGGGGCAGAATGTGGATATCCAGAGTGATTAGTTTATGGTCAGATCTAACCAGCGAGGGGTTGACCTCCAGTGTGGAACACCGGTCGCCCATGTTGGTGATGACCAGGTCCAATATGTTGCCACCTCTGGTGGGGGTGTTGACCAGTTGATCCAGGACATTTGAGTTTATAAATTCTAGGAAATGTTGGGCAAGGGAGTTAGTACCTGAGTAGTTCTCCCAGTTAATTTTTGGGTAATTGAAATCACCCAATATCAGGGTGTTTGGTAGGACCTTTATGTTTCCCAGTGTTTCCAGAAATGTGAAATGGGGGTCCTGGGACATGGATGGTGATCTGTAGCAAGCTACAATTTGAATTGCAGATTTTCCCATTGTTAGTTGCACGTGGATGATCTCTGAAGCATCGTGCTGTGCCACTAACTTGGAGGTATGGGTATCCTTGATGAATATGGATACTCCCCCGCCTTTTGTATTTCTGTCTGGGTTTTGTGGCCAAAATGTATGGTATGAGTTGTAGCCTGGTAGTGCTGGGGTGCTCTCTGGACCCTTAAACCAGGTTTCTGTTACTGCACAGATATCAATTTTCTCCATACTGATGAGTGCCTCAAGTGTGTGCATTTTGAGGTTTAGACTTCTGGCATTGAGCAGCATTACCCTCAGTTTTTTGTTACTTGTGCTGTTTATGGTGGTGGGTTTGTCTTTTGAGGCTTGCCTAAAAAAGGCACTATGGGGGTGGCAAGAGCCTTGGCCAGTATTCAAAAGCCTAAGGGTGACAGGTGCAAGCCATCTCTAGTGAAGCAGAATGGCTTGTTAAGCATGTCATCCCAGGCTGACAGACACTGGATCCCCATTTGAATGACACCAGAAGCTTAGCCAATTGTTGAAATTGATAATTTTTTCTTTATACCTTGGTATCATTCTTGGTAAGGGCAGGATGCTACTCAGGGTTAGGGTCATACTGGCCTGGGCTACGTGATCAGAGAGCTCCACCATGTCTCTTTTCATGTAGGCCAGGGAGGTATGGCTCAGGTCATTCACACCAACATGGACAATGACAGAGTCGTATTTGTACTTGTTCTGGAGTGACCTGAGTGCTTGTGTTATGTGGTGGATCCTGGCACCCAACAGGCAGCTAACAGTAACCTTCTCCTTGTTCAGCCTAGTGAGTGTGACGTCAATGTGCCTGACTATAGAGTCACCTATTACTAGTGTGTTGGGTATGTTATTTTGCCTTAAGGGCTGTGATTGCATGGCACACTGGTTTTGTGAAGTATGTGTTTCATGATTTGTGTTGGGGGTGGAGGTTGCCTGGATGTCTGCTTTGGAGGTCTCTGTTGCTTTTGCAGATTTTTATTTAGAGCCTCTGAGTATGTTTTAGTGTATTTATGTGTGGTTTTTGCTGGTGCTGGTTTCATAGGTCTAGTTGAGACTAGTGGTGTGATGCAAGTAATTCCCTTCTCCTCTTGACTGTCTGGTCCAGTCATTGGTTGAGAAAGCTTAGCCTCCAGTTTGGTGGTATAATTGCATCTCTCGCATGTATTAGTGTTTTGGTGGTAGAAGGAGAGGGTTGTCTGTGTACATGAGGCAGTTGTAACATTGCTTCAAAATGCCCAGATTCACCAGTTTGACGAGAGAGTACACCTGAAACTGCCCTTTGGACATGCCTGGATAGATACAGTGAACTTGTTTTACTGATTGCTAGTAAGGTCGATTAGAGAGCCTTGTCCTTCTCTACAGTATAGGTTGGTCTTGTGCTAAGGTTTATTAGTGCATGCTATGAGTTTTGAGCAAGTGCTGGGCTGAGACGTGAATGGTTTGAGTGTTTAAGTTGAAAGTTTGTCTAGTTCCAAAGGACAATTTGAATAGTCATACCGGCGCTGCCCGGTGCGCAAAACTGCGGTTTCTTATATTAATGTGTTTCAATTGGACTTTTCTAATTTTCTACAAAACTAAGACGAAATCTAGACAAATTGTTAGCCCACCAAAATAGTGGAAATCAATGTTACCGAGGTTTTCACGGTACACAGATATAGAAATGTAACTTGCTTTCTCTGCACTCGCATACTTAACGAAATGGGTCACCATCCATGGCTCCTAACCACTTTTTACTAAAATAAGGGAGAAAAAAAATAATCATGGGCAGAGGTCCCACAACCAGATCAGGAATATTTTTAGTGTACTGACAATATTCAATTAGAAAGCTGACAAAATAAAAGGATTTGTATTAATATGCATCTCGTGAAAAACAAGAACTTTATAAGTATAATACCTGGAACTTTTAATCAAGTTTAACGGTCACTGTCTTGGATATGTCAGCTATAGCTTTTTGTTATCAATAAAACTTCAGATTTTTACACTCAGTCCTGGAACTTGTTAAGTTATAAAAGCGCTTAAATAACTTGCAGGTGTGAGGTAGTTCCGTACGTTTGGAAGATGAGTGAACCTAAATGTCTTTCCTTATAATGCCTTATTGATTCTGCGTGTATTCTAGTTAATTGCACATGACTGAACCCTAACCAAACTGCGCTGGGATACAAATAAGTCTTGGAATCATCGAGAACCTCCAGGTATTTCCAAAAGTCGTACCTCGGCTGAAGAGCCACTTCCAAGTAGTACAACAAAGCATAAGTAAAGATCTGCTGTCAGTACAACATAAGTTGCTGTGGGTTGATCTCCAATTAGTTATAAAAGAGGAAACAGTTACGACAATGCCTCATCCATTTCTTCCATTTGGGCTTTGCAGTGACGGACATTTTAATGTGTATTGACTGGCGCTGGATCAGAGGCAAAGAGCCCTGTTAATTGAAAAGCATTCATTGCTTGCATAGTGCTAACTAACAGCGACAAAGGAATATGCAACTGCTTGGTGTCAGTAAACAAAGTATGCTGCTGGGCAGCTGCTGCTGCAGAAAGAATACAGTAAGACTGACAGAAAATGGTCTGCATCGCAGTAGACGTTATTTTTTCTCAACAAAAGATCTTGTAATGCTGATTTCTGTAAATTAAATGTTTTCAGTATGTGAGTCAAAGCTACCTCGAAGTTAATGAGTTTCTGATAAATTAACTGTTAACTTTATTACAAGGACATACTTGAGGACCACTGCCAGTTGTAGACTTAAAGGTTAATCCACCCCATTGTTCCTTGGTATGCTAAACAATGGGGGTACACTGTTTATGTCTGGCATGGTATCCATACCTAAAAGCATCTGTTCATCTTTTGATCATTATGGGATAACTTGAACCAAGGGAATCCATTTCAGGGAAAGAGAGCCTTGGGACATCCGCTTTTTCCATTTTGCATCTTTATCTTTCGATAGTAAATGAGAGACATAACAGCAAAAAGAAAACCGAAAAAAGGACAGAGTTTTGTATATAGCACTATGTTTTATAAAACTGGCCCTAGTTAAGATCAGTACTAGTTGCACATTCTTGTGACCGACCGATTCACACACTAATGATGATGTGCAATGAATGGTATCCTTTGCAATAAGGACCAGTGAGGGCTCTGTCTAGTGCTTGGTTAAAGTGACCCCGGTACACTGCCAAGCCAGGTTAAGACAGATGGGAATGGTCCCCGGTTTTACATTGACATGCTCACCAGCTACTGGCACATGTAAAAGGGTTTTGTCTATTTTGTAATAACAGCACGTTGCTAAGTTTTAACATAGTCTTACAGTGTATGAATAAATTGTACATCCTGTAGCAAGGACGCCCTTCCAAACTGACCACTCCAGGAGTGAAACAAACGCCTGAACTTTCAAGACTTCATTATTGGAAGAGTAATTGTCGTTAAAGCCAGAATGTCCTCTTGTCATTAACAGCTAGTTGTAGCTACGAATATTTCCCGTTATCTGCATGACTGTACAGCTGCAAATTGATTCAGTAAGCACACTGCCGGCATCAAGCACAAATGAGAATGCTGACGTTTCCTCACTGGAGTATATCCAACCTGCTGGATATAAAATCCACCAGCAAAGATAAATAAATAAATAAATAAATAAAATAACCACCTTAACGGTTAGAAAAGAAGCACCCTCTGGGTACTTAATTACCCCATAACCAAGTGCAAATCATATATTCTTCATTATGGTCTACTGAGTCAGTTTTGCATATAGCATAGATTTATTACGGCTGGGGATTATTAGCTGATGTGATCAATTCAATGCACAAGAGGGATAGCCTCCTATAGTGAATCAGTTTGTTACTGCCAAAGGGCTCGACTTTCCATTTTCAGAATGTGGTACACTACCTCGTAATATATGAGTAAAATCTGAAAAAAATTAAGAACAGCTCCAACTCTTTTAAAACGTGTTACCTTGTATTTACTTTAGATGCACTGAATTAATATCATATCATACCTGTCAGGGTTGTGGCCACAAATCTACATTATGTACTCAGACCTAATGTCGTTGCCTCCATCACCCACCTATTATTTCAAAAATATACTCAACCCTCAAAATGTTGTACCCAGACATAAAGGAAAGGGACACATTATGTTCATCTGTTACCATTTACACCCGTAAAGAAGATAGTTTTGAAGGTACATTCATTTCACATAAGTATTCCTTGTAAAACACTATACTGTAAATATTTGTTTACACAGTTCTAAACATTATGTGCTTTGTAAATGTTGACATTTTCAAGATGTGCTCCTAAAAAATGTACCTATTTGAGTACACCGAGTATGCCTAGCTACGCCAACGAGTTACCTCTCAACCT
Organism: Protopterus annectens; assembly: GCF_019279795.1. Taxonomy (NCBI): domain Eukaryota; kingdom Metazoa; phylum Chordata; order Ceratodontiformes; family Protopteridae; genus Protopterus; species Protopterus annectens. The sequence goes on from NC_056748.1 coordinate 550,406,477, forward strand.
CTTTGTGCTTGAAATCTGGACAAAGCTTAAAATAATGGAAGGTCCAAAATAGGGACATATTTTAAATATTGCTCATATAAACAGAAGTTGCTAGAATAACAGGATTTGTGTTAGCATACATTTTGAAGGGTACGAAGTCTAAAACTCAAATGTATGTCATTATTTAGTGACTTCAGTCCTCAATGATTTGCCAGAAAACCACAACTTGTATGAGGAATACACCAAAAAAAAAATCTGAGGCAAAAATCTGGACAGTTCAGAGGTACATAATTTACCATGGATATTAGTTAAAAAAATAACACTGAATGTTTGACAAATTCTTTTACTGTAGATCACTGTGGAACACAGAATTTTTAAGACTCGGGATGGAGCGCTTCCTTATAATGAGTTTCACTTGAGATGAATGGGCAGCTAATATTAACATTTGAAAAAAAAAAATCTGAGGCAAAAATCTGGACAGTTCAGAGGTACATAATTTACCATGGATATTAGTTAAAAAAATAACACTGAATGTTTGACAAATTCTTTTACTGTAGAACACAGAATTTTTAAGACTCGAGATGGAGCGCTTCCTTATAATGAGTTTCACTTGAGATGAATGGGCAGCTAATATTAACATTTGAACTTGGAGTTGTGATGTATGTATGACTGGGGATGGTCTTATATGTGTGTGTGTGTGTGTATGTCTATATATTATATATATATTTATTTATTTTATTTAACATTTGTTGACCGGGAAAGTCCGACTAGGTTCCACAGAGCCTGTTTTCAGCGGAGGCCCGGGGAGAAATGCTCCAGATGCATGTTTTTGGAATGTGGGAGGAAACCGGAGTACCCGGAGGAAACCCACGCGGATGCAGGGAGAACATGCAAACTCCGCACAGAAGGCACCCCAGCCGAGAATCGAAACCAGAGAACCTCTTGCTGGGAGGTGACAACGTTAACCGCTGCGCTACTGCGCCGCCCTATATGTATGTATGTATGTGTGTATGTATATATATATATATATATACACGTGTATATATATATATATATATATATATATGTATGTATATATATATATATATATATATATATATATATATATGTATGTATATATATATATATATATATATATATGTATGTATATATATATATATATATATATATATATGTATATATATATATATATATATATATATATGTATATATATATATATATGTATATATATATATATATATATATATGTATGTATATATATGTATGTATATATATATATATATATGTATATATATATATATATGTATGTATATATATATATATATATATATATGTATGTATATATATATATATATGTATGTATATATACATATATATATATATATATATGTATATATATATATTTATGTATATATATATATATATATATATATATATATATATATGTATATATATATATATATATATATATATATGTATATATATACATATATATATATATATATATATGTATATATATATATTTATACATGCATATTTATATATAAATATATATATATACATATATATATATATATGTATATATATATATATATATATATATACATAGATATAAACATGTAAAGACACCCACACGCACAGTCAAAACGTCTTTTAATGAAATGCAGCAACTCCAGTGGTTCTTTTGACGACCACTTTATAGAATATTAAACAATGTAGGTGCAGTAACAGAAAGGTATTGTTTATCGAGGATTTTATTCGGTACGTGCAGTTACATAACTGTAACAAGTGTCAATTATAATAAATGGACATTACTAAATAAACACACTGATGAATAAAGCGTGCAAGCATTACCCGTCACACTTAGCAGATAGCTTGTTTAGCCAACTTCTTCCAAATGTTGTGAATATTGTGTATTAGTTATTAAATACCAATATTCCCAGCCTTTCGTATGTGTGGCCTTTTAGTTGTAATTTCATCTGAAATGAGTACTGATGTGTAACAGCGATCCTGCTTGGAATGCGTGTATGTAAAAAATGCTTTGCTGCAGAGTTGCAGACTGTGCATTCTTTGCCAGGGTCAGGTTTCCTTCGCTATTATAGCGTTTAGGAAACTGTCACCGTATTACTTACCCCTGGACGAGGGAGCCACAGGGGGGTTATTAATAGTGTTTCAAGTAAAACTGCTGTTTGCTTTCCTCAGCTTCTGACAGTTGATCATTTTACAGTGCACAGCAAGCTTGCTGAATAAGCAAAAAAGTTGTATAAAAGCAAGGCTAAGCATAGCCAGTCACCCAGACCTGCTTTGTAAAATGTGCCAAAGACAGAAAAAAAGATGACTGACGGAGGAATAACCCCCCAAAAAGGTTCAGACGTTGTAACTTTCGATGGAAATCAACGCATTTTACACTGAATACAAATTTAGTAAGGCTTCAGCATTTGTGTGCGTCCCAGGATGGGGTGGCACCTTTGGAATTTCTATGCCTTGCGTCCAAAAAGTGCCAGGATAGGATGTTGGTCCCCACGGCCTTGCAACGGATTAAGGCGATAATAGGATGATGAATGGAAGTTCAGCATCACTGGCCTTGCCTGGGTGCAATACCTTTATTGCTGTGTTATGGGTAACTAAGAAGGTGAACACATCGTTAGAAACAGAGGAAGACATCGTCTGACATTACCAGAGTGCAGAACAGCAGCTGCTTTAATTGAAGTACGTTTGCCATCATTTTGATTGCTATACATCCATCACCTGCAGCATCTTTTTGGAAAGCAGCACGCCATTCTTTGGAACTCACTGCCAGTTTATAGCATCTAAGATACTGTTTTCATATCGGAGTTACCAGCAGCGTGCCCCTGTGATACTTAATTGAAGGCATCCAGCTCAAACTTATAACAACTATCCGGCTCCCACGTAAACATACCAAAGTGGTGTGCGTGGCGTTTGTACGGAAGATGGAGCGCACCGGTCAGTGTTTTTATAATATTCTATTGCGTTTCAGAGCAACACTGGGCTGCTGATATAAATAATATGTCACAGATGACCTCCAGAATTAATATCTTTACTAAACACCTGATCCGCACCCCCTTCACTATTTGTACAAAATAATAAATGAGGTCATATCACAGTGTGTGCTCAATATATTTATTTCGATTTTTTTTTTCTGAGCTGATTTGCACCCTTACCTGTAAAACAGTTTAACTATCCTATGCAACTGCTACCACAATTCAAGTGCCAGTATTACAATATTTCCCTCTGCATGGATGATGCTTCTCTGGCGAGTATTACAATATGTCCTTCTGCATGGATGATGCTTTTTGCAGCCAGGCACACTCTTTGTAGTCTACAGAGTACATTCTTTCTTGCATCACTCAGAAACATTGTGTTTTTCAGGCTCTATTAAATCTACAACTATCTAAAGCAACGCCTCCAACAAGTACATAACTTGCTTACAGAGTCTTGCTAATCTAAAAACAATACCTTTAGTATTTTTTTTTTGGGGGGGGGTACGGAAAATGATGTCTACATTTATTAACTGCTGGGGGCAACATTTTGAAAGTTGTGTCTATTTTTTAAATGCCAGGTGGGTTGAGGCAGTAAAAAAATAGTTTTTGAGCGCAAAATGGAATTTTATCACTACACCAATGCTCTGGAGCTCTTCTTTTGTTAACACTGTTTACCATACTTTTCAAGTGCACCTCATTATAAAGAATGTTCTTCCTTTTAAGTCTTAAAAAAACAGTGCTCCACACAGTTCCACAATGAAAGGACCTGCTATGCATACATTCAGTGTTAAGAATTTTTAACTAATATCCATAGTAAATAATACTGCATCATATTAATTCATCAAAATAACTTTTTTTATAAATGGAAAGTAATACACTTGAGTCATCCTGTGAGCCTCTTAGTTAAAGTTGTCAGTAAGTGTTTCACATGTTGCCCATTTGTTCCACATTATGACAGATAGTGCTCCAAATTTTGGAGACGGAAGGTTGAAAGCTTTGGTGGTTACACAAAACTTAAATATTTGTTCACAGCATAAACAAACTGTGAGCTAGAGGGCTTGATGGCCTTTAGTAATTTAATAGTGTGTATTTGTAAGATTATCCTTTGTATGTTTCAAAAAGCATGCACATAATTTAGGCCTGCATTAAACACAAATTCAGAAACACTTTTACAACATTGCTAATGTGTGCTGTTTTAAAATACAGTGCAATGTGCAAATGATCCTTGATGTGGTTGAAAAGGTTTTGTGGGCCACAGGACTAGGGGCAGGCAAGAAGGACCAATTTTTTCCCCCTTGAAAATCCTATTGCATTCTTCCCCTTAAAATGCCATGCCTCACAGCACACCCTAGAGGGTGACATCAGGACTTAACAGGAGGTAGTTTGGCACTAGTGGAAGCAGGTGATAGTCATGCTATAATAAGGCTGAAGGGATACAGCTAACATACAGTACAGTTTGTCCCTGATCCCATTCAAATGCAACCTGGACCAGTAGATGGGGAATCTGAAATTTACTTCTTGAATGGTACTTATGCCCCTGTTGGATGTAGGCAGCTTGTAAATTCTTTGCCAGCTAAACCCAACTAAATCCCCTTGGGTAAATTATCCTGTCATTTACAAATGGGAAAACATGGGTAGGCTTAAAAAGGTCACCAAGGACACTTAGCCTAGTAATCACCTCTGAACCTATGACTAGCACACCATTAAATTAGAAAAGCATCCTTCAATAGATAAAACATGACAGGAGTTCTTGCCTGTTACATCACTTAAAATGTTTTAAGACTAACAGGAAAGCAAATAAACAGGGCCATTCTTATCAACCCTTAGAGCATGGAGAGGGTACAGTTTGGGTATTCTCTTACATGTGTACTTAATTTCCTCAAGATTTACTAGACATAAATATGAACAGGCCACATTTTAATGGTTGCAACATTTGTCCTGAACCATTAGAACTGGTTCAGATGTCCATTGAAACTATTGAGTGGTACATGCTGTTAAATAAGAAATGAGAGATTGATAAATTTAACTTGTATGCAGGCAGTGTCATGTATAGTTGACGTGTTTATGAAATGCCGACAGACAGGTAAATCTAATATTTGTCTGTCTTATTCGGCAGTGGTCTTTAACTTATGTTAAGTGGGAAGAAAGTGTTGTCTCATTTTCCTTTCTGCATCTTACTGTATAATTTGTTAGTACCAAGGATATGTCACTGCCACCACTTTTAAACTAGCCCTCCTATAAGGTGTGAATCACTATTGCAATGGATTATAACACCAAATATTATTATATTATTGCAAGATGAAAATGAAAAACATTATATACCAGTGGTGAATAACACACTAGAACTACTTATCATGTACACAGGAAAGGTTGGAGCTGCATGACAAAGTGAATGGTTTATATTTTTTATGTCATTTCATGACAATGAAACCTTTTTTTTTAATTTATTTATTTGCTATCCAAATAAGTCCACTGCACACAAGTGTTCATTTCAGGGACAATTAGAAGCACTGTCTGGTTAAGTAACTTGCTAAAAGGTACACAGCAGGCAAATGGAGGCTGAGGGAATCAAACCCAGTACAAGAAGTAGCAGCTCTTTAAAAGCTCATTGTCTAAACAGTTTACAGCCTTAATCCTCTGTGCTGGCATATTAACCAAAAAACAAAACTAAAAAACACCAATGAAACCTTGTAAAATCACGAGCAGAAACTATGAAAGCCAGCAAAAAATCAGTAAATCCAATAAAGTTGAAAATATAATCATATGAAACCGTTTATTTTATTATTTTATTAACCAAACATATTAAAACCTGTGTGCCCACACTCATTCAGACACCATTTGCTTAGTCAGTTTATAAAAAGAACTTTTAAAATACTGAAGGGTGAAGACATGTTCTTGAGTGTGTGTGTGTGTGTGTGTGTGTGTGTGTGTGTGTGTGTGTGTGTGTGTGTGTGTGTCTGTGTGTTGCAGCTAAGCTCTATATGTCTGTCCTCCATCAATGCCCTTGTCCCATCTTTGCCCTATTTTTTATCAAGCAACTTTGAACTGTCTAATGTTTTTTACTGTATCTTTGCCTCTGGCAATGCATTCTAGAGTGCTACCACCCTCTTAGGAAAATAGTATTTCTCAGGTCTAAGTTGAAATATCCTCCTTCCAGGTGTGGACTCTGTCCTCTGCCCACTGTACTTCCCCCATGTCGCCAGCTTCACTTGTCCCAAGAGAATGGATTTTGTCCAGATCAAATCTGCCATTTCTAATCTATTGTTTAATTGAAAGATGACCAACTTTTAGGTGTCTCCAGAGCTTCTATATCCTTCTGTGTTTTGATAATACTAGGATTACTGCTTTTTTTCTAACACAGTATTCCAGAGTTGTCCCTTTCAGTTCCACCTACAAGGATTTTCTCAGCCTGCTTCAGCTCTTGGGATAAAGCCCTGACCATGACCTGGCTGAATACAATTAAACTAGTAGCCTGGGTGTTAAAAGAGGTGGGCAAGTGAGGGTAGAAGTGAAAAGCCAACACTGGCTTGCCTACACTGGAAAGAGGGAATAGTCATTTAGTTGGCTGTTTCAACACATATAGATAATGAAGAAACAGCCTTTACTGTGGATTACCAAGCCAATGAAGGTAACCCTAATCAGGATGTGGGAGAAAACATGAACACACAAGAGCAGGATGTAGTAGGCCCCCATAGTGATCAGGATGTCCATGTCAGCCACTAAGGGTTGTGGTTTAGGCCAAAACTGGTAATACCCTTGTTGTTCACATTGTTAGATGCAAGGAAAGGCACAAACACCTTCATGTCATAGCAAAGCTATGGAGAGGATCATAATGGAGCTCATAAACAAAGATATAGGGGACTTGCAGACATTGGACCCGACCCAGTTTGGCTTCGTCAAGGGCAGATCATGCCTTTTGAACTTGGTCGACTTCTTCGAAACAGTCACCAAGGCCATTGATGAGGGAAAGGCAGTCCATACAGCCTACCTTGACCTTGCAAAGGCCTTCGACACAATACCCCACTCGGGTATTGTAGAAAAACTTACCAGCTTAAATGTAAACCCATATGTCACAAGATGGGTTGCAAATTGGCTTAAGGACAGAACCCACAGGGTTAGAGTTGCTGGCGCTATGTCAGACTCCAAGCCGGTCACAAGTGGTGTCCCACAGGGCTCGGTCCTTGGCCCCCTATTGTTCGGCATCTACTTCTCAGAAGTACAGGCCAACATGGGAGGACTTTGGCTGACAAAGTTTGCAGGCGACTGCAAACTGGGCGCCATAGTGGAAAGTGCATCGGACACGGATATCCTTCAGAAGGGACTCACGGAAACAGATAGCTGGTGCCAGAGCCATGGCCTGAAGTTAAACGCCAAAAAATGTATAGTCATACCCTTCGGGAAAAACAAGGTAACCCCAAGCTACCATATAGGTGTCAATCCACTAAGCACAGAAGAGGTTATCAGGGACCTGGGGACCCAGGTTGACAGTGGCCTTTCTTTTGACACTCACATTGCTAAAGTGGTTAGAAAGACCTTCCACATTGCCCACCTGATCATGAAGGGATTCACATCCAGATCTAGTGAGGTCATTGTTCCCCTGTACTCTTCACTTATCAGACCAATGATCGAGTACAATGCCCCATTCGGGATGTATCTCACCCGACATCTGCAGCAATTGGAGAGACCCCAAAAGTTCCTCACCAAAAGGATAAAGGGACTCCAAAATCTGTCATATGCTGCCAGATTGAAGAAACTCCAGCTCTATTCAGTTGCATACCGTCTGCTCAGAGGTGACATGTGCCTGACATACAAGGCCATGTCCAACCCGGAATTAATGGACATGCTCCACCTCAAAAAATCCAAATCCACCAAAACCACTAGAGCAAGCGACTTAAACCTTAGCACGGATATAAATAGGACGTGCTGGATTTATCACTCAGAGACTCCCTATGCTGTGGAATAAAATCCTGGTCCATGTGAGGCAGAGCACCTCGCTGGCTCTGTTCAAGAGAAATCTTGACCTGTGGATGGGAGATCGTAGGTTTATCCCGGGAATCATCTCTGTGTCACTGCTGGACAGAGGCACAACAAACTAATGGGCACAGTATTTTTTCATATAAGGGGTGGCGTAAGCCACAAAAATTTGGGCTAGGCTTATAAATGCCTTAGGGCAGATAGCCTAGTATAAACCTATGAACCTATGAACCTATGGATAATGAACCTTGGCTGTAGCCTCCATGCTGAGGATTTCCAAGCTGGCAGGGGAACAAAGGGGTCTTAGGACATCATCCTTGTTTCCAAGCTGGCAGGGGAACAAAGGAGTCTTAGGACATCACCCTTGTCATACTATAATTAGGCTGTAGGGATACAACCAATGTATAGTAGTGTTTGTCCCTGACCCTATTCAAGCTCAACCTGGACCTGGATGGGGAATCTGAAATTTACCTCTTGAGTGGTACCTGTGTCCCTGTTGGGCAGAGGCAACTGGGTCATGGTCAGAGCATTCTCTCTTGCAAAGGGTGACTGATGCCAAACAGGCATAAAAGGTAAAAATTAGAAAAAAAAAATTCTCAGCACCTGCAGAATCTATTCTATACAATATAATCACTGGATTTTAGTGGTATACCACTTTCTTTTCACACTGTATATTGTGATCTAATAATGGGTATTACCCCCAACCCCTTTTCCTACGATACCTTGATTAAGGACACTATTACCAAGTCTCCATTTCTTATTTTTTAATGTGCACAATATTGCCTTTGTAAATACATTTACTGCCAATCTTGTCACAATGTAGTCACTGTAGGTTGTCATTTGATTGTACATAACTAAAACATACGTCTTCTTTCAGCTTCTTCCCTGTTAGGAGTCACCTCAGTGGATCACCTGTCTGCTCATGATTGGCAGTGGAGTTTTTACAGTGTCGAGTTGCCAGCCAAGTGCCCAACCTTCCACAGAAGGCACACACATGCACTCATGCCTAGGGCTAATTTAGAGTGTCCAATCCACCTACAGCATGTCTTTGGGATGTGGGTGGAAACTGGAGCACCTGCAGGAAACCCACGCGACCACAGGGAGGACATGCAGACGCCGCACACAAAGCACCCCAGCCAAGAATCGAACCGGAAAGCCTCTTGCTGTATGGTGGCAATGCTAACTGCAGCACCACTGTGGCCACCCTATGACTAAAACATATTATTCCTAACAAAGTATAAAACTACAAAACTGTATATCATCAAAATGTATACTCTTCTTTCAGGCTGTGTGACCAGTAATGGAAGAAAAAAGATTACCCTTCTTGCAAAAATATTTTTTACTGCTGTTTTTTAAGTGATACAAAGTTTTATTGGTCATTTGTGATCAGTGCTTTACAAATTCAAATAAATAAATAGTTTTGGGTTTGGTTACATATATTAAATGATATGCAGGCTTGTGGTTTTATGTTTGGTCACATATATATTAAGTGATATGCAGGCTTGTGGTTTTGCATTTGGTCACATATATTAGGTGACGCCCAGGCTTGTGGTTTTATAAGTGATATGCAGGCTTGTGTTTTTATGTTTGGTTATGTAGATGCAAGTTTGTGTTTTTTATGTTTGCCCACATACATTAAGTGACATGTAGAGTTACAGTTTTATGCTTGGTTACATACATTAAATGATATGCAGTTTTGTGGTTTTATGTTTAGTTACAAATAAATTAGGGTTTAACGATATGGTCATCTGCAATAGAATTGCCACTGCAGATTTATGTGATGACCAGTTGCTCATTTGTAACTGCCAGGCTACTCTTTATATTTCAGTATATAAGCTTATATTCTCCAAACTCAGTGTGCTTCCTGACAAAAATCATATTAAATAGAACTGGTCCCAGCTCTGAATCCCGTGGCATTACACTTATTTATGACATTTTATCATTGAGAGCTCCCTTCAAATAATTATCCTCTGTTTCCTATGAGAGAGTTATTTCCCAGTCCAGTAATCCATTGCACAATGTTGTGCCCCACCATACACTTTAATAATATTCCTACTATGCTCCTGTGAGATATAGTGTCAAAGGACATAGTAAAGTTCAAGCACATTGCAATCATAATAAAGACAGAGCCGCATAAATAAATAAACACTGACCTGGCAGAAGCTCTGCAGTATGAAGACAATGTTTATGAGTGGTTTAAGAATTCTTTTTTGGGGATCACTACCAGCCTGTCATGTGCAATCTCTTCCATGATTCCTTCATAAAATAGAAATGAGCTTGAAATGCCCTAGCTACTTAAACAGATGTTTGCTAAATAAATCAGAACAACTGATCTCCAGTGTTCCAGCACTACAGTGGTGAGATCTGACTGTGGTTCATGGACTACTACTGCCAACTTCTTTAACACTACAGAAGATAGCTTATCTGGGTCATACACTTTATCTGTTCAAAGATTCTTAAATGTATACATTTTTATAAATTTTGGCCAACTTCCCCATCTATAGTCACCATGTATCATGTCAATGACTTGCCCATTTGTTTCTTTCAAGAGCTGGGACAGGGAAGGGTGAGATTTAGGAACCATGGCCATTATTCTGTGATGTTAGAAGGTTGTTGATTTTCCTAACAGCTTTCTTTCTTTCTTTCTTTCAAAAAGAAGCATGATGTAATTCCTGTCAATATAAGTTCATAGTCATATAATAGGCTAACAACCACCATTAGGCATTAGTAAGCCTAGCTGTGCATCTCAGGGTCCTTAGAAGTGTATGCTTCTACCTATTCTGAATATTTGGTGTGCACTCCTTTTCAAAGTTAGTGCCCTTGAGTACATGTTCTCTGCACTTCCAACTAATTTCCCACCCCCCCCCCAAGGACCACCCCTATCACCTGGACTGCTAATCAAACACAGGTAACCTGGGTTATAGTCAGGACCAAACCCCTACATCATGGAGCTGACACTCTCCAGTAGGAACTCCACTGCTACATCCTGTACAAGTGTCAAACATGCCATGCTTTTCAGACTCCTGTGAAGCTAAACAACTGAATTCTGATTGTTACTTTAGTGCCAGCAGCCTTTCTTTCTATGAACTACTGTGTCAAATGTAAATGTTTAATTCACATAATTAGAAATTAGCTTAGTAATGCCAAGTCATGACACTGCAGTGTGCTGCTTTTTTACCATTGATAAAATATTATGCTACACTGGGTATCATTAGGCAATTATAATTTTTGTCATGTGTCAGTTATCTACACCTCTGTGTACGTGAGTGTGGCAGCATGTGCATTTGTGGTGGTGGTCTGCGCAATAACAACACCATAAACAAAGTGATGTAGAATGATGTAGCTTTTGTAAGGGATAACTGATGTATTTTCTGAATGATGAGAATTTTATACTGAGTCAAAGGTAATTAATGACATCTGTAATACAAAACACAGGTGTCAGTGAATGATTTAGTTGTTTTGTTGGATTAAAGCTATTGTTACTAAGAAGAGGGAATAAGGCTGAGGCATATCTCAACTTTCCATCTCTATAATGTGGAACACTATCTCTTACAATGTAGAACTAATGGGCAAAATGTGGAACACTTAGCAGCTTACTAACAACTTCAACTAGGAATTTCACAGGATGGTTAAAATGTTCTACTTTATACTTATGAAAAGATATTTTGATGGGTGTATACGATTCAGTATACATTTGCCATGGATATCATTTGCAGAACTTCTCAGCAGTGAATCTGTAACAGGTCCTTTCAATATGGAACAATGAGGAATATGAACATTTTAAGATTCAAAATGAGGAACATTCCTCTTAATGAGGTACACTTGAAAGTTATGGACCAAGGATGCAAAAAAAAAACACAAATAGATCCAAGAAGAGTACTTGCAAATTCAGGGGAGTAGAAGTTACTGAACAATATAAAGAAAAAAATAGCAAACATCAGTGAGTAAATATTAAGCAATAAATTATTAAAATTTAGTTAAGTGATGCAGTATTAGGTAGAATGAGTTTAATAATAGAAAAATGGTGGAGTTATAACAAACACTGAGAAAAGTAATAGTGGCATGGGTAGTAGAGCAATGGGCAGTTATAATAAACTCTGAGTACAGCAACACAGTAACAGTGGGGTGGTATGATGAGTAATAGACCAATGGGTGAGCTATAATAAACTCCTGAGTACAGTAACAGTGGGATAGTATGATGCATAATAGAGTAATGGGGAGTTATAATAAACACTGAGCACAGTAACACAACAACAGTGGGATGGTATGATGAGTAATAGAGCAATGGGGGAGTTATAATAAACAGTGAGTATAGTAACAGTGGGATGGTATGGTGAGTAATAGAGCAATGGGGGAGTTATAATAAACTCTTGAGTACACTAACAGTGGGATAGTATGATGCATGATAGAGTAATGTGGAGTTATAATAAACACTGAGTACAGTAACAGTAGGATGGTATGATGAGTAACAGAGCAATGGGGAGTTATAATAAACACTGAGTACAGTAACAGTAGGATGGTATGATGAGTACTAGAGCAATGGGGGAGTTATAATAAACACTGAGTACAGTAACAGTGGGATGGTACGGTGAGTAATAGAGCAATGGGGGAGTTATAATAAACTTTTGAGTACACTAACAGTGGGATAGTATGATGCATGATAGAGTAATGTGGAGTTATAATAAACACTGAGTACAGTAACACAGAAACAGTGGGATGGTATGATGAGTAATAGAGCAATGCGGGAGTCATAATAAACTCTGAGTACAGTAACAGTGGGATGGATAATGAGTAGCAGAGCAATGGGGGAGCTATAATAAAAACTGAGTACAGTAACAGTGGGATGTATATTGAGTAATAGGGCAACAGGGTGTTATAGATAGTAAACTCTTGAGTACAGTAACAGTGGGATAGTATGATGCATAATACAGTAATGGGGGAGTTATAATAAACACTGAATACAGTAACACAGTAACAGTAGGAAGGTATGATTAGTAATCGAACAACAAGGGAGTTATAATAAACTCTTGAGTAAGGTCACACTGCAATGGTTTGATGAGTAATTGAGCAATGGGGAGTTATAATAAACAGTGAGTACAGTAACACGGTAACAGTGAGATTGTATGATGAGTAATAGAGCAATGGGGGAGTTATAATAAACTTTTGAATACAGTAACAGTAGGATGATATGATGAGTAATAGAGCATTGGGGAAGTTATAATAAACACTGAGTACAGTAACACAGTAACAGTGGGATACTATGAAGAGAAACTCTTGAGTACAGTAACAGTGGTATGGACGATGAGTAACAGAGCAATGGGGGAGTTTTAATAAATACTGAGTACAGTAACAGTGGGATGCATAATTTGTACTAGATCAACAGGGGAGTGATAATAAACTCATGAGTACAGTAACAATAGGATAGTATGATGCATAAGAGAGTAATGGGTGTGTTATAATAAACACTGACTACAGTAACAGTGGGATAGTATGATGCATAATAGAGTAATGGAGTTATAATAAACACTGAGTACAGTAACACAGTAACAGTTGGATGGTATGATGAATAATTGATCAACAGGTGAATTATAATAAACTCTTGAGTAAGGTCAAAGTGGGATAGTATGATGAGTAATTGAGCAATGGGGGAGTTGTAATAAACATTGAGTACAGTAACACAGCAACACTGGGATGGTATGATGAGTAATAGTGGAGTGGGGGAGTTATAATAAACACTGAGTAGAGTAACACACTAACAGTGGGATGGTATGAAGAGAAAAAGAGCAATGGGGAGTTATAATAAACTCTTGAGTACAGTAACAGTAGGATGGTATGCTGAGTAATAGAGCAATGGGGGAGTTAAAATAAATACTGAGTACAGTAACACAGTAACAGTGTGATGGTATGATGAGTAATAGAGCAACAAGGAAGTTATAATAAACGCTTGAGTACAGTAACAGCAGGATGGTATGATGAGTAATAGAGCAATGTGGGAGTTATAATAAACTCGAGTACAGTAACAGTGGGATGGATGATGAGTAACAGAGCAATGGGGGAGATATAATAAATATTGAGTACAGTAAGAGTGGGATGTATGATGAGTACTAGATCAACAGGGGAGTGATACACTCAAGTACAGTAACAGTGGGATAGTATGATGCATAACAGAGTAATGGGTGTGTTATTATAAGCACTGACTACAGTAACAGTGGAATAGTATGATGCATAATAGAGTAATAGAATTATAATAAACACTGAGTACAGTAACACAGTAACAGTTGGATGGTATGATGAGTAATAGATCAACAGGTGAGTTATAATAAACTCTTGAGTAAGGTCACAGTGGGATGGTATGATGAGTACTTGACCGATGGAGGAGTTGTAATAAATACTGAGTACAGTAACACAGTAACAATGGGATGGTATGATGAGTAATAGAGGAGTGGGGAAGTTATAATAAACTCAAGTACAGTAACAGTAAAATGGTATGATTAGTAATAGACCAATGAGTGAGTTAAAATAAACACTAAGCACAGTAACACAGTAACAGTGGGATGGTAAGATGAGTACTAGAGCAACAAGGGAGTTATAATATACTCTTGAGTACAGTAACGGTAGGATGGATGATGAGTAACAGAGCAATGAGGGAGTTATAATAAACACTGAGTACAATAACAGTGGGATAGGTATAGAAATTAATAGAGCAACGTGGAGTTATCATAAACATTGAAAGTCAAAACTAATGTATGGACAAAGTCCTAAAATCAGGGGCAGTTTTTAAATGTTACTGCAATTCACTTAAAAGGGTAATAAAGCAGCACTGTTTATATCAAGATGCATTTTCTGACTAATATAAATTATGAAACAATAATGTCTAGCTTTACTGACCAACTATAATCCATAGTAATTTACTATAAACTCAAAAATTATTACAATGGACAGTGCAAAAATATGAGGCAAAATCAGGGAACGTTGTTAGAAAGGGACAGTTGAAAGCATATACTACAGTGATAGTTTTGTGTAACATTTTTTTGTTTTATTATTAATGTATTTGAGTGCATGAAAATATAAAGACTTTATCTTGTATTTATGCTTTTTGGGTGGGAGAATAAGGGTTTATGTAATGCCAACAGTTTATTATTGCAGAGGATTTTGTTGGACATTTGGTCTAAGGCTTAATGTATATTTAATATGTAGCAGTAGGAGGGAGGTAGTCATTGATGTTTTATGTATGGTTCAGTATTGTGCCACTGTGTGCCTCTACATTAACTGTACTGTAGTCCAGTGGGTAAGGGCACATTAAGTACAGGCTAATATGATGATGGAGACAGAAATTATATCATTTCTTTAATATGTGTTCACTTTACAGTAAAACATTTTCAGAAATACTTGTGTGAGGGTTTGGACCAAAGTCTATCTTCAAACAAAGATTTATTGAATCGTGTGGGGGGTTCCCACCCCTTTTAGCATCTTTGTTTTCCAAATATGAATTTAAACATATATTGAAATGCTGTCAAAGAACAATGGCCATGCTAGTTCTATAAGATGTGGCTTAACAGGCAGCATTTGTTTGTTTCGTTGGCTTAGAATGAGCAATGGAGCAGATATGAACTTGACTTGATTATTAAAATGTAGCATTAAAGCCATTCTGTTTTTATTTGTTGCCATTTGTCTGGAAATTATAACACTGGCTTTTGAATGTAGGCAGGACCACATTTCAGAATGGAATAAATATTTAGTTAAAATATCTTTCTTTGTTAAAAAAGTATGGTCTTATGTTGCTATTTTCTTAGAATAGCTCAGGTACTAGTAGTTGTCAAAAAGTAACAACTATGTTGTCCATCATTTCTCTTAGGCTTGTATTTTATTAGCTTACACTATTTATTTCCTTACTTATGTTATAATTAAAGAGATAGTTAAAGACCCAGTCATATAATATATGGAAGAAGGAAAAACAGCAAATAAAGCCGACATGTGATGTATAATCATATGCACAACATTTACCCATAAAATCGAAGGTTTACAATTATTTAATGAGCAATATGGCTTATCTAATTGCACTATAAGCTTTCAGGGCTATCTCAGCAACATTATGGTTTTAAGGTATGTATAATCAATAGCCAGAAGGATAACCAGAGGATCACGATTATCACAGGATCATTCAGCTGAATACAATTTTATGCTAGGAGGAAAAAGTGAACACCATCAAAAGATGGCTGTCACCTATTGACTCCTATGTGACCGCTTGTAGTACAGGTAAGTCCAGTGAAGCTATAAGGGGTTGGGATAGGTCATTTTAGGCATGTGTGCCAGTGTTTGTACGGGGCATGAATGAGGCTGAATGTGTGTGTGTGTGTGTGTGTGTGTGTGTGTGTGTGTGTGTGTGTGTGTGTGTGTGTGTGTGTGTGTGTGTGTGTGTGTGTGTTTGATGGTGTGCCTTTGTCAACACTATCCACAAACTGCTAGGGAGAACATGATCATGGTCAGGTCTGAGAGTGCAGTGTCTGACTCAGAGACATGGTAATAAGACACTAATGGGATGTTTCTTATTATGGCTATACTATGTCTTTAAATCTGAATTTATATGCATCACTATAACTGACTAACTCAGGTTGGTTAATTAGTTTGGGTGGAGAGAAATTATCTGAAACCCAAGGATCATTCATTCATTCATTCTGTGTCCTGTTACCTAAGGATCATTCATGCATTCCGTGTCCTGTTACCGCCTTAATTCAGTACAGACCTGGAAAGCAGCCTGCACTGACCCTCTCATTAAATGGATTAAAGGCATAGGGAC
Source organism: Protopterus annectens (assembly GCF_019279795.1). NCBI lineage: Eukaryota > Metazoa > Chordata > Ceratodontiformes > Protopteridae > Protopterus > Protopterus annectens. The sequence goes on from NC_056748.1 coordinate 550,423,230, forward strand.
TCATCCTAAATAGGGTGCCAATCCATTACAGGATGATGATGCATACATACAGATGCGGGCGCGCGCACACACACACACACACGCGCGCGCGCACCCACACCCACACACACACACACACATACACACATGCGGGCGCACATACAGACACTCACTCACACACACACACACACACACACACACACACACACACACACATACACACACACACACTTCCTCTCACATGACACCCACACATATGGACAAGTTAAGAGAATCAGCACTTCACCTAGAGTGCATCTTTGGAATGGGAAGGAACCATAACTCTCAACTGTCCATAATTTTGCAGAATGTCAAGATTTTTGCCTGCTATTTTGATCTGTTCTTAAAATTTGTAGTTTTCTGGTAAATCATGGAGAACTGAAGTCAATAAGTAATGACAGACATTTGAGTTTCAGGCTTTCTGTTTTTCTGAAAATGCATGGTAATGCAAAACATGCCACTTTAACAATTTTCAAAATTTACGGGATTAGTATTTTAAATCTGTCAGAAGGCCCACCAGTTAAATCATGCTGGAAAACAGAGGATCTCTGACAACATGACAAATTATGAAAATCAAACCTATAAAGCAGCAACAGTCATTTCAGTGACAGGCATTTGGAACTCTGGGGTATTTTACCAGACCCTCCCAGACAGAGAAGTCCAGGCTCATCCAACTCTTCCTCGGGTAATTGAAAATAAAATATATATCTAACTCTACAGGCTCAGAAAGAGGTGGGCAAGCTGGAGAAAAGTGATACAATAATTTTCCTGCCCTTGGCCACTGTCACTCGCTGTCTGGGTGGCTACAGAGACTTTTGGTAAAGAGATGGTTCATGCTTTTGTATTCTCTAATCAGATTTACTTGTCAAGTGTTTTGATGGAGGCATCTTGGGATGGGATATTGGTGGGGCAAATGCCCAGGCAAAAGAACAACCTTATTGTTTAGGAATGGAACTCATACTTTTTCATCAGACTTGCAAATATCTGAGGATCAGACATCAGTCCCTCGGGCATCAGATGCTCCTGTGTTCATAGATTGCAGACGCAAATGCATCTATTTCTAGGGCAGAATACAAAAAAATGTTTCTTCGGTGAAAATTACTGCAAAGAAAATTAAACAAAAAAACAGAGAAACCATTCTCCATCACCTGAAACTGAGGCTAAAGAAGAAGAAGAAACTTCTGACCTTGTTTACTCTACCAGATGCCCTCTCCTGCTTGCTATGTTATGGGCTATGATGATGAATATTCTTCAGCATAGGATTTACCACCATTGTGCATGTAATTTGATGACACTGCCAGTTTGATGAAATATCATTTTTACTTGTCAGCTAGAGAAGTTTCTTTCCCTATATAAAACCACAGAAAGCATTTAAAACTGAATCAACCTAAGCCTTTTGCATTTCCACTCTTTACTGTTCTTTTCCCTCCCAACTTCCATGGTATAACTGGGACTGGAACAAAATGCTAAGTTACCAGTTCTGAAAAAGACTGACATGCTTTAGGAAATGCTTAGAAGTGTAATTACCTGTATACATCTCCCAGACACTGCCACTTCTCTGGAACAAGATTCCAATTCATGTGAAACAGAGACCCTCAGTGACCCTCTTCAAATGCAACCTAGATCAATGGATGGGTGACCACAAATTCACTCCTAGGGTGGTGCCCATGTCCCTTCTGGACAGAAGAAGTCAGTATTAACTACCATAGACACTTACCTCTGCAAGCTTCACTCACCTAACCACTGACAATTGGGGTAACCTAAGATAAATATAGCTAGGCTTGTAAGAGCTCTAGAGCTGTTAGCCTAGTAACTGCCTATGAAACTATGAACCTGTGAACAAGATTATGGCTAACCTAGATACAGCTGCACTAGAATCCCATAAAAGGTCAAGTGTTACACCTGCATTAAAATCATTACAAGGAAAGAGAAGAAGTAGGGTTCATGATTATTTGGGAAAAAGGGTGAATAATTCTGCCATACTTGGTATCACAATAATACGTTACCAGACTATATGGCAAACTATCAGTCTGAAGCAAACTGAATACTTAACTAGATACAGCAGTTGTCTCGTTTTAGAGAATATATTTCAGAAATGACACAGACTGCAGACAAAGTTGGCTCCCATAAAGCTAACAGAGGTTATGATGTTCTCTGTGCCTGTTTTAGAGTGGCTGGCTCTGGTATTCATACAAATCTGTAAAGGATAAAATCAGTTATCAAAATATAGTGGATGGATGGAGTAACTTCACATCCTAGGAAATATGGATTTATCACTTGTGGCTCCTGTGGTACTGGAGATACAAGAGTCACAGCTACAATGATCACTCAAACAACATCTATTTTCATCCTTAGTACTAAAATGCTGAGATGTGCAAATACACCACATACAGCAAATGCATGCAAACATACACATACATAGCAGACACATGCAAGCATACATACGTGCACACACACACACACACACACACACACACACACACACACACACACACACACACACACACACACACACACTTGCACTTTATCTGCATGTTGTCAACTACATGGTTTGTTGACAAGCTTATCAGGTGGCAAGACATGGCAATATCATAGTTTATCAATACTGTAGTCATTTTCTAATTAGTTGACTATAGCACCTTCATGGGTATATCTCTTTGGTTGTGGCTGTGTGATCATGGAGCTATTATATCTAAGTAGGTGGAGTGCAGCTAGGGGTGCCGCAGGCTCCTACAAAATTTCTGTTTTAGGTATCTGGTATAGGAATTATGTCATGGGCAGTTTGGTTAAAGAGACTGATTGTTGTGTCTTTTTGCTTTGGTGGAGATGATACAGGCTGCTGATTTCACATGAGTTAGAGTGACTTAACTTGTTGGGTTTGTGTGCTTTTTCTGTTTTAAGATAATGTGCTTATGTCATAAGTGAATTCTGTGATGACTGCATATTTGACACTTTGTATTTTCATGGGTTTTAATCAATGAATTTGGCATCGTTAGTTTATATGCTCTCTTTCTCTCCCTATTTATCTCTCTCTATAGTAGTTTTATTCCTTTTAATCCTTGGGATGGTGAAAGACCCTGAAAGGCACTGAAACCATTTAAGCAAGATGGAAGGAGTGCTTTCAGGCTCCCTTGAAATGTGTGGCCTTTGTGGCAGCTGTCATAATTACATCTGTACTTCCACATGCTATAAAAGAATTACTTGTTCATTGTCCCACCATCTGAAGACATAAAACTTGCTAAAAGCAGGCCAGGAATTCTGACATCATTAAATACTTTCAGGAAGAGAGCCAACTCAGTTTCTGGACATTTTTATGACAGTGCCCTTCTCGTCACTCCACTGAAAATACTTGACTGTATTTTTTAAGCGTTCTTCCTGCTATTGGAAAACATCTTACCAGATTCATTTTAATGGATACAAAAGATATTATAGGTGAAAAACATGATCTCCTTTGCCAGACATAACCAAGAAAGGGATCAGCAACAACCTTAGAACCACATCTCTCAATCTCTGTGTGCAAGAAATCTGGACAAAGCATAACATAATGGAGAAATAAAAGTCCAAGATCGTGGACAAACTTTAAATATTGTTCTGATAAACTTGGAAAGTTGCTCAAATAACTGTTTTTGCATTAGCATGTATTTTCTGAAGGACAGTAAGTCTGAAACTCATGTGAGTTATTATTTAATGGCTTCAGCCCTCAGTGATTTGCCAGAAAAATCACACATTTTATGAGGAACATGAATATGAGGCAATAATCTAGACATTCTGCAAAAATATGGCCATTTGAGAGGTTTTCTCAAAACCATTGCATGATGGACATGAAATTGGTCAGAAAAAGTTCTAGAAAAATGTTGATGCCTCATGAATCATCTATTGGAATTGTATCAAAAGTATTCTCTTCCCAATGATTCCATGAACTGAAGAGGATGTCCCCTCCCCCAATACCCACATCATGGCAGCACAACTTTTTTGTTGTATTTTGGGCATTTTCTTAACAATTGCACAGGAAAAAGTATTTCTGGGGAAGTAAACTGAGACAAACATTCTGAAATACTGAATAAATGTTATTCACTTCTGCAAAAGTGTCATCATTGGCCCCCACAGATTGTAAGACAACTAGGCCGCAGTGATACAGCGGTTAGTGTTGTTGCCTCACAGCAAGAGGTTCTCCCGGTCAATTTTTGGCTGGAGCACCTTCTGTGTGGAGTCTGCATGTCCTCCCTGCAGTCGAGTGACATTTAAAGACATGCAGGTAGGTGCATGCGTGAATGGGTGTGCCTTCTTTGAAGGTTGGGTGTTGGGCTGGCACCTTGGCACTGTAGAAATCCACTGCCAATCATTAGTGGACTGGAGTTCTGCTGTGGTGACCTCTAACCGGGAAAAGCTGAAAGACATTAGTTTAGGTTGTAAAACAACTGACATTGATCTTGTTTTACTTATCTTTCAGTCTGTACTATGGATGATATGTTTTCTTTTAATTTTCCCATCAAAGTTAGCTTGTTTGCTATTGCATGGCTCTACATTCCATAGTTTAAGCCATAAATTTTCAATTATCACTCACATAGGACTATCAGTAACAAAAAGAATGAGAAAAGAATGAACTTGAAACATTTAAAAAGTAAATGCTGAAATAAGGTTGAAGCCATCTATATGGCTGGAAGCTCAGTACACACTGTTGTACTGGACATGGCTACACTCAGCCCTATGGAGAGGGATTTGTCCCATACCCTTAGTACTTTCATATACTCAGTCTGAGGCTATGGAGAAATAGCTAACAGAAAAACATGTTATTTTTTTCCTCACTGGTGACATGATCGCAGACTCAAAAAGACAGTGCAGATCCCCTTGTGAGGTTGCAGGTGGGAGACTTGTCCCTGCAAAACAATGAACAGCAAAATCATCACTCAGTCTCCAGTAAAGAACATTCAATACATTTAATGGCTGGACCTCTGGGTCCAGTAATGCTTTGTTGTGTCTCTCTGCTAATGCTGTCCTCACAGTGAGATATATATGGAATCCAACATGTCTGTATTTTCAAAACAATGTGGGGATTCAAGAAGACAGAGTGACATGTACATCTGCATGGAGATGCACACATCATGCTACCTTCCCTGATTCAGCAACTGCCCTAACGATGCACATATCATGTTACCTTCCCCTGATTCAGTAACTACCCTAACGTTGCACACATCATGCTACCTTCCCCTGATTCAGAAACTGCCCTAACGTTGCACACATCATGCTACCTTCCTCTGATTCAGTAACTGCCGTAACGTTGCACACATCATGCTACCTTCCCCTGAATCAGTAACTGCCCTAACGATGCACATATCATGCTACCTTCCCCTGATTCAGTAACTGCCCTAATGGTGCACACATCATGCTACCTTCCCCTGATTTAGTAACTGCCCTAATGATGCACACATCATGCTACCTTCTCCTGATTTAGTAACTGCCCTAACTTTGCACACATCATGCTACCTTCCCCTGATTCAGTAACTGCCCTAATGATGCACACATCATGCTACCTTCCCCTGATTCAGTAACTGCCCTAACGTTGCACACATCATGCTACCTTCCCCTGATTCAGTAATTGCCCTAACGATGCACATATCATGCTACCTTCCCCTGATTCAGTAACTGCCCTAACGTTGCACACATCATGCTACCTTCCCCTGATTCAGTAACTGCCCTAACGTTGCACACATCATGCTACCTTCCCCTGATTCAGTAACTGCCCTAACATTGCACACAACATGCTACCTTCCCCTGATTCAGTAACTGCTCTAACGTTGCACATATCATGCTACCTTCCCCTGATTCAGTAATTGCCCTGATGATGCACACATCATGCTACCTTCCCCTGATTTAGTAACTGCCCTAATGATGCACATATCATGCTACATTCCCCTGATTCAGTAACTGCTCTAATGATGCACACATCATGCTACCTTCCCCTGATTTAGTAACTGCCCTAATGAGGCACACATCATGCTACCTTCCCCTGATTCAGTAACTGCCCTAATGATGCACATATCATGCTACATTCCCCTGATTCAGTAACTGCCCTAATGATGCACATATCATGCTACCTTCCCCTGATTCAGTAACTGCCCTAATGATGCACACATCATGCTACCTTCTCCTGATTCAGTAACTGCCCTAATGATGCACACATCATGCTACCTTCCCCTGATTCAGTAACTGCCCTAACGATGCACACACCATGCTACCTTCCCCTGATTCAGTAACTGTCCTAACATTGCACACATCATGCTACCTTCCCCTGATTCAGTAACTGCCCTAATGTTGCACACATCATGCTACCTTCTCCTGATTCAGTAACTGCCCTAATGATGCACACATTATGCTACCTTCCCCTGATCCAGTAACTGCCCTAATGATGCACACATCATGCTACCGTCTCCAGATTCAGTAACTGCCCTAACGTTGCACACATCATGCTACCTTCCCCTGATTCAGTAACTGCCCTAACGTTGCACACATCATGCTACCTTCCCCTGATTCAGTAACTGCCCTAACATTGCACACATCATGCTACCTTCCCCTGATTTAGTAACTGCCCTAATGATGCACACATCATGCTACCTTCTCCTGATTCAGTAACTGCCCTAATGATGCACACATCATGCTACCTTTTCCTGATTCAGTAACTGCCCTAATGATGCACACATCATGCTACCTTTTCCTGATTCAGTAACTGCCCTAATGATGCACACATCATGCTACCTTCTCCTGATTCAGTAACTGCCCTAACGTTGCACACATCATGCTACCTTCCCCTGATTCAATAACTGCCCTAATTATGCACACATCATGCTACCTTCCCCTGATTTAGTAACTGCCCTAATGATGCACACATCATGCTACCTTCCCCTGATTCAGTAACTGCCCTAATGGTGCACACATCATGCTACCTTCCCCTGATTCAGTAACTGCCCTAACGATGCACACATCATGCTACCTTCCCCTGATTCAGTAACTGCCCTAACGTTGCACACATCATGCTACCTTCCCCTGATTCAGTAACTGCCCTAAGACAGTACTGTGTGGTCCCCTGACACAAAGATGTGCAGCACTAGTTAGGCCCGGATGCTAATGATGGATTCTGGGAGAAGAGGCATATGCTATTTAGCCATATGCACTTTCCCCAGAACCACCTCTGGGAAGGCATAAAAGCAAAAGGATTCTTGGCTCTGACAGTGGCTCCTCTTACTGAATAGACTGACTCCAGATGCATGTATGTAGTCTAGCAGTTAATCCTGATATTGACTTACTTTATTATAGCACACATGCAATTAAAACCCTTATTTGGTTATGCATTTATTTTACTGTAAGTGTTTTGATTACTTAATTTCATTATATATTATACTCGATATTTAATATTACTAATGCTGATTTAAACTTTTCTTTTATTTTTGTGATTTTTTTAATTTTCCATTCATAATTTTTGAAGAATAATCTTAAATATAAAAACAAATGTTTTGCACCTTTGATTGGTCTCTCCTGTCCCATTTATCCAATTCAATATATATACTTTTTTTTCAAAAGTTAACGTTTCAAGGAAGCATGCCAAACAGAAGACTAAAAGAAAAGTTTTATCTTTAGACATGGTCTGCCTCCATTTAGACAAAAAATAATCTTTTTATGGATAAAGCTGCAAGGTGAAAATACCTTCAGATTTTCTTTTAAAGAATGCTTATAACACACAATATGTAATATTCACATTTTGTGTCTTTTAGTAAAAAGTCGACACTAAATGCTATAAAGTTTTCAACCACTCTCAAAATTCTAAGATATGACAATCACCTATTTTCCCTTGTTACTAAATTCTGGGTACTTAGTATTATCGCAACCAGATTTCTAACCCCATATAATTAAAAACATTTTTGGTCGCCTAAAACTTTTGCTGACTTTTACATGCAGCAATCCTGAAATCCACAGCAGAATACTGTTAGAAACGTTTAATTTCTGAGAAATAAGTAAGTTGTGCCTGTCTTTCTGGGGCTGAAAACTTTTAGTTATGTACTTACCATAACAATAGATGTATGCAATCCATCTCACCTACATTCTAAACTGATGGGCTCGGAGCTGAGAATTGGCTCCGACTCGGCCGGTACACTAGCACAAAGTCTCTGATTGGCTGGGCCAACCCCTATATCCCAGGATGCACTACACCCAAGCCCCCAGATCTTGTTTGCCCACACAAAGTCCCCTTCACATGTACCCAACTCACAGAGATACGTGATCCAGAGAAGGGAATAAGACCTTCAGTGGAAACCCCACAAAGCGTTTCCTCCAAATCCTGCAGGTAGGGGGCCGGAGGGCGGGTATATACGAATGTAGGCGAGATGGATTGCATACATCTATCGTTATGGTAAGTACATAACTAAAAGATGTAAGGCGATCCTATCTCGCCTACATTCTAAACTGATGGGACCATGTCCCTAGCACCTAGATCCTGGGAGGCTCATTGGAAAACACTCCCGAGCACTGTGGAGCCAAATGACGCCCGACTCCTGGACTCCAAGTCTAATTTGTAATGAGCAATAAAAGTGTGTGGAGAAGACCAAGTGGCAGCAGCACAAATTTCATCTACAGACAGTCTGGAGTGGAAAGCTGTTGAAGTTGCCATAGCTCTAGTAGAATGTACTTTAAGTGGAAATGGAAGGGACCTTCCTGTCGATGAAAAATAAAGGATACACAATCCCTGATCCACCTGGCAATAGTGGCCTTAGTGACTGGTTTGCCAATTTTATTATCTGCAAAGGCAACAAATAATTGATCTGATTTCCTGTCCTGCTGCGTTCTATCCAGATAAAGACGTAGTTGTCTATGCACATCCAACTGGTGACATCTGTATTCTGCATCTGTGGAATAGTCAGGAAAGAAGACTGGAAGCTCAACTGATTGCTGAAGAGAAAGAGCAGAAAAAACCTTTGGGAGAAAGGATGGGTTTAATCTCAGGGATACTCTGTCCTTATGGAAAATGAGGTAAGGAGGCTTGGCAGAAAGGGCTTGAAGTTCTGAAACCTTCTGGCCGAAGTAATAGCTACCAAAAATGCAGTTTTCCATGACTAAAATTTTTTCTCACAAGTTGTTGCTGGTTCGAATGGAGGGGATGTCAAAGCAGCAAGGACCACATTCAAATCCCATGGTAAAACTGGCTGTGATATAGGGGGATGAAGCAACCAAGCTCCTTTAAGAAAGGCCTTACACAATTTGTGACTCATGAGAGAAGGGTCAAAGGTAACATGGTAATTGGAAATTGCTGCTAACAGCACTTTCAGCATAGAAACCACAGAGCCTTGTCTAAAAAGAGAAGCCAAAAAGTCCAATACTGCTAAAACAGGGGCTGTCAGGGGATCAAGGTTATGCCGCTGAGCCCAGAAGGCAAATCTTTTCCATTTGCTAAAATAAATACTCTTGGTAGAGGGCTTATGTGAAGAGGACAGTATCTGAACCACCTCAGGCGAAAACACATGCTGCCTGACTAAGGTCGGAAGTGGAGCAACCAGGCCACTAGCTTGAGAGTCCGTAGAGACGGATGGGCCTGCCCCGACTGGTGAGTCAGGAGGTCTGGGACCGGGTCTAGGATCCAGGGACCGTCCACCGCATACTTCCTCAGGAATGGAAACCATACTTGACGGGGCCAGAATGGGGCTATCAAGATCATGAAGCTTCCCAGATGGATAGCCTTCTGAATCAGTCTGAGCAGTAGAGGAAGTGGAGGGAAGGCATAGAGTAGACTGGAGGGCCACTTGTGAACTAGCGCATCCCTGGGTTCTTCCCCCTTGGGCAGGAATCATGGAGAAGTAGTTGTCGCACTTCGCATTCAGCGGACTGGCGAATAGATCACAGCAAGGCAACCCCCACCGGCCGAAGATCCGATCCGCCACTTGGTTGTTCAGGGACCATTCGTGAGGCATCAGAATGTCCCTGCTCAGCCTGTCTGCTATAATATTGGATTTCCCAGGAATATGCATTGCCACTAGGAACCTCTGGGAAGCAATCGCCCATTCCCACACTCTCATGGCTTCTCTGCAAAGGGGGTAAGACCTGATTCCTCCCTGTTTGTTGAGATATCAAACCACCACCATATTGTCTGAAAGGATCGCGATTGTCCACAGTGGGAGAGAGCTGTGAAGTGCCTGCAATGCTAGATGCACCACTCTCATTTCCAGGACATTGATATGTAAGTGAGTCTCGTGGTCTTGCCAAGTGCCTTGGACAGTCATGCCCAGATAATGTCCCCCCACCCTGTCTGGGAAGCATCCATGGTGACAGTGGCAACGGGGTAAGGGGGGGTGAAAAGGTCTGCCTAGGTTCAGGTTGGAGGAGAGAAGCCACCAGTGGAGATCCCGCCGACAAGTGTCCGTGATTAGAATCGGGTGAGACAACGGGAGTTCCCAAAAGGACCATTGGCTCGAAAGGAGCCACTGTAGAATTTGCATGTGCAGCCTTGCCATCGGAACTAACAAAATAGTGGCCACCATAGATCCTAAGAGTTGAAGGACTAATCTGGCTGGAGCCTTCTGACGGGGCAATAGGTCCATGACCTGGTTCTGTAAGATCCTTATCCTTTCTGTTGGGAGGTAGGCTCGCATTTCTATGGAGTCTATCTCTGCACCTATAAAGGCAACATGCTGTGATGGCAGCAATACAGACTTTTCCCAGTTGGATGTTATGCCTAGCAATTGACCTAATTCAATGGTGGTAGTCACAGCTTGAGTGAGCAGATACTTGGTGGGGACGATGAGGAGCCAGTCATCTAGATACGGAAACACCTGGAATTCAAGACGCATCAGGTGAGCCGTTACCACTGCCAGGCACTTGGTAAACACCCTGGGGGCTGTGGTGAGACCAAAGGGCAGGGCTCAAAACTGGTAATGACTGGATCCCAAGTGGAAGCAGAAGTGAGCCCTGGACGCTTTGTCTATCTTGATGTGATAATAGGCATCCTTGAGATCGATGGAGCACATCCAAACTCCTTTTTCCAGCAATGGGAAAATGGATTGTAGCATGACCATCCGGAACTTGGACTTCTTCACAAAGTGGTTGAGACGGCTGAGATCCAGAATAGGTCTCAAGTCCCCTGTTCTTTTTGGCTCCAAAAATAATCTTGAGTAAGTTCCTAATCTGGTCTGGCCTTCGGGGACTGGTTGGATGACTCCTTTTTTTAGCAGCTTTAACACTTCTGTAGCTGCTTGAACCCTCTGATTGGGTGGCACGTCCGGGATTTTCCTTGGAGGGGAAGGGGAATGAATAAAGGGTATGGTGTAACCTCCAGCGATTATCCGTAGCACCCACTGATCCTGAGTGATGGACTCCCAGGCTTTCAGGTGCCCCGAAAAATTACCCCTGACTGGCTCCGGAGACGCACAGTCGGGCCGTCCCTCAGGGACCTTGGAAGGATGAACTGCGAAAGGATTTGCAGTCTCCTGTGTTGCAGGGGCCTCCGCTGCTTCTAGGACAATGCCTTCCAGAGTAATTCCCCCCTCCTCTGCCTCTGGAGGGGGGTTCACATTGATGAGCAGGGAAAGACCTTTTCGATTTCTTGAACCACATCTTCCCTCCCCTCTGAGCCATGGGATAAGGTTTCGTGGGAAGCGAAAAATGGGCCCTGACGGCAGACAAGGTCTTGCCCTCCTGCTCGCATCTAGTGAGGGTGTCCTTCACCTTGGGTCCAAAGAGTGAGGACCCATCAAAGGGGGCATCTGTGAATGAAGACTTGAATGCCTCTGCAAAGTGACACAAGCGCATCCAAGCCTGCCTCCTCAGGGCTACGCCCGAACTCGCTGCTCTACCCGCCCCCTCGGCCGCATATGAAATGAGCCTCATGGACGAGTTAATGATGGATGACAGGGTAGATAGCTGGGAGTTGACAGACTGAGCCAATGCTTCAGGCATATTACCCGAAAGGGTATCTCCCAACTCCTTCATGAGATCCCTTTGTAGTCTTGTGAAATGGCACAAATAATTCAGTGACCGCAAGGTAAAGGTTGCTGAAGATAGGGTATGCTTCCTGTACCTATCCATGCTCCTAGATTCCTTGTTAGGTGGATGGATAGACATCGAAGCCTCTGCCACATCCTGTTGAGTGGCGGACGCCACCACCATAGCATCTACTGGAACTCCCTTAGTGAGAAACTGCTTATCGGGGGGTGCAGACAAGAATTTATTGGGACGAGTGGGAGCAGGCTTCACAGAGTCAGGGTGCTCCCACACCCTTCGACAAATATTGTCCAGTAACTCGTCGAAGGATGGAGATACCCAGGAGGCAGAGGGCTGGGCTCCGAAGGCCTTAAGGAACACCGACTCTTCCATGGAAGGGGCTTTGGAAGGCCAGTCGCCTCTCTGTCTCAAGATCTCTAGTATGTCAGAGAATGAGACATCATCAGAGGATGACTTATGGGACCCTTCCGCATCATCCAGATCAGTGTCTGAGGTGACGGACTCGTCTGGGGAGTCCACATGCTTCCTCTTGCACATCTTTTTCCTAGGGGTCTCATCAGGCAAGGACTCTGAAGGCCCATCTGAAACTAAGGGACCACACAAGGAGGTATCATCAGGCCTGGGAGCCCCGCTGTCTGAGGACAGGGGTGCACCAGAGGCTCTAGTTGCCATGCCCAGGGAAGGAGCAACAGATTTCGGAGAAGTGACTAGGGACTTGGCCAGCGCACTCCTCATAGGCTCGAAGGCGGGTCCACCAGAGTCTGTAGAAAGACCCCCCCTCCGAGGCCCTGACCAGAGTTGGGCCCCCCCTCGCTGAAGCACCAAGAGGGAGACTAGGAGCCAAGGTCAGAAGCCCCAATGACTCCCCCTCAGGCCCGACTGAAGAGCCACGAGTACCAGGACCTGTCGAAAGTATCGAGAAGGTTGGAGCAGAGGTAGGTCCCGACGGACTAGCAGTGGGTCTCAGAACTGACCCAACAACTTCCCCAGATTCTGTAAACCCCGGTTCTGACAACCCTAAGGTTGTCGAAGGAGGAAGAGACGGTACAGGCATGGCTGGCTCTGGGGCCGACTGGGCTGGGGCCGACAGCAATTTGGAAAAGACCGGTGACTGTAGGAGCCTCTGGACAACCCTGTCCAGGTCCGAATCAGAGAGCCTAGAGGACTTGGAGGAAATAGAAGGGGCTCAACAAACTGTCTCTATGGGCTCCAATATCACCGTAGGAGTTCGGCTTCGAATCGGCTCCAACAATATTGGAGCCGAGGCAGACTCAAGGAACACCAAAGCCTCCCTCAGAGCCGATGAAGTAGGAGCCGACGAAACCGATCCTGGAGCTGACCCTCTCTCTCTCAGCTCCGAAGCCCTAGGAGCCAAGGGAGGAGATCCCAATTTCAAACCCCTTTCCATCGGCTCCGAAGTCAGTGGAACCAAGGAAGGGGAAGCAGAACTTGGTCTCTCATCTCTCGGCTCCGAGGGCAATGGAGCAGAAGATGAAGACATAGATTTTCCTCTTTTAGCCAGCAGATCCGATGGACTGGTCGGAACCGACGACCTTTTCTTCTTACCACAAGGCTCTGAAGACTGAAGAGCCTCTTCAAAAGAAGGCCTGATTAAGCCTTTTAAAATCAGTTTATTTTTTCTCTCTTGGAGGACCCTGGAGGAAAAGGCATGGCAAACACTGCAAGACTCTTGCAAGTGCTTGGCCCCTAAACAGTAAACACAGATGTCATGGCCATCTGTGACAGACATCTTGTACCCACACTTGGTACATTTTTTAAAACCAGAAGGCCTATGCTCTTTTCCAGACATTCTGACCAAAAAACACACACTGAAGGAAGGAAAGGAAAGGAATAGAGCTCTAACTTAAACACTCTAAAGGTAGGGCTAAGGCCCGCCAAACACCAGGAATTTACCACAGAAATTTTAACTTTAAGCTAAAACAACCAATACACACTCAGACAACAAGATAGCTATTAAAATAGCTGTTTTGGTTAAATGTTAAGAAAAAGCTCACAAAAAAACCCAAATTTGACTAAAAAAAATAGGGTACTTAGCCACAGCCAACTCGAAACCATGTCTTAGCACTAGGAGTGGCAAACGAGATCTGGGGGCTTGGGTGTAGTGCATCCTGGGATATAGGGGTTGGCCCAGCCAATCAGAGACTTTGTGCTAGTGTACCGGCCGAGCTCCAAGCCCATCAGTTTAGAATGTAGGCGAGATAGGATCGCCTTACATCGCTTATTTGCATTGTTTACTCGCAGATAGGATCCGAGCAAGTGAGTGTTGCTATATTAGCAACAATTCTGGAGTCCTTTCGGCTCCGCAATTTGACGTTCACTAAGTGCAAGAAAACATGTACAAAGGAGCTTGACTTTCAAGCAAAATAGGGTCATGCCATGCGTACTGAATACAGACACCAAATTGTCCAAAGAAAAGTAGCATTGCTTGGACTTAATGGATGCAACCAACATGTAAGCTTGTTTTAAAAGTAGTACAACCAAGTTAAACACTTCGAGGATCGCAGTTCCCCTGCTTTTCTGTGCAGAGTGGTATACAGAAAGGTGATAGGCTGCATGGTTTAAATAATGCACTTGATGACAATTGTTGTCCATTTGCAGGTGGTTGACAACCTCCTGCTTGCGCTTCTTATTCTGATTCCTCTTTTCCAAGCAATGTGAAAGTACTAAGTGGACGTTTACTCACTCAATTGTACTTATACAGTAATATATATTACTTAGAATTTTATATAATTATGCAGTCGTTTAGTGAAAACATTACTAATTACAAGAGGTTAAAAATGTGGTTGCGATAATACATTAGTACCAAATTCTGACATCCATGCTAGCAACACATGATCTTAACAGAAAGCCATTTAATGTCTATAGGTGTCTAGTACATTTGATGTAATATGTTCCCTTGAGTAGTCATATTTCTATATGAAACAATCCTATTCTTGTAAGACTGATGCATTTTAACAGATGACTCAGATTTAGCTATTATCTGTTATCTTTGCTAAAGAAGTTTCCACAGTAGTATGTAGTGAGGTATATTAGAAAAAAAAAAACTAGCTTTTGCTATAACTACAGCTAAAAACAATGTTTTTACATCAGCCTTACATATGACTTGCTGTAATATAAACGTATTAGAATGGTAATATTTTAACATGGACTTTTCACTCTTCTTCTATCTAATGGAGGATATTATCCAAAGAGGCAGAGGTCTTTTAAAGCATGCACATTATATTATTATTTAACAATATTTACATGCTTTTTAGTAAACTGTCTTTATCATACAATGTAGTCAAACACAAATGCCATACATGCTTAGACTATATATAGTTACTTATTAATATCATATTCTCAGAGTAAATTATCCAAATCAGTGAAAAAACAAATCAGCATCTCTGCATTAACTGGTTTAAATTTACCTTTTTCCACAGGTGCAAGGTATCCCAGGGTACCCTAGGAGAAACTCTTTGCCAAATAAAATTCTTCTATAAAATCTTTAACTGTATTAACAGTTTGTGTGATTTATCAAATTTCAAGTGTCTCTCACGATTACACTTTTAAGTATACTTTATTAAAGAAGCCACATTACATGTTTTAAAGGCTGCCAATTTCCACGGGAAGGAGAGATGCATACTTCCACTGGATTGTTGGCGCTTTTATCCTTTCACTTTTTTCAATATGAAACATTTCAAATAGTTTTAGAGGTTCATAGGTGGTTACGAGGCTATGAACCTGAAGGTATTTATAAGCCTAGCTATGTGTACCCAAAATAATGCCAGAGAAACCCAATATAAAGGATCTTGCCTAGACTCAAGATCTTAGTTAGCAATGACTGCCCATATCTAGCAGAGTCAGGTGAAATCCCTGACAAGAATTTACAGTTTCCAATACAGTCATCCAGGCTACGCTTAAACAGAGTCATAGAGGTGCTCTGTTTGCTGTGAATTCATAGCCTATTCCAGAATAGAGGCAACCTCTGAGAGACATATCTGTCTGCCCAGCAGGTCCTATATATGTCGCAGGCCAGGTTAAGGTCCCTGGAGTGGGTAATCCTTGTCCCATATGACTTGCAGATGTACAGCATTTGCATTAGGTTTAGATCTGAGATTGCTCTGTAGGCCAGGCACAAGTCTCCTCTAAGTAGCCTGTACACTACTGAGTACAGTGACCCTGAACACAGTCTGTCAATGTATGACATGTGCTTGAGACCCTGACTTTTCTGGTTAGAAATCTCTGAGGTCTCTCAAGTTGCTGCAGGTGCCTGGTAAGGTACATATCAAAGGGAGCATTGCACTCAATTATTGGCCTGATGAGGGCCGAGTATAGGGGAGTTATGACCTCTTTTACTCTTGAGGCAATGCTTCCGTTAATGTGGCATACAATGTAGAATGCCTTCCTTACCACAATAGACACACGGTGGTCAAAGTTTAGGCTACTTTCAACTTGCACTCCCAAGTCTCTCACTACTGAGTTGTTACTGAAGGTATTATTATTTATATGATAGTCTGCAAGGATATTGTTTCTACTGAAGGGGATGATAATGCATTTTTTAGCACTGAGTTTGAGCCCATGGCTTTGGCACCAATCATTGGTTTGTGTAAGTTCCTCTTGAAGTACTTGTTCAGAACCTGTAAGCACTAAATAACCTATTAATTACTACAGCACTCAACCTTCCTCATTACCTAGAGGAAAACAGTTTTGGTACTTACTTTCCTCACTTGCTTAGAGAAAATTAGCTCTTGTACTCACTTTCCTCATTTATCTAGAGGAAAATAGCTTTTTTATTCAGGCATGTCCAAGGGTCAGCTCTCAGTGCTCTCTCCTGTCTATCTGATGAATCTGGGCATCTTGGGGCAATGTAGAAATTGCCTCGTACACAGACAACCCTCTCCTCCTACCACCCAACACTACAACCTGTGAGAGATACCCTTATCTAGCCAAACTGGAAGTAAAGCTCTCTTCAATCAAGACTGAACTAGACAGTCAAGAGGAGAAGGTAAACACTTGCACCACACCACACTCATCACATAGTCTCACTAAATCTACACCACCAAAATCCACACATAGAAACACAAAAACATTCGCAGAGGCTCTCAATAATCTGCTCAAGCAACAGAGACCTCCAAAGCAGAAATGCAAGCAACCTCCACCCCCCAACACAACCCAAATGACACAGCCCGCAGACTCAGTGTGCCACTCAACCACAGCCAATAAGGCAAAACAACGTACCCAACACACTAGTCATAGGTGACTCTATAGTCAGGCACACTGATGTCCCACTCACCAGGCTAAACAAGGAGAAGGTTACTGTCAGCTGCCTGTTGGGTGCCAGGATCCGCCACATAACCCACGCACTCCACAACAAGTACAAATATGACTCTCTCATTGTCCATGTTGGTGTGAATGACCTGAGATGTACCTCCCTGGACTACATGAAAAGAGACATGGAAGAGCTCTCCGATCTTGTAGCCCAGGCAGGTATGACCCTAGTCCTGAGTAGCATTCTGCCATCACCCAGAATGATGCCGCAGTACAAGGACAACATGATTGACTTCAACAATTGGCTAAGCTTCTGGTGCCATTCTAAAGGGATCCAGTATCTGTCTGCCTGGGATGACATGGTCGACAGACCACAATGCTTTGCCAGAGATGGCCTGCACCTGTCACCCCTGGCATTCTGGATACTGGCTAAGGTTCTTGCCTCCCCTATAGTGCCTTTTTTAGGCAAGGTTCAACTGACAAATTCACCACCGTAACAAGAACAGGCAAGCAAAAACTGAGGGTGATGCTACTCAATGCTAGAAGTCTAAATCTCAAAATGCTCTCACTCAAGGCCCTCCTTAAAATGGAGAACATCGATATCTGTGCAGTGACTGAGACCTGGTTCAAGGCTCCAGAAAGCACCCCTGCACTACCAGGCTATAACTCATACCACACCTTTCGGCCATGTAACCTGGACCGGAACACCAAAGGCGGAGGTGTGTCCATATTCATTAAGGATATCCACACCTCCAGGCTAGTTGCTCAGCATAACGCAGCCGAGGTTATCCAAGTGCAACTAACTCTGGGCAAAACTGCAATCCAAATTGTACCTTGCTACAGATCCCCACCATGCCCCAGGATTCCCACTCCTCTTTTCTTGATGTACTGGAAAATATTAGGGTTCAACCAAACACCCTAATAAAGGGCGATTTCAACTACCCCTCCATTAACTGGGAAAGCTACTCATGTACCAACTCCTTCGTTCAACGCTTTCTGGAATTCATAAACTCCAATGCCCTGGATCAACTTATCCACACCCCCACCAGGGGCAACAATATCTTAGATCTAGTCATTACCAATACGAGTGACTGGTGTTCCACACCTGAAGTCAACACCTCATTGGTCCAATCTGACCATAAGCTAATTACCTTAGATATCTACATCCTGCCTCCACCCCCCCCCCCATTAAGGAACCCATGGTAAAAAATTTCTCCAAAGCCAACTTCATGCTTCTTAAGACAGAAGTGGTGAACTTCATGACACCCATGCAGATGGACAATACAGTTACGGCTACTGAATCCTACACAATTGCACTTTATAAGCACTTACATGAGCGCATGGATCGAGCTATCCCAAACAGAACCAAGACGCTATCCTCCAAAAAAAGGAAGCCAATCTGGTGGTCCCCTGCCATAAACAAACTGTACAACAGAAGGAAGAAACTCTTGCAAAAGAGAGTAAAATCCCATGAGTGGAAGAGCTCCCTGGTCAGCCTCAGTAAGAAGCTACGATCCCTGCTAAAATCTTCCAAAGCTAGTTATGAAAACAAAATTGCCACTGATTCTAAAGACAACCACAAAGCATAGGTTCATAGGTTCATACTAGGCTATCTGCCCAAGGGCATTTATAAGCCTAGCCCAGAGTTTTGTGGCTTTCGCCACCCCTTTCGTTTGAAGAAAACTATGCCCATTATTTTGCTGTGCCTCTGTCAAGCAGTGACACTGAGGTAATCCCAGGGGTATATCTGTGATCTCCCATCCATTGGTCAAGATTTCTCTTGAACAAGGCCAGCGAGGTGCTCTGCCTCACATGTACCGGGATTTTGTTCCACAGCATAGGGAGTCTCTGGGTGATGAATCTGTCCCTCCAGCACGTCCTATTAATAACCGTGTCAAGGTTTAAGTCTCCTGCCCTTGTAGTTCTGAGGGATCTAGATTTTTTGAGGTGAAGCATGTTCATCAAATCTGGGTTTGACATGGCCTTGTATGTCAGGCACAGGTCACCTCTGAGCAAGCGGTAAGCGACTGAATAGAGCTGGAGTTCTTTCAGTCGGGCAGCATAAGACATATTTTTGAGACCCTTTATCCTTTTGGTGAGGAACTTTTGGGGTCTTTCCAGCTGCTGCAGGTGTCGGGTCAGATACATTCCGAAAGGGGCATTGTACTCAATAATTGGTCTGATGAGTGATGAGTACAGGGGGATGATGACCTCCCTTGATCTAGATGTGAATCCCTTCATGATCAGGTGGGCAATATAGAAGGTCTTCCTAACTACTTTAGCAACGTGAGTGTCAAACGAAAGGTTACTGTCAACCTGGGTCCCCAGATCCCTGATAGCTTCTTCTGTGCTCAGTGGATTGCCACCTATATGGTAGCTAGGGGTAACCTTGTTTTTCCCGAAGGGTATGACTATGCATTTCTTGGCGTTTAACTTTAGGCCATGGCTCTGGCACCAGTTATCTGTTTCTGTGAGACCCTTCTGAAGGATATCTGTGTCAGATGTGTTTTCGACTATGGCGCCCAGTTTGCAGTCATCTGCAAACTTTGTCAGCCATAACTCTCCTGTGTTTGCTTGCACTTCAGAAAAGTAGATGACGAACAAGATTGGGCCCAGGACTGAGTCCTGTGGGACACCACTTGTGACAGGCTTTGAGTCTAGCTATATCAAGAATCTCAATGGCAACACTCAGATCTGCTCTGAGTTACAGCACAATGGCACTAAATATACATACCCAACTGATATTGGCAACATTCTGGCAGATAGGTTCAGTGCTAACTTTACCACCCTCTCACCCCCTAAAGAGCCCATCTTTATACTGTAAGAATGCAAAGTTCCTGTAATCATGGCTGCACAGGTAAAAACCACACTCATCAAAGCCAAGAACACAGCATCCATGGGACCAGACAAAATCCCAGGCTGCGTTCTACACGAACTACAGAACAAACTGGCACCCCACCTATGTACCATGTTCAATCATAGCCTCACCTCAGGCTTTGTGCTTGCTGAATGGAGCACAGCAATGGTTATCCCACTCCACACAGGGGGGAGCCATCACGGACCCTGGGAACTACCACCCCATTAGCCTGACAAGCCTGGTCTGCAAGGCCATGGAACGTATCATCATGGAACTTATAAACAAAGACATTGGTAATCTCCAAACTCTGGATCCCACCCAGTTCGGGTTTGTAAAAGGCAGATCATGTCTCCAAAACCTGATAGACTTCTTTGAAGCAGTCACCAAAGCCATAGACAAGGGTAAGGTGGCTCACACCGCCTATCTAGATCTTGCCAAGGCTTTAGACACCATCCCTCACTCTGGAAATATAGATAAACTCACTAAACTAGGTATAAATCCCTATGTCACAAGATGGGTTGCCAGCTGGCTCACTGACAGAACCCACACTGTGAAAGTAGCAGACTCCAAATCCGACTTCAGACCAGTGACAAGTGGAGTACCACAGGGTTTAGTCCTGGGTCGTCTCCTGTTTGGTATCTACTTCTCTAAAGTACAGGCTAACACAGAAGGTCTTTGGCTAATGAAGTTCACAGATGACTGCAAACTAGGAGCCATAATCGAAACTTCTAACGATGTGGACATCCTACAAAAGGGCCTCACTGAGACAGATGCCTGGTGTCAAAGCCATGGCCTCAAGCTAAATGCCAAAAAGTGCATTGTCATCCCCTTTGGTAAAAACTCTGTACCCATGAACTGCAACATAGGCGGTAGTATACTTAACACCGAAAGTGTGATAAGAGACCTCGGGACACAGGTGGACAGTGGTCTTTCCTTTGATAATCACATCACCACAGTAGTCAGGAAATCCTTCTATGTGGCCCACCTCATCAAAAAAGGTTTCTCATCCAGAAAAAAAAGAGGTCATTGTTCCCCTCTACTCATCACTCATTAGACCCATTATAGAGTATAATGCCCCTTTTGGTATGTACCTCACAAGACATCTACAACAACTGGAAAGGCCGTAGAAATACCTCACAAAGAGGATTACCAGCCTCAAACAGATGCCCTACGCAGACCGTCTCAAAAAACATCAGTTTTACTCCGTCGCATATCGCCTACTCAGAGGTGATCTCTGCCTAACATACAAAGCTATGTCAAACCCAGAGCTGTTGGACATGCTCCACTTAAAGAAATCCCAATCCCTCCGAGCTACATGCTCTAGAGACCTAAACCTTGTCATCACAATAAACAGAACATGCCGGAGGGATAGATTCCTGTCCCAGAGACTTCCCATACTCTGGAATAAACTACCTATCTATATCAAACAAAGCTCCTCATTAGCACTCTTCAAGAAAAATCTTGATGATTGGATGGGAAATAAGAAATTCACCCCGGGGATTACCTCTGTGGCTCTGCTCTACAGTGGCACAGGCAAATAATTTTCTTGGGTGGCAAAAGCCAGGGTACCTTTTTGGCTGGGCTTGTATAGGCCCCTGGACCGATAGCCTAGTACCTAGCTATGAACCTATGAAGTATATTGACATCGTTTGGAGATTCAATGATTGCACCTAATTTGCAGTTGCCAGCAAACTTAGTCAGCCACAGCCCCTTTGTTTTGGTCTGAACTTCTTTGAAGTATATTACAAACAATAGGGGGCCTAGCACTGACCCCTGTGGAACTCCAGTACTGACAGGTCTGCTGGTTGAGGTAATGTCCCGAACTTTGACTGAGTATGATCTGTTGTTGAGCCAGTTAGCACCCCACCTGACAACATAAGGGTTGATATTCAATTGAGATAGTTTATCAATGATTATTGAATGTGGGATTGTGTTGAAGGCCTTTGCTAAGTCAAGGTAGGCTATATGTACAGACTTGCCTTCATTTATGGCTCTGGAGACATTTTCAAAGAAGTTCATTAGGTTGAACAGGCATGACCTGCCTTTGACAAAACCAAACTGTGTCAGATTAAGGGTTTGGAGATCACCTATATCCTTATTTATAAGGTCCATTATGATTTGTTCCCTCTCCTTACAGATAAGGCTGATTAAGCTTATAGGTCTGTAGTTTGCAGAGTCTGTTGCTGTACCTCCTTTATGAAGGGGGATGACGGCTTCTGTTTTCCATTTAGCAGGGACAAAACCAGTACTCGGACTGTGGTTGAAGAGAGTGCCTAATGGAGTGGCTAACTCATGTTTTAGACCATTTAAAATGCAATCTGGGATGCCATCCAATCCCATAGAGGCTGTGTTTTTGGCGTTAGAGAGAGCATTAATGACTTACTCTTTGGAGATGCAAGGTGGGGGAGATGTAGAAGGAATGCTTTGTGGAATGTTAGGAGGGGAAGGGGGGTGAAATTTTCACCAAACCTATCAGCTAATAGGTTAATAATGCCCAATTCATCTTCAAAACAGCTTTAACTGAACTAGCACTAAGGAATGATTGATAGATGTCTGGAAGTACTTTTTATTTGAGAACATTTCTTCAAAAACCCAGAGAAAAAAAAATAATAACCCCATCTAGTTGGCTTTTTTGTTTTCAACTCTAGGTAAGTATAACTTCTGCTTGAGGAAGCTTCATTCTTCATAAATGTGTAATGTTATTAGTCTTTGCCTTCCACCCTTCTCCTCCTATCTAATGCAGCTAGTGTGTCACACCTATCCTTCCCCATAGGCAGCTTAGTTTCATCACTCATTTTCCTTTTGTTTTGTTTTTTTTTTGTTTTGTTTTTTTTAGAGCAGTGATATACACTTTTCTTGCCATTTGTTACAAATGAACCAGGACAAGTAACCCAACTTCAGAGTATGATTCAGTCTTTGATCAATGAAAAATCATGAGCCCTTGTGTATAATAGGGAAATTATGACTGGATCTCCGATTGTAACAATGGTATTTTGTGTTCAAGAAATGGATACCAAGAAATTCACCTCATAATGGAAGATTACAACTGGAGACCCAGTCATAGATCAGTATTAGACTAACTGCCATTGGAAGCCATTTTAAGCATAGCCAATTACCCCATGTAAGAATCAAACCCTGCATTGGTGTCAGGGAGGTAAGCACCTTAACCATTACACCAACCTCCCATCCAAAACCATAATTATTTGTAGTGCATGGAGCTTCATCTGCTCCTTATGCACCATAGAAAAAAAAAACCCAAAGTCTTTTGCCAGCTTTCAAAGCTGCAAAACACTTGACAGTTTAGCACCTATCATGTTAGGGAAAGAACGTCAGGAAAAGATTACTGGCACAGACAGCAGCAGGAAAAAAAGGCTGCTTTAATTTTGCTGCTGCTGTTTACTGACTAGTACTGGCAAGTTTTACTGCCTAGTGCAATACCTGACCTTAGCAGTTTAAGCAGGGATGCTCAGCAGTTAAGATCAAATCTTGCTGCTGTATAGTAGCACCTAAATGGTTTATCTGTTTTGCGATTTGGGAATGTAATACCTCTGTGTTAATTGGTAAACAGTGTATTGTTTGCTTTGTGCTACTAATAAATTAATTTAATTGTTCTTTCTTTCTCTTCCCTTCTCCCAGTCAGTATGCTGTAGTCAATTTAAAAATGTCACCATCCAGCATTATAAAAATAAAACTTGTTTAAAATGATTTGCTTTTGCATTGTCTCAAAATCATTTTTTAATGTATGAGCTTGGAGCTTTTATCTGCATTTCAAAGATAATGTGTCTTATAGGTGAAAAGTAGGCTAGCTGTCCTTGCAGGCCATTTTAAACCTAGCCAGTTTCCCTTTTGGTGCTGAAATTAACTTATCCCATTTGGTGTTAGATTGGTCTTAGCCATCCCATGCAGGATAACTACATATTTCCCCTAGTGAGAGTATCTTATAAATTATATAATAACTTATAAGATCCTCCAAAGCTGGCTATGAAAACAAAATCACCACTGATTCTAAGGACAACCACAAAGCATTCTATAGCTATGTCAAGAATCTCAATGGCAACACCCAGATTGGCTCTGAGTTACAGCCCAATGGCATGAAAATTACAGAACCAACTGATATTGCCAACATCCTGGCAGTTAGGTTCAGTACTAACTTTACCACTCCACACCCCTTAAAGGGCCCATATCAATACAGGAAGAATGCAGAGTCTCTGTAATCACAACTACGCAGGTAAAAGCTGCACTCTCTAAAGCCAAAAACACAGCATCCATGGGACTGGACAACATCCCAGGCTGCACTTTACACGAACTTCAGAACGAACTGGCTACCCACCTAAGCACCATGTTCAATCATAGCCTTACATCAGACTTTGTGCACACTGAATGGTGTACAGCAACAGTTATCCCACTCCACAAAAGGGGAACCACCACTGATCCCGGGAACTATTGCCCTATTAGCCTGACAAGCCTGGTCTGCAAGGCCATGGAACGTATCATCATGGAACTTATAAACAAAGACATTGGTAACCTCCAAACTCTGGATCCCACCCATTTCATGTTTGTGAAAGGCAGATCATGCCTCCTGAACCTGATCGACTTCTTTGAGGCAGTCAACCAAAGCCGTAGATGAGGGTAAGGTGGTTCACACAGCCTATCTTGACCTCGGCAAGGCTTTCAACACCATCCCCCATTCTGGAATTATAGCTAAACTCACTAAACTAGGTATAAATCCCTACATCACAAGATGGGTTGCCAACTGGCTCACTGACAGAACCCACACTGTAAAAGTTGCACACTCCAAATCTGACCTCAAACCAGTGACAAGTGGAGTACCACAGGGTTCAGACCTGGGACCTCTCCTGTTTGGTATCTACTTCTCTGAAGTACAGGCTAACACAGAAGGCCTCTGGCTAATGAAGTTCACAGATGACTGCAAACTAGGAGCCATAGGCTAGCCCCCAAATGATGTGGAAATCCTACAGAAGGGCCTCGCTGACAGATGCCTGGTGTCAGATCCATGGCCTCAAGCTCAATGCCAAAAAGTGCATTGTCATCCCCTTTGGTAAAATCTCTGTACATATGAACTACTACATAGATAACAGTCTACTTAACAATAAATATGTGATGAGACCTTGGGACCCAGGTGGAAAGTAGTCTGTCCTTTGATAGTCACATCGCCACAGTAGTCAGAAAGTTCTTCTATGTGGCACACCTCATCATAAAAGGGTTCTCATCCAGGAAAAAAGAGGTCATTGTTCCCCTCTACTCATCGCTCATTAGATCCATTATAGAGTACAACATCCCTTTTGGTATGTACCTCACAAGACATCTACAACAACTGGAAAGGCCACAAAAATACCACACAAAGAGGATTACTGGCCTCAAGCAGATGCCCTACGCAGACCGTCTCAAAAAACTCCAGTTTTACTCCGTCGCATATCGCCTACTCAGAGGTGATCTCTGCCTAACATGCAAAGCTATGTCAAACCCAGAGCTGTTGGACATGCTCCACTTAAAGTAAATCCCAATTCCCTCCAAGCTACATGCTCTAGAGACCTAAACCTTGCCACCACAATAAACAGAACATGCCAGAGGGATAGATTCCTGTCCCAGAGACTTCCCATACTCTGGAATAAACTACCTATCAATATCAAACAAAGCTCCCCATTAACACTCTTCAAGAAAAATCTTGATGATTGGATGGGAAATAAGAAATTCACCCTGGGGATTACCTCTGTGGCTCTGCTCGACAGTGGCACAGGAAAATAATTTTCTTGGGTGGCAAAAGTCAGGGTACCTATTTGGCTGGGCTTGTATAGGCCCCAGGGCTGATAGCCTAGTACCTACCTATGAACCTATGAAGTATATTGACATCGTTTGGAGATTCAATGATTGCACCTAATTTGCTGTTGCCAGCAAACTTAGTCAGCCACAGCCCCTTTGTTTTGACCTGAACTTCTTTGAAGTATATTACAAACAATAGGGGGCCTAGCACTGACCCATGTGGAACTCCACTACTGACAGGTCTGCTGGTTGAGGTAAAGTCCCGAACTTTGACTGAGTGTGATCTGTTGTTGAGCCAGTTAGCACCCCACCAGACAACATAAGGGTTGATATTCAATTGAGATAGTTTATCAATGATTATTGAATGTGAGGTTGTGTTGAAGGCCTTTGCTAAGCCAAGGTAGGATGCATGTACAGATTTGCCTTCATTTATGGCTCTGGAGACATTTTCAAAGAAGTTCACTAGGTTCAACAGGGTTGTCAGGGTTGGGAGGGTGGCCTAATGGTTAAGGTGTTTGCCTTATAAACACAAGGTGCAGGGTTTGAGTCTCACAAGGGATAATTGGCTAGGCTTAAAATGGCTTGCAAGGGCAGTTAGCCTAGTAGTAATCTATGAACCTATGAACAGGCATGACCTGCCTTTGACAAAACCAAACTATGTCAGATTAAGGGTTTGGAGATCACCTATATCCTTAAGGTCCATTATGATTTGTTCCCTCTCCTTACAGATAAGGCTGGTTAAGCTTATGGGTCTGTAGTTTGCAGAGTCTGTTGCTGTACCTCCTTTATGAAGGGGGATGACGGCTTCTGTTTTCCATTTAGCAGGGACAAAACCAGTACTCAGACTGTGGTTGAAGAGAGTGCCTAATGGAGTTGCTAACTCATGTTTTAGACCATTTAAAATGCAATCTGGGATGCCATCCAGTCCCATAGAGGCTGTGTTTTTGGCGTTAGAGAGAGCATTAATGACTTACTCTTTGGAGGTGCAAGGTGGGGGAGATGTAGAAGGAATGCTTTGTTAAATGTTAGGAGGGGAAAGGGGGGTGAAATTTTCACCAAACCTGTCAGCTAATAGGTTAATAATGCCCAATTCATCTTCAAAACAGCTTTAACTGAACTAGCACTAAGGAATGATTGATAGATGTCTGGAAGTACTTTTTATTTGTGAACATTTCTTCAAAAACCCAGAGAAAATAAAATAATAACCCCATCTAGTTGGCTTTTTTGTTTTCAACTCTAGGTAAGTATAACTTCTGCTTGAGGAAACTTCATTCTCCATAAATGTGTAATGTTATTAGTCTTTGCCTTCCACCCTTCTCCTCCTATCTAATGCAGCTAGTGTGTCACACCTATCCTTCACCATAGGCAGCTTAGTTTCATCACTCATTTTCCTTTTGTTTTTGTTTTTTTTGTTTGTTTTGTTTTTTGTTTTGTTTTCTTTAAGCAGTGATATAAACTTTTCTTGCCATTTGTTACAAATGAACCAGGACAAGTAACCCAACTGCAGAGTATGATTCAGTCTTTGATCAATGAAAAATCAGGAGCCCTTGTGTATAATAGGGAGAATTATGACTGGATCTCCGATTGTAACAATGGTATTTTGTGTTCAAGAAATGGATACCAAGAAATTCACCTCATAATGGAAGATTACAACTGGAGACCCAGTCATAGATCAGTATTAGGCTAACTGCCATTGGAAGCCATTTTAAGCACAGCCAATTACCCCATGTAAGAATCAAACCCTGCATTGGTGTCAGGGAGGTAAGCACCTTAACCATTACACCAACCTTCCATCCAAAACCATAATTATTTGTAGTGCATGGAGCTTCATCTGCTCCTTATGCACCATAGAAAAAAAACCCCCAAAATCTTTTGCCAGCTTTCAAAGCTGAAAAACACTTGACAGTTTAGCACCTATCATGTTAGGGAAAGAAAGTCAGGAAAAGATTACTGGCACATACAGCAGCAGGAAAAAAAGGCTGCTTTAATTTTGCTGCTGCTGTTTACTGACTAGTACTGGCAAGTTTTACTGCCTAGTGCAATACCTGACCTTAGCAGTTTAAGCAGGGATGCTCAGCAGTTAAGATCAAATCTTGCTGCTGTATAGTAGCACTTAAATGGTTTATCTGTTTTGCGATTTGGGAATGTAATACCTCTGTGTTAATTGGTAAACAGTGTATTGTTTGCTTTGTGCTACTAATAAGTTAATTTAATTGTTCTTTCTTTCTCTTCCCTTCTCCCAGTCAGTATGCTGTAGTCAATTTAAAAATGTCACCATCCAGCATTATAAAAAAAAAACTTGTTTAAAATGATTTGCTTTTGCATTGTCTCAAAATCATTTTTTTAATGTATGAGCTTGGAGCTTTTATCTGCATTTCAAAGATAATGTGTCTTATAGGTGAAAAGTAGGCTAGCTGTCCTTGCAGGCCATTTTAAACCTAGCCAGTTTCCCTTTTGGTGCTGAAATTAACTTATCCCATTTGGTGTTAGATTGGTCTTAGCCATCCCATGGAAGATAACTACATATTTCCCCTAGTGAGAGTATCTTATAAGTTAAAGCTGGCTATGAAAACAAAATCGCCACTGATTCTAAGGACAACCACAAAGCATTCTATAGCTATGTCAAGAATCTCAATGGCAACACCCAGATTGGCTCTGAGTTACAGCCCAATGGCATGAAAATTACAGAACCAACTGATATTGCCAACATCCTGGCAGTTAGGTTCAGTACTAACTTTACCACTCCACACCCCTTAAAGGGCCCATATCAATACAGGAAGAATGCAGAGTCTCTGTAATCACAACTACGCAGGTAAAAGCTGCACTCTCTAAAGCCAAAAACACGGCATCCATGGGACCGGACAACATCCCAGGCTGCACTTTACACGAACTTCAGAACGAACTGGCTACCCACCTAAGCACCATGTTCAATCATAGCCTTTCATCAGGCTTTGTGCCCACTGAATGGTGTACAGCAACAGTTATCCCACTCCACAAAGGGGGAGCCACCACTGATCCCGGGAACTATTGCCCTATTAGCCTGACAAGCCTGGTGTGCAAGGCCATGGAATGTATCATCATGGAACTCATAAACAAAGACATTGGTAACCTCCAAACTCTGGATCCCACCCATTTCTGGTTTGTGAAAGGCAGATCATGCCTCCTGTACCTGATTGACTTCTTTGAGGCAGTCAACCAAAGCCGTAGATGAGGGTAAGGTGGTTCACACAGATTATCTTGACCACGCCAACGCTTTCAACACCATCCCCCAGTCTGGAATTATAGCTAAACTCACTAAACTAGGTATAAATCCCTACGTCACAAGATGGGTTGCCAACTGGCTCACTGATAGAACCCACAGTGTAAAAGTTGCACACTCCAAATCTAACCTCAAACCAGTGACAAGTGGAGTACCACAGGGTTCAGTCCTGGGACCTCTCCTGTTTGGTATCTACTTCTCTGAAGTACAGGCTAACACAGAAGGCCTCTGGCTAATGAAGTTTTCAGATGAGTGCAAACTAGGAGCCATAGGCTAGTCCCCAAATGATGTGGAAATCCTACAGAAGGGCCTCGCTGAGACCGATGCCTGGTGTCAGAGCCATGGCCTCAAGCTCAATGCCAAAAAGTGCATTTTCATCCCCTTTGGTAAAATCTCTGTACCCATGAACTACTACATAGACAGCAGTCTACTTAACACCAAATATGTGATAAGAGACCTTCGGACCCAGGTGGAAAGTAGTCTGTCCTTTGATAGTCACATCGCCACAGTAGTCAGGAAGTCCTTCTATGTGGCACACCTCATCATAAAAGGGTTCTCATCCAGGAAAAAAGAGGTCATTGTTCCCCTCTACTCGACACTCAGACCCATTATAGAGTACAACACCCCTTTTGGAATGTACCTCACAAGACATCTGCAGCAGCTGGAAAGACCACAGAAGTACCTTACAAAGAGGATTACCGGCCTCAAACAGTTGCCCTACACTGACCATCTCAAAAAACTCCAGCTTTACTCTGTAGCATATTGCCTACTCCGAGGTGATCTCTGCCTAACATATAAAGCTATGTCAAACCCAGAGCTGATGGACATGCTTGACCTAAAAAAATCCCAATCCCTCCAAGCTACACACTCTAGGGACCTAAACCTTGTCACCACAATAAACAGGACATGCTGGATGGATAGATTCCAGTCCCAGAGACTTCCCATACTCTGGAACAGGCTACCCATCTATGTCAAGCAAAGTTCTTCATTAGCACTCTTCAAGAAAAATTTTGATGAGTGGATGGGAAATAGGAAATGCACCCTGGGGATCACTTCTGTGTCTCTGCTCGACAATGGCACAGGAAAATAACTTTCTTGGGTGGCTTAAGTCAGGGAAACTTGTTGGCTAGGCTTACATAGGCCCTCGGGCTGATAGCCTAGTACCTACCTATGAACCTATGAACTGGGATCATGCCACAGATAATTTGAGGTGACCCATGCATGGGATAAATAATTTAGAAGCTGTCCCTATCCAGTAGTAGTACAGGGATAGTCCTATAATAAATTTACTATTACTCATCCGTAGATCTAAGTTGATGTTGAACATGGACAGTGATGAGCTTTGTTTTGCATGGATGAGGAGTCTTCTTCCAGAATAGTGGTATCGTCTGTGCAATATACCTGCTCCTCCAAACTGTTTGTTGATGTTGCAGAAGAGGTTTAGATTTCCTAGACTGAGTATTTCTGATGCCATCTTTAGTAACTCCATTAATATTGGGTCAGAGGATGCCTTGTATGCCAGACATAGGTCACCTCTTAGCAGTCTGTACACAGCGGGTATAGTGACGTTGAGGCAGTCCATGCAGGACATATTGTTTAGACCCTGCATCCTTTATTAAGGCATCCCTGTGGGCGTGCCAGTTGTTGGAATGTGTCTGGACACATACTTGCCAAAGCGTGCATTATACTCGATTGCTCTAACAAGGGGTGAGCAAAGGGGGATAATGACATCTCTAAATCCAGTTGCAATCTGTTTTTTTATAAACTGTGCAATATAGAAGGACTTTCTTACAACAGATGATGCATGTTGGTCGAAAGTTAGGTCACTGTCCTCTTAAATTCCTAAGTCCTGAATAACTGGGTCAACATTCAGGGGCAATGTGTCAATGAGGTAGGTCAGTACATGATGTCCTAAATGATATGATAATGCATATTTTTGCATTTAGTTTCAGTCCATGATTCTGGCACCAGTTATTTGTTTTGGACAAGCCTTCCTGTAGGACGGCAAAGTCATTTGGGGTTAAAATAACTGCTTCTGGCTTGCAGTCATCTGCAAAAGTAGTCATCTAGTACCATTAGTGTTGGCTTTTACTTCAGAGAAGTAGATGCCAAACAGAAGAGATCCTAGCACTAATCCCAAGTGGACTCCACTAATGAATGGCCTCTTTGTTGAGGTGGGTACCCCATATTTGATCTCCTGTGTCTTATCTGTGAATCATTTTACAATTCATTGGGTGACAGAGGGGGTTATTCCCAGTTTCAGAATTTTTATTGAATATATATCTCTGCTTCATGTCCTGTGCTGCTTAAAAACTTACCTCTCGAGTGCTCTGCCAATGAAGCATTTCATTTGTATCTCTCCAAACGTGTAAACAGACTTGAAAGAACCCAGTGCTTTCTAGCCAAAATAATCAAAGGTATAGGTTCCCTTAGTTACCTACCTAAACTAAAAGTCACCTCACTTTTTTCCATCTCGTGCAGACTCCCGTATGGAAAACTTTGTGTTGTTCTATGGACTATGAAAGACTGTCTTAGTTGAACAGCTACACCTTGGATATATTAGTAATGTTAATAAACACTCAATTCAAAGTTCTCAAATTATATCTTAACATAACAGGACATCCCAAAGGGACAGGTTTCTTGCTCAAAGGATTCTCCACTTGTAATACAAACTTCACTTGTATGTTAAATGGTGTAATATTTTGGCCTCTTTCAAGTTAAGGCTTGACTATTAGATGGTTTTGTACAAATGTATTCCTGGGATTATCAATATGTATATTATTCAGTAGAAATATATATCTATCAGCGATAATCTCTTGGGTGCATGTCTATGTTTTATATGGTCAGTTAGATAAATTACCTATTACAAACCTATAAACCTATGATGACACTGCAAATGATAGCAGAGATCATGTACTTATCCCCAGATTGAGGCTGTGGCATCTTGTGCCCACCTTCTGTAGATCTTCAGTATAACTTAATACTCAGTCCCACAACTAGCTACTCCTAAGATAATGGCTTTAAAGCATTGCATTTTAACAAAGTCATCCAAACTTCTAATTTTGGTGCTTACTTGCATCTTACAATCTCAAACAACAGGTACTGCAACAACATGCATTTTCTGAATAAGAAGAAGCATAAGTCAACAGTATAAAAATATGACAGAAAACCAGAACATTCTGCAAAATCAAGGACAGATGAAAAGCCACTGTAGTACTTGTGCCTACCTTGGATGGGAGGATACTCTGCACATTTACACTGCATAACTGCTGTGTAACTTTACTCTTGTTTGGAGCTTACCGCTAAAAAAGCCGGTTCTAATTTATACTATTTTACCTATTGCATAAGATCTACTGTATATATATATATATATATATATATATATATATATATATATATCTATATATATATATATATAAATACAATTTAAGTATTTTTCTAAATGGCAAAGGTTTATGATGTCCCTTAAAGTTCCAGACTATCAAAAGTGTTTTGGCTTTGGTCTTTTGTCCGCTCTTCTAATTTTGAAGGGTACATGGAATGTCATTAGATATATATATATTGTTAATGTTATTATAGCTTTAAATCTTTTGGAGTGTTACCATTTTAGCTTAATTGATTTTAATTGACCATAGGTAAAGGTATATACCGTGAGTTAATTGGTTTTCAAAATGTCTGAAGAAGGAAAAGTACTAGCTTTTCCGAAAGTGCTTATTAAACTGTTTTTGTTCTTTTTATTTGCTGTCTCAGTTTTTCGCCCGCTATTTGTATTTATTTGACAGTTTTTAGTTTCCTTTGTAGTTTACAATTTGAAATGTCTCTGGCTGATGGTGATGGCTTGACACATTTGTCATACCTCTCAACCTCAGAGAAAGAAGTCTGTACAAAGCTGTACATAGAAGTGGGAGAAAATCCCAAAAATAAGGACGATTTTAAATGTTGCTCTTATAAACTTAGAAAGATAATAGAATTGTAGGTCTCACATTAGTATGAATTTTCTGAAGGGTATGAAATCTGAAACTCAAATTCTGTCATTATTTTCTAACTTCAGTCTTTAATGATTTACAACTAATTTGCCAGAAAGCCACAATTTTATGAAAAACGGACCAAAAATGTGATGCAAAAATGTGATGCAAAAATATAAAATAGCCACATAATACAGCTGGGAACCTGTCAAAGAAGGGACACATTTTTAATATTAGTACTGTTAACTTGAGCAGCTGATAAAAATAAGAATCTACATGCATTTCTGAAATTAAAAGTAATCCATAACTCTGATCATTACAATTACTTATTAATTGTAAACCCTCCACGATTTCTTCCAAATTTGCCATTTTGCAGAGGAATTTTTAGGGGGAGTGCAACACTTTGAGTCAAAATCGGGGACCGTTGAGAGGTTTAGATATACCCAATTCTATAAAGTGATTTATTTGCACTTACCTCTCAACAAAGCCAAATATATTGGGGGAACATACAAACAGTACTAAAAACTGCTCTTGTATAAACTTAGTTGACAGAGCAACAGGTCTTGCTTTAGCATGGATTTTTCTGAAGGACATCAAGTCTGAAACTCAATGTCTGTCATTATTTAGTGACTTCATTCCTAAATGATTTGCGAGAAAACCACAAATTTTATGAGGAACAAAAATAAGAAGCAACAATCTATTCATTCTGCAAATATCTGGACAGTTGAGAGGTATAGTTCAGCTGGGGCTGTCTTTGATTTGGTTGAATGGGACCCCCTGCAGCCATTCCAATGTCCCATTATGTGGCTATTTCATCTAATTTACTATAAACACTGTAATATGCATACTGCTTTACTTCTACGATGGTTTGGATTTCATTTAAAAGTTTTATTTTACATTTTACAGCACAAACACTAATAGACATGTGCTAAACAAAGCAATGCAATCTCACAATGAAAACAGACTTAGCATTAAAACTTCTCTGCTCTTGAAACTCACATTCATTGAAACAGCATTGAAACCCACATTTAAACAAAATACATCTGGCCAGTGGCAGATAATGATTAACTATGGGCTGTTTTCAAAGCATAGGCACCTTGCACAGGAAACATACATGTGTTCTTTGATACCCCTTCCTGATTGCATTAAATTATATTCCTTGTATAATACAGTACAGCTGTTAGAGGGCATTTTAAATTTATTGTTTTGAATATTTTTCCAGTAAACAATGAAACAAAATGCATGCACCAATAAAACTGCCCAATTCAGAACATTTCCCTCATAAAAGTCTACGCAAACTTCTACAATCTACCAGTATCAATAAATATGCACAATCGCTGCAGAATTAGAAGTCATCTAAATAATTCCACATTAAAGAGATCTGTAACTAATGAAGAGGTTGCTGCTAGCAAACAACTTTATATTTCATAGTTTCATCTACAAATAAAGTGCCTGCTGCCCTTGAGGAATAAATTGCCTATGTTACATAAAAAAAATATAAGCTAATAATATTGCAATAGGGAATGGATGGCAAACTCTTAACAGGTTCATAGTTACTAGGTATCTCCACCAAAGAAGACATTGTCAGGACTGCATTATCCACCCCCAGCAATGTATCTAGATACTGTGGGAGTAGAACCCACAGCCTTCTGTATCAAAAGCAAGTACACTATCTGTTGTGCTATTAACAGTGCAAGCAGACTCAACATAAGCAGCACTACACTTCTCTTCCACTGAAGCTCTCAGCTCCTTGTAAAATCCACTCACCGCTCAACTGTATCTCTCAACTTTGCAGCACAAGAAATCTAGAAAAAGCCAAAGCCAAAAAACAGGGACACATTTTAAACATTACTTGTATAATCTTGGAAAGTTGCTAGAATAAAATGCTGTGTTACCACCATGCATTTTATTGCCAAGTCTTGAATGCAGGACCCTGGGCACTACAGTCAGAGCAACATAACAATATACCAAATCAACTGATTCTTGAAACATGGAAAGCCTGAAACTTAAATGGCTATCATTTAGTAATTACGTTCTCACCATAGCTCTCAACCTCTTAGCACAAAACACCTGGACAAAGCCAATAATGGGGGAATACAGCCCCCAAATATATTCAGTGAATTCAGTTCTCACCGTAGCTCTCAACCTCTTAACACAAAAAAAAACTAGACAATGCCAATAATGGGGTAATACAACCACAAAAATAGGGACAAATTTCAAATATTGATCTTATAAACTTAGAAAATTGCTAGAATGAAAGGTTTTGTGTTACCATTTATTTTCTGAAGATTATGAAGTCTGAAATTCAAATGCCTGTCATTATTTACTAAATTAAATCCAGAAAACCACAGATTTTATGAGGAACAAAACAGAACAAAAATACGAGGAAAAAATTTGAGCAGTTTTCACAAATGATAGTGGGCAGGGAATTCAGGCTCTTACTACCTGCACACAAGGTACAGGGTTTGAGCCCGAGTTATTCTCTAAACACTACTGTTGCCTGAGTCTCTCTAGCCACAAGGTATATTTATCTGGGGCATTTTACACACACACACACACACACACACACTCACACTGATGAGAAAGGAAAACGTTCCTGTGAGAGCAGGCTGGATATCCAACCTGCAAACATTGCAGTCCAGTCCCCTTCCAGTCATTTCTGTAGTCTGCTGCCTAATCCAGACTGCTCTTAAAACAGTCTGGTTCTGCATGCATACGTCTGTAGTTCCGGGAATGCTTGCACACATGAGCTGAGTCTGTTCCAAGAGTCTTTTTTTATTTTCCATTCCGGGAGTCTTTTTTTTATTTATTTTTTTTCTTTTTTTGTTATTTTTCATTTTCAGCTCGGGGGGAGGGGCTGCAGTCCTGCAGTCAATAGCATGAGCCGCCCCTGTGTTTGTTCTGGATTGAGTATCTTTTTAACTGCTGGCCAAAATCTTTGTGGATTTCTTTGGTGTTTCTCTTGTATATTAGCATAGTAATTGTTGGTCTTGTTTGATTTGACTTTTGCCTTTGCTTCTAAGTTTTTAATATTCTAAGTGAATTGGCTGATATTTTTTAGCATACAACTGGACCCAGACTTTGTCTCTAAGTTAAAGGAGGGGGTCTTGTTTTGTTGGTTAGCCATGGAGTATAATTTTCTTTGATACATATTGTTCTAAGTGGGATGATATTATTCAGAATTGTAAGGAAAGTCTCATTGAAGCATTCTACTACTGAATATAGGGACATGGTCTAAATCTGAAGGTTGGTCCAGTTGTATTGTCTGAGAGTGGATATCAGGTTTTCGATGTTGACGTTTTTTCTTAATTGCAGATTTGATGATAGTTGATATCTTTGAGAGGGTTTACATGTCACCTAAGTAGCTAGATTGGCATATGATCAGGGAGACAGCCAAAGTGTTGTGAGTGTGAGGGTTTGTTAGTCAGTGTTCAATCTAGGATAGTTTGCTTGTTTGATTTATTTGTCTATTTTGGTAGGGGTTTGGATAACGTTTGTAAAGCCATAAAGGTTGATATGATTGCTTGGGGTTTGGGAATTGCATGAGACCTAATCTGTACTGAAATTACCCATAATGATGGTTTCTTGAGAAATCGTTTTTGATATCCAGTGGAGCATATGCTCTGTTGTAGTAAGGGTGTATCAAGGTGGGATATTGGTAGCTATTATGATTATGTGTTTGTTTGGGGTGATTTGGAGTTTGCTCAATAGTATTTTGGCATTGTCAAAAGATGGTGGAGTTAGATTTAGCAATTGCACTATGAGATTGTGTTTGAACATTATGATTACTCCTCCACCATTTTTTCTCTTTTCTGTCTATTCTAAGAATATTTTACCTGAGAATAATTAAGTCATTACTGTTAATATGTGGTTTAAGCCAGGTTTCAGGTAAGATGGTGATGTCTGTTGAGTAGAGTGAAAGGGAGGCATGGAGTTACTCAAACTTATTAACAATGCTTCTGAGGTTTAAGTTGAAAATTAGTAGACCTGAATCTTTATGAGCTAGCTAAATTGAATTTTGGCACTGACAGGAAGGGTTGCTTGTTGGTGAGGGGTGGTTTGGGGACCTGGATTTAGATGGATGTCTCCCCTTACCAAAGGTTTAGAAGCTATAGTAGCCAAAGTATGTAGTAGTTTAGAGATGTGTTTGTGATACCTAATGGAGATATTAGTTGCACTATGGTGAACACATATAATGTGAATAAATCATTCAATGTATGTGGAATTATAGATAGCTGGGGATATCTCAAAGTTTCGATGTTTCTTGTGTTGTGGAAAAGGGGATGTGATTTTATTATGAGGTTTAGGTGTGGTTATGAATGAGTGATAGGTGGTTAGCTGTGGGAATAGGGAGACAATTAAAAGAATAGAGGTATATAATAGTATCATTTTGTATAGTAAGGAGTAAGAAAAAAATGGTCTTGATTTTTCATTTACTTTTATTTTCTTTTTTCTCTAGGGTTAGCACACTATTTGTGTGATCTCATGGCCAAAATGCTCTGCTTATTTGACATGTCTGAAGGCACACCATGTCCTTTATTTCCATTGGCTTTTGTCATCTGCAGTAACGCAAAAAGCAGCATAAGACAATACTAATTTTATTATTTAATCTTCCACAGTGCTACAGCAAAAAGGTAAATGTCACACTTTTCTTCCTTTCCTATTTTTCACCATAATGTTATGATTACTAATCTGTTGGTGGAACTTATCACATGGTTAGACCACAGCCTTATTCATTTTATAGTCAACCAATCTTGGTTGAAATCTTGATAACTGACCTGTTGGTAGAAGTTGTAACAGGGTTAGAACACAGCCTTATTCATTTTATAGTCAACCAACCTTGGTTGAAATCCTGATAACTGACCTGCTGGTGAATCTTGTCACATGGTTAGAACACAGCTTTATTCATTTTATAGTCAACCAACCTTGGTTGAAATCCTGATAACTGACCTGTTGGTGGAACTTATCACATGGTTAGAGCACAGCCTTATTCATTTTATAGTCAACCAACCTTAGTTTAAATCCTTATAACTGACCTGCTGGTGGAACTTATCACATGGTTGGAATGCAGCCTTATTCATTTTATAGTCAACCAACCTTGGTTGAAATCCTGATAACTGACCTGTTGGTGGAACTTGTCACATGGTTAGAACACAGCCTTATTCATTTTATAGTCAACCAACCTTGGTTGAAATCCTGATAACTGACCCGCTGGTGGAACTTGTCACATGGTTAGAACACATCCTTATTCATTTTATAGTCAACCAACCTTGGTTGAAATCCTGATAAATAACCTGCTGGTGGAACTTGTCACATGGTTAGAACACAGACGTATTAATTTTATAGTCAACCAACTCTGGTTAAAATTGAATTTTGGCACTGACAGGAAGGGTTGCTTGTTGGTTGGGGGTGGTTCTGGGACCTGGATTTAGATGGATGTCTCCCCTTATCAGAGGTTTAGAAGCTATAATAGCAAGAGTATGTAGTAGCTTAGAGATGTGTTTGTGATACCTAATGGAGATATTAGTTGCACTATGATGAACACATAGGTTCATAGGTTCATAGGTTGATACTAGGCTATCTGCCCTAGGGCATTTATAAGCCTAGCCAGAGTATGTTTGGCTTTCACCATCCTTTTAGATTAGTTGACTGTGCCTCTGTATAGTAGGTCACAGAATGTAGCCCTTTTAAAGTTAGTTTACTGTACCTCTGTCAAGCAGGGACACAGAAGAGATCCCAGGGGTAAACTTGTGATCTCCCATCCACTCTTGAAGAGGGTCAGTGAGGGGCTCTGCCTAACATGGATTGGGATTTTGTTCCAGAGTGAGGGGAGCCTCTGGGATATGAATCTGTCCCTCCAGCATGTCCTATTTATTTCTGTGCTGAGGTTCAAGTCCCTGGAGCGTGTAGCTCTAAGGGATTTGGATTTCCTGAGGTGAAGCATGTCCATTAATTCTGGGTTGGACATGGCTTTATACATCAGACACAGATCGCCTCTGAGTAGGCGGTACGCAACTGAGTAGAGCTGGAGTTTCTTTAGCTGAACTGCATAGGGCATCTGTTTGAGCCCCTTGAGCCTCTTGGTGAGAGACTTTTGGGGTCTTTCCAGCTGCTGCAGGTGTCGGGTAAGGTACATCCCAAACAGAGCATAGTACTCAATTATGGGCCTGATAAGTGATGAGTAGAGAGGCACAATGACCTCTCTTGATCTAGATGTGAACCCTTTCATGATAAGGTGGGCTATATAGAAGGTCTTTCTAACCATTTTGGCAATGTGATTGTCAAAGGAGAGATTGCTATCTACTTGGGTCCCCAAGTCCCTAATTACTTCTTCCGTACTTAATGGATTACCACCTATGTGGTAATTTGTGGACACTGTTTTTCCAAAGGGGATGACTATGCACTTTTTGGCATTTTGCTTTAGGCCATGGCTCTGGCACCAGTTATCCATCTCTGTGAGACCCTTTTGGAGGATGCTTGTATATAATGTGAATAAATCATTCAATGTATGGAATTATAGATAGCTGGGGATATCTCAAAGTTTCGGTGTTTCTTGTGTTGTGGAAAAGGGGATGTGATTTTATTATGAGGTTGAGGTGTGGTTATGAGTGAGTGATAGGTGGTTAGATGTGCGACTAGGGAGACAATTAAAAGAATAGAGATATATAATAGTAGCATTTTGTATAGTAAGAAGTGAGAAAAAAATGGTCTTGATTTTTCATTTACTTTTATTTTCTTTTTTCTCTAGGGTTAGCACACTGTCTGTGTGATATCATTGCCAGAATGCTCTGCTTATTTGACATGTCTGAAGGCACACCATGTCTTTTATTTCCATTGGCTTTTGCCATCTGCAGTAACACCAAGAGCAGCATAAGACAATACTAATTTTATTATTTTATCTTCCACAGTACTCCAGCAAAAAGGTAAATGTCACACTTTTCTTCCTTTCCTATTTTTCACCATAATGTTGGTGGAACTTATCACATGGTTAGACCACAGCCTTATTCATTTTATAGTCAGCCAACCTTGGTTGAAATCCTGATAACTGACCTGTTGGTGGAAGTTGTCACATGGTTAGAACACAGCCTTATTCATTTTATAGTCAACCAACCTTGGTTGAAATCCTGATAACTGACCTGTTGGTGGAAGTTGTCACATGGTTAGAACACAGCCTTATTCATTTTATAGTCAACCAACCTTGGTTGAAATCCTGATAACTGACCTGCTGGTGAAACTTATCACATGGTTAGAATGCAGCCTTATTTATTTTATAGTCAACCAACCTTGGTTGAAATCCTCATAACTGACCTGTTGGTGGAACTTATCACATGGTTAGACCATATCCTTATTCATTTTATAGTCAACCAACTCTGGTTAAAATCCCTGATTTGGTGCTGATGTAGTATAGGAATGTAGTCTGATAATATCAGACCTACTTCCTCTTTTCTTCCTCCATCTTTTTTCAGGGCAGAAGGGTTTATAAATTGGATGAGCTTGTTAAAGCTTACAGGAAAGCTGTGACCTCCTCCTCCCTGGAATTTTTGCTTCATCTGATGTATGAGAAGTCCGCTTTGTGGAACATTAACCATGCTACGAATATAAGCTTTGTGAGCTTAGGAGAAATGTATAAAGGTGTTGTCATCACACCTGTTTGCTCCACGACAGGGTTCTACTCAATAATACTTTTTCTGTTTATCAGGCCGACATCTTCCAGAAGAAATTATTGCATTTGTCCTGGGAGAGGTCCACAGTGGCTAACCAACTAGCTACTCTGTTTTAGGTGGTAGGAGGATGGCCAGTTCATCCTGTCTCTCTAGTTAGGTTTCTTTTCCTGAAAAATATGCATTGGCCACTTTTCTTTTGCCACCAAGAATGTCATGTGTTCACAGGAATAACTGGTTGGAGTAAGTTTACAATTGTTAATTACAGTGATTTTGTTTTTCTTGTTCTTAGCAAGCTACCTGTAGATTGCTTTTTTTCTTAAAAGTGCAGGATTAAATACTTTGCTATTTTTTGTCATTGTACTGGTTTCCTACCCAGTATGAGGCTAAACATATCTGAATGGATCAGCATTCTACCTTGATGAACAAATCAAAATAAATAAATTACCATCCAGGCTTGAAAGGTGTGCTTGACAAGGTTAACATTGATAAAACTGACTGTGATACTGTTATACCCCTAGTGAACAGACGATGTTTATGAAAAAGAATACTTCTCATCCTAACCTACATACTTTAGTATAAACTTTTAAGAAAGTGTACAAACAGGACACTTATAAATCATGGGGGAAAAGAACAGTTTGAATTGTTACTATTATAGTAAAGAAAGAAAGTGGACTTCTTCATTTTATTATGAATGACTTTCTGGTGAAGGTAACATGTGCAGCATGAGTCTTAGCTTAGTATAACAATATTTATAATCCCTTCCAATTGTGTTTTTGGTTAAGTCACTATACTGAGGTGGCCCTCACTGTAGTTTTTAATATATTTTTTTAAATTTTTATTTATTTATTTAACATT
Organism: Protopterus annectens; assembly: GCF_019279795.1. Lineage (NCBI taxonomy): Eukaryota > Metazoa > Chordata > Ceratodontiformes > Protopteridae > Protopterus > Protopterus annectens. The sequence continues at coordinate 550,464,876 of NC_056748.1, forward strand.
TGTTGACCGGGAATGTCCGACTAGGTTCCACAGAGCCTGTTTTCAGCAGAGGCCTGGGGGGAAACGCTCCAGATGCATGTCTTTGGAATGTGGGAGGAAACCAGAGTACCCGGAGGAAACCCACGCGAACACAGGGAGAACATGCAAACTCCACACAGAAGGCACCCCAGCTGAGAATCGAACTGGAGAACCTCTTGCTGTGAGGTGACAACGTTAACCGCTGCACCACTGTGCCGCCCAACCATTATAATAACTAATAACCAGTTAGTGGTCAGAATCAGTACTGTTTGTTCAGTTTTGGTCATATTTGATATCATCATCTTCTGATATGGTGGACCACAAGATCTTCTTCCATATCTACAACACTGCAATGGCTGGACTGGTTTGCTTCCTACCTGGCTGGTTGATTGCTGTGGGTACTCAGAGGTGTCAGCTCTTCTACCTCTTACTTGTAGTATTCTGCCTGCTTCCCTTTAGAGCTCAGTGTTGTTTTCCATGTGTATCCTTCCCCTGGGAGATGTTATTCAAGGGAAAGGTTTGCAGTATTATGCTGATATCACACAGATATACATTGCCTTCCTAGAGGAAACTATGTCTATGACAACTTCACTTGCAATTGAATTGGAATGCAGCCACTACTTAATGGTTTGTAACTGGTCAAGATAGCCTCAATAGCTATTTAAACAATGTTTGAGATTTCTTTACTGCAGTCCTTTGCCCTAGTAGCATTTGTTGTACCATCAAATTGGTCACATATAGATAGTGCAGAACTCCACAGTCTGGCTATTTATGCATTTCATGATACATTACACCAGCTCTCCACAGCCTGCATAGTCTGCTTATTCGATCGCATATACTAGATTCTGGTCATGGTTTACTTGGTCCTACATGATTTGGGTCCCATCTAGCTTCAAGAACTACTGGAATGCTATCAAGCTATTCCCACCATACGTTCTGACATTATGAGGCTGTTATTGGCTCCTAAGTTGTGGTTAGAATCTCATCCAATCTCATTCTTTGACTATTAAGGATTACACCTTTGGAGTGTATTGCCACTGTGACTAAGTTCCAAGGGCTAAATGCTTTTAAAAGATTCCTCCAAGCTTACCTTTCTTAACTAGTTTTTAACACCTGACTTGCCGTAAATCTTTCTTTTGATTTGTTCCTTGTAATTGTTTTAATCCTGTTTAGTATTTCACTATTTTTACTGTTTTAATTTGTTTGTTATATGTATGTTTTTGCTTACTATTGCTTACTTGTAAGCACTGCAATAAACTGAAACTTGAACTTGGATTCCAGCTATTGCAAATATCTAATAAAAGTGCCGACATGAAAAGATTTCCACTCTTCTGGCTATGGTGTTAGCTCAGAATGTTCCAGCCCTTGGCACTTCATTCAAGTAACAGAATGGTTTTACACAGACTTAACAGAGCTTGGGCTAGGTTGGTGTAGTCATAATCCAGTATATTAAACTAAAGGAAGACGTTGCAATATTCCTAAAGGTGATGGTATGGAAAGGTAAAAACGCCACTGCACCAATGCACTCAGTACCAATGGGCCTTAACCTTGTTGTGGTATGTTGTGCCCTGGACAACAGGACATATGCAGTGGATGATTCAAAGGGGATAGTTGGTGCTTGTACCCACCTTAACTCCCACTGCAGAGTACAGGTTCGCTTCATTTACATCCATGACAAAGATGGTGTAGTCCCATTTAGTGTACATTTTCTTTTCTTTTTTTTTTTAATTCACCCCCCCCACAACTTTTAACAGCTTCAAACTTTTTCCACCCTGGCTTCTTTACTCACTCATCCCTAGAGATATCAATTCCTCCTACCAGGTATCCTAAATGTGACCCTTCTCTGGGTGTGCCCTCAGACTCGTTATGATGCTGATCTCAGTGGTATCTCAGTATGAGACCCTTGAAGTGAGGGACAGGAAGCAGTAAGTGTGAAGCTACAATGGCTGGTCATTTTTCTAGCTATGAGAGTGGCTGGTACAATGCTGTCAGGATGCAATTGCGACTCCCTGCAACAACCTGCCATGATGTGTGAGGCTTCTGGTTTCCACCAGAGAGCACACAGGCATTAGGTTTTCCCCAAACCCTGCTCCAGGATAGGAGAGCTGGCCATAGGCTGCTTAATTCTATCCACCAACCAGCCCTACCACCAGATTAAATCCTTTCCAGAACTCAGGTTACCAGTGGTGCAGAGAGACACCTTGCCTATGCACCTTCAGGCTGGCTTACCCCATTCAGTATAAATAATCACTTGCTACAGCAGCTCTGTATGTACCATATAACAGGAATACTGACAGGTTATGCGTGGATGCTTAACAGACTTCATATACCCCTAACCTATATCTAGTACAGTTAAATCTGTTTAAGCATGTATAGATGTTGTTTAGCTGAATGATGTCTGAAGACTTGTTCCTCACTTTGGATGGTTAGAAATATACTGCTGAACCTTCCAAAACTGTCAGTGGGTTGTATACAATCTTCATGCCAACATTTAATGAGGATTTAATATATAATTTCTTAACCTTCCAGCCAACTGTCGAGACCTTGCAGTGCTGGCACTAAGTGTCTCCGCTTCTCCTAGGAGGAAGGACCAAATCATTTCTTATTGCTAGATATCCCTATTTATCAAGAATACCAGTGTGATTTAGGAGTTACAGGATTCTCATGATCCAAATCTTTACAAGCAAGCAAGGCTTTAGTTACGGAATAGAACTCTCAGCAATATGACCTTTAACAAATAGAGGAAAAGTACTGACAATCTTGAAAACCACAAATAGTTTCCCTATAACTTTACATCAGTTCAGTAAAGTGCTAGATAATCTGAATGATTTTTCATGCTTGTGGGCAACCTGTGAATTACAAGATTATGGGATCCCTTTGATAGTTGGCAGGGGTTGAGTGGTTGGCATAATGATTAAAGTGTTTACCTTACAGACACAAGGTGCAGGGTTTGGCTCTCTCATGTTGTATTTGGCTAGACTTAAAGTGGCCCTCAGGGGCAGTTAGCCTAGTACTAATCTATGAACCTGTGTGAGAAAAGAGCACCGTGTATCTAAATATAAGCTGACGAAAATGGCACTATACCTGGATTGCCTATAGTACTACAAAAGTAAATGGTTCACTATTATACACAGACAAAAATCTTGTAGTCATTTCAGACCTTTGGTTCAAAGCCTTATATTGATATTATGGACATACCTTACCCAAAAGAATATGTGCCTGCTTGTCCAACAATAGTGCCCCATTGAAATTAGCTTAAATAACTGGAAGTGACCACAGTGGCAGACATTAGAAATCTTACCCCCTAAAAGTTCTCTTGCAGTGATGAACTAATTCCTGATGTGAGTAAAGCTGTGACTTGGTACCTTGCCCTTCAGTTATGGATTGAGAGTTGGTCTGATAAAGTTACTAGTCATCTCATTTCCTCAAATACTTCAGAAAACCAAGGTAGTTATTCCTTAAATTTGTCAAAGAGGTGATAATTTGTTCTTATCCAAAATAGGAAATCCATCTTAAGGAAAAAAAAAATAGAATTACTTTCCCATTTTCCCATTATATTTGGAGATGAAGATAATAGCTATGGGAGTGGCTGCCATTTTAATCTTGTTTAATGAAATGGTACAGCTTGTATTATAATAGCTTTATTAAATGCCCTAATGAAATGGTACAGCCTGTATTATAATAACTTTATTAAAGGCCCTAATGAAATGGTACAGCCTGTATTATAATAGCTTTATTAAAGGCCCTAATGAAATGGTACAGCTTGTATTATAATAACTTTATTAAAGCCCATAATGAAATGGTACAGCCTTTATTATAATAGCTTTATTAAAGGCTGTAATGAAATGGTACAGCCTGTATTATAATAGCTATATTAAAGACCCTAATGAAATGGTACAGCCTGTATTCTAATACCTTTATTAAAGGCTGTAATGAAATGGTACAGCCTGTATTATAATAGCTTTATTAAAGCCTGTAATGAAATGGTACAGCCTGTATTATAATAGCTTTATTAAAGGCCCTAATGAAATCGTACAGCCTGTATTATAATAGCTTTATTAAAGGCCCTAATGAAATGGTACAGCTTGTATTATAATAACTTTATTAAAGCCCATAATGAAATGGTACAGCCTGTATTATAATAGCTTTATTAAAGGCTGTAATGAAATGGTACAGCCTGTATTATAATAGCTATATTAAAGGCCCTAATGAAATGGTACAGCCTGTATTCTAATACCTTTATTAAAGGTTGTAATGAAATGGTACAGCCTGTATTATAATAACTTTATTAAAGCCTGTAATGAAATGGTACAGCCTGTATTATAATAGCTTTATTAAAGGCCCTAATGAAATTGTACAGCCTGTATTATAATAGCTTTATTAAAGGCTGTAATGAAATTAAAGGCTGTAATGAAATGGTACAGCCTGTATTATAATAACTTTATTAAAGCCTGTAATGAAATGGTACAGCCTGTATTATAATAGCTTTATTAAAGGCCTTAATGAAATCGTACAGCCTGTATTATAATAGCTTTATTAAAGGCTGTAATGAAATGGTACAGCCTGTATTATAATAACTTTATTAAAGCCCGTAATGAAATGGTACAGCCTGTATTATAATAGCTTTATTAAAGGTCCTAATGAAATGGTACAGCCTGTATTATAATAGCTTTATTAAAGGCTGTAACAAAATGGTACAGACTGCATAATAATAGCTTTATTAAAGGTCCTAATGAAATGGTACAGCTTGTATTATAATAGCTTTATTAAAGGTCCTAATGAAATGGTACAGCCTGTATTATAATAGCTATATTAAAGGCCATAATGAAATGGTACAGCCTGTATTATAATAGCTTTATTAAAGACCGTAACGAAATGGTACAGACTGCATTATAATAGCTTTATTAAAGGTCCTAATGAAATGGTACAGCTTGTATTATAATAGCTTTATTAAAGGCCATAATGAAATAGTGCAGCCTGTATTATAATAGCTATATTAAAGGCCATAATGAAATGGTACAGCCTGTATTATACTAGGTTTATTAAATGCTGTAATGAAATGGTACAGCCTGTATTATAATAGCTTTATTAAAGGCTGCTGTGCAGTGGTGTGTTCAAGGCCCCTTGTTATAACTGTACAGACAACATGAGCTGCAGACCCCAGATGCTGTAATGGAATGGTTTGCTCATAATGGTGCAAACAATGAGATTGGATTTCATTTATCAATACTAGGTGCCTACAGATAAAACACTTCATAGCTAGAATGCTAGATAGTTCCCTTCAGCTGCAGATATTCATTCTCTGTCCCATTAATTGCTAAAGCTGGGGAGAGAAATGTTCTTCTTACTTAGTACCCTTGCCTGCTCCCACACAGAAGTGCTAGAAGTAGGCAACAAGTAATAGCAGACATATGTACAAATATCCCAAATCTTGCTATTAAAAACATTCCTTATTGCAAGAAAAATAAATGTAATTATCTCACTCAAATACTTTAGAAAAGTCATCTTGTGCAAAGATGCCTAATGCAGACCTTCCTTTTGTAGTACCCAGTTCACCCGCTAAAGTACTTAACAATTTGATGAGCAACATTGAAAAGCACAACAAGAATAACTATTTCTGTTTGTGGAGGGAGGAAGAGGGGTATAGTTTAATTTAAACTTGTGGTATGGCATAGTTGGATAACCTATTAAAAAGGTTTGTTTCATTCCCTGGTATGGCATAGCTGGATAACCCACTGAAAAGGTTTATTTCATTCCCTTGTTTGGTATAGCTGGATAACCCACTGAAAAGGTTTGTTTCATTCCCTGGTATGGCATAGCTGGATAACCCATTGAAAATGTTTGTTTCATTCCCTGGTATGGCATAGCTGGATAACGGATTGAAAAGGTTTGTTTCATTCCCTGGTATGGCATAGCTAGATAACCCACTGAAAAGGCTTATTTCATTCCCTGGTATGGCATAGCTGGATAACCCATTGAAAAGGTTTGTTTCATTCCTTGGTATGGCATAGCTGGATAACCCATTGAAAAGGTTTGTTTCATTCCCTGGTATGGCATAGCTGGATAACCCACTGAAAAGGTATGTTTCATTCGCAGGGGTCATCACTTTGTCCTGCTACTGTTTAGAAGGACATACTCACCACTTCCAAATGAGTTATTAAAACCCATATTACACACAAGAAAGTGGAGCTTATTGTCTCCAGTTCTTGTGAAAAAAAGAAACATGCCTGCTGTGAATAAATCTTTTCCAGGAGGTGTCCAGTACTGCCCACTCCCTGAAGAACAAGAATCTGCATACATGGCTCTACTGTCAAGCAAAAATATGCACTTACTCTTACATACCTCTGCCAACTAGTGGAGATATCAGCACTCCATATCTCCTCTTACTTGGGATTTACTTTCTCACCATACAGGTCCTTCATAGTCTAGTTATTAGTAGAGATGAATGGCATGTCATAATGAATTCACATTTGCTACTATTGGATTTGTTTCCTTTATCCCTTTTATAAAACCTCAAGTAATCCTACTAATACAAGCAGTTGGGTGGGGTTAAAATACAGTATTTCAGTTCTGTAAACATCTGTTGATCAGTCACTAGTGGGCACTCTGAGTCAAACTGGGCATTCCTAGACTTCAAGAAAGTATAAGATGAGGTACGAAAAAAGCTGATTTGGGCAGATCTGTGATAGATTAAAGTCCCAGAAACATTGGTAGAATTAATGCAGACTATGTACACAGACTCAGTGACATAAGTACTTACAGTATTTGGACTCACAGAGGGGTTCCAGTGGGACTATGTATGCATCAGAGTTCAGTTCTGAGCCCACTGCTATTCACATTAGTGATAGACTACTTTAGCAAACCGGTTGAAGGGGAAAGAACAGCAAAGCTGCTGTATGCTGATGATGTGGCACTACAAGCAGACTCTGAAAAGGAACTTCCACAAAACATAGAGGACTGAAATGTAAAACTTAAGACACACAGTATGAAATGGAGTGCAAACAAGAGAGATGCGGTGGCAGCAAATGGAACATGTAAGAAGTGAAAACTGATTGAAGGGGGAAAATATTGGTACAGTTTAAAAGCTTCAAGTATATGGGAGGGATGGCTGAAGAGAAGGGAGGTCTGAAAGAGAAGGTCACAGGTGCTGCAGCCAACTGACATACAGTGTATGAGATAGCGTGTGACAAAAGAATGCCAGAGAAGCTGAAAAGTATGGTGTAGAAAACAGTGGTGCAACCAGTACTACTGCATGACACATAAACCTGGGCAGTGACAACAGAGCAGATTAGGAAACTAGAGGTGATGGAGATGAAGTGCCTGTGCAGGGTGGTAGGATGCACACTGTAGGACAGATGAGCAGAAGCCAAAGTAGCTCCAACTGCATAGGAGGTCACAGAGAACAGATTGCCATGGTTCAGGCACATGTGCAGGAAAGCATAAGAAGATTTGGAGAATACGGTTTGAGAGTGATAGGAATAAGGCAAGAGGAGATGAGATTATCCAGCCAAGGATGGATGGATGGATTGCATGAGAGATGACCTGCAACAGTCTAGCATGACTGTTGAAGAAGCTAGGAATGGTGACACTGAATCTAAAGAGATGGTGCCAGATGATGTGACCCCCTGACTTCCTGTAGAAAAAAGGGAAAAAGAAAGTTGATGACTGAGATGGTGAGCTGACACCCTGATCCCACAGATAATTTTAAGAGCAATGCTAATAAATATGTGGAAGCTATAATCTCATAAACCCACACACTTTTTGCTGGACTATATCTTTTTTGGCCTTCTTGCTTACCTAACAATCAGAACCGTCTAGCTATTGGTTATCCATTTCATTCATTTTACCTTCCTAGTAACAATACCCCGCATTACTCCCTGTGAGGCTTGTCTTTCCACTGGGGATCTGCACCAATGGAGTTCTTTTGTTTTCTTTCCAGGTATTGACAAATTAGAGTTAACCATCAGAAGACTGCAAACCAGAGCAGACTGAGGAATTTTTATATACTCTAATGTACATCCCTGTCCTCTGTTGCCAGAACAGGGAACTCCTATACCACAACCTCATTATCAGGACATGGGTAAACCTCCCCTCTCACTCACCCTTGCTACAGTGCAAGCACATTGCTTCAAAGGCCAAAGTCCTGTCCCTTTGGTCTATTCATGAGCTAGTGGCTGTCCTCCAACAGATGAAGGTCATGCATGGAGAACTTGCAACCTTCTTTGTCTATGATAGGGGAGGCACTATAAGTCCATTTATCCCAATTCTTCTATGGCTGGCTTCTGCAGTGTCCAACCTAAGCATAATAAATGAACCTGTGTTGCCAGGACTCTATCAGCCACCCACCTCAGGCACTTTATTTCTATTACCTTTAGTTTCCTCAGGTTATGCTACAGAGCTGATTTTATTGGACTGTTTGGTGATATGTTGCCAACTGCATTTCCAAAACTCCTTATCATACAGTACATGTAACTCTTGAAATCTGGAGCTTTCTTCACTGAGAAGCATTTAAGGGATGGAGTTATATTTACTGATATTTTTTTAAGATCTTCTTGGTTTGTCACCTTTGGCACTGTTTACCAAATCTGCATTGTCTAATGCTGTCATGACAACTGTTTGTGTATCCTTTTAATATGATTCTGTTTAAGTACATTTATGTTACAATGACATGTATTATCATTTACTGTAACGGAAATAAAAATGTTACCTCTGTATAGGGATGTGCAATGAGGTTTTACAGTCATATGGTAAAGATGATCCTTCATTCCAAATGGACTTCCAAGAAATCAACAAAGCACCCTGTCACACAGCCTTTGAGTAATGTGTACTGTGCATACCTCTCAACCGTACAGGCAGAATGTCCAGATTTTTGCAACATATTTTTGGTCAATTTTTCATAAAATTGTGGTTTTCTGACATATTAGTAGCAAATCATTAAAAATTGAAGATAGAAAATAATGACAGACATTTGAGATTCAGACGTCATACCCTTCAAAAAATTCATCCTAATGCAAATCCTGTTATTCTATCAACTTTCTAAGCTTGTAAGATCAATATATAAAAAATATCCCTTTTTTTGTCCTTTGTCCCACTTTTATTTATGGCTTTGTCCAGATTTCTTGCTTTAAGAGGTTGAGAGGTATGGTACTGTAATTTGTTAGGGAAACATCAAAGAATGCACAGTTCTCCACTCAGTAATGCCATTAACCACTGACATCAGTCCATTCATACTGATTTCTGAATGCACATATGCACATTCTTGTATTTCTTACTTATTTAATAATGAAAACTTTGCTTACTTGGTAATTTCCAGTGAGGCTGAGGCTGTTTTATAATTGAAACCTGATAAGAAATCCCACACAGTCAGTAGCAAGTGGAATAAATTTGCCACATGAGCTGCTACAATAAGCCAATGTAAGTCCAACAAATGGTGTGTCATCTTGAATATTATTATTGCATCTCATTATTTAAGCTGATAAACACGCCACTAATTTCAATGAATTATATTTCTTGAATATCTCAGATGGGATTCTCAAAAGGTCAATTCTACATTGTTTTCCCGCTTCCCACTCCAAATAATGTGTACCTAGTTCCTCAGTAGATATACTTATCACATCATAGTGGTTTTGATACAGGATGCTGAAATCTCTAGGCTAATGACCACTGGGGCCTTTATAAACCTAGTTATGCAACTCAAATGTATCTCACAAGTTATTGTGCCTTAGATTTTATCCTAAGGAATATATGTTAGAGACATAGGAGCCAGACCAGGGGTGAACTTTTGATTTCCCATCCAGTGATTCAGGCTGAGCTTGAATAGGGTTAGGAAAGGCCACTGCTTCATGTGGATAGGAAGCCTATTCCAGAGAATGGCCATTCTCTGAGATAAATACCTGTCCCTGAACATGTCCTAGTTAAGTTGCAATCAAAGTTTAAATCCTTAGATCTAATAGTTCTGGTGCTGCTCATTTTGTGAATATGAAAAGGTCCATCAGAACGGGATCCAAGGATGCCTTGTATGCCAGGCACAATTCACCTCTCAGCAGTCTGTAGGAAACAGAAACTAGCAATAGAGTGATTTGCATAGGACTTTGTGTTTACGCCCTATATTCTTTTTGTGAGAAATCTCCACAGGCATTCCAGTTTTGCAAAAGCCTGGTCCGGTACATATAGAAGAGGGCATTATACTCATTGATGGGTCTAATGATGGCTGAGTACAGTGGCATGATGACCTCCCTGGACCTAGATTCCATACCCTTACTTATCCGTTAGAGACAGAAAATGATTTTCTTAGACAAATTGGTTGAAAGCCAGGTTACTATCTACATGAGTCCCCAAATTCTGACTTCTGTGTCTACTTTTAGGGGTGTTTTATCAATGATGTATCTTCCCTGGGTACAAAAGAATTCCGACTCCAACACAGGAATCCACAGGATAAATAGTAAATGCCGACCACAGCGTTCAAATAAAATGGCAATGAGGCAGCAACCAAGAACCCATAAACAGTGCAGGCACAAACCCCACGACACACTGTGAGTAAAATAATAGAAATAGATTTATTCCACCACAAAACAGCGACAAGGAAAGCAGTAAAAAACACTTGGACTAAGCGCTTTCACCAGTTCAACCGGCTTCTTCAGAGTCCTACTTAACATCTCAAGTTACTCCAAATAAATACTAATGATTTGCCAACTTCAATCAATTTTCCAATTAATCAGTCTTTAACAGTTGCAAAACATGAATCTTAAAGCTGTATGGATGTTTGATACAACCAAAAATTTTGAAAGTAACATCAACTCAAAATTGTTTGTACATGTGAATAAACAATGAATAACAGTAATAATAAACTAAAATATAAAAATATAAAAATACCTTTACAAAATTACGAAATTTTGTAAAAGAAATCATTAGTATTTATTTGGAGTAACTTGAGATGTTAAGTAGGACTCTGAAGAAGCCGGTTGAACTGGTGAAAGCGCTTAGTCCAAGTGGTTTTTACTGCTTTCCTTGTCGCTGTTTTGTGGTGGAATAAATCTATTTCTATTATTTTACTCACAGTGTGTCGTGGGGTTTGTGCCTGCACTGTTTATGGGTTCTTGGTTGCTGCCTCATTGCCATTTTATTTGAACGCTGTGGTCGAAATTTACTATTTATCTTCCCTGGGTAGCCAACTTTCAAAATGATACTATTATGCATTTCTTGGTATTAAGTCATCGTTCTAGCACCAGTCATTTGTCTGTTAGACCTTCCTGTAAGATGCTTGTATATTGGGGGAGGTGTTCTATTATTACTCATACCTTGCAATCATCTGTAAACTTGATAAGTCAGAGGCCCTTGGCATTGCCTTAACTTAACAAAAACAGATGTCAAAGAGGAACAAACTCAGCACAGAGCCCTTGGGGGTGATCTCTCCAGTCCTAACTTCCTGGGTCTTGTCTGTTAGCCAGCTGGGTATCCAGCAAATTACATAGGGGTTTATGCCTAATTCCATGAGTTTGTTTGCATTATCTGAGTGGAGTGCTGTATCAAATGCCTTAGCTAGGTCAAAGTAGGCAATATGCTCTGTTTTGTCCTCATCCATCATCTTGGTGACCTTCTGAAATGTACCTCTCAACCTATTAGTGCAAGGAATATGGACAAAAATGGAGGACAAAGGCCCAAAATAGGAACAGATTTTAAATATTGCTCTTATAAACTTAGAAAGTTGCTACAATAACAGGATTTCTGTTAGCATGCATTTTCTAAAGGGTATTAAGTTTGAAACTCAAATGTGTGTAATCATTTTGTGAGTTCAGTCCTCAGTGATTTGCCAGAAAACCACAAATTTTATGAGGAACAAATATATGAGGAAAAATCTGGACATTCTGAGAAAATCTAGAGTTAAAAGGTATGTTCTCAAAGAATTGCAATAGGTTCAATAGGCATGACCTGCCTTTGATGCAACAAGCCTGAGCTGGGTCCAGTGTCAGAAGGTTTCCTATGTCATTGTTAACCATTTCCATGGCTTTGCATATGAGGCTAGTCAGACTAATAGGCTTGCAGTCCTGGGTTCCGTTGATGGCCCACACTTTTGCAGAGAGATGACCTTTGCAGTCTTCCGTTTGCATGGCATGAAGCCTGTGTGGAGGTTATGGTTGAATAGTGACACAAGTGGCGGTAACAGGTCATATTTCAGGCTATTTAGGAAACATCATGGGATATTATCAGGGTCCACTGAAGCTGTATTATTGGTCTTAGAGAGTGCATCTAAGACCTGCTCCCTACTGATAATTGGTGGGATTATGTTAGATGGTATTTCCTGGGGAGTGGCTGGGGGTGGGTTGGGAGAGATGGAGCTGAATTTGTCTGCCAAAAGATTTGCTATATCTCTCAATTCCATGAATGTGGCTCCATTTACCAGCAGTTCAACACACTATTGTGTGCTGCCTTTGAGGTTTCAGACATAGCCAAAGAGATGTTATCTTTACCTCAAAATTTGCTTTGTTGGACTTAACCATTTTAGTTGTCTAAACAGCTTCATGAGAGAGTTTTTATCTTTTTGGCATTAGACGTCCTAATTTTAGCTATGACATTTTTCTTTTGTTGTACAACCTGTTTAATTTTGGATTCCACCAGGGTGGTTTGTTTTTTGGCTTTGTTTTGGGCTTTCTTCTGGCAGGCACAGCAGCCTCTCTGCAATCACTGACATGGTTGCAAAGAGCTTCTGTGAATAATTCTGCATAGGCTGCTGTGTTATTTGTGTTTGGAGAGGCTTGAAATTTTGACAGGTTATCGTTTAATAAAAGGTAGTTTGAAATTTAGTAGTTTCAAACTGTCACAGATTTGCTGGCATTACAGAACCAATTATTGTTTCTTACCAGAGAGGACACAACACTGGTATGGGTGCTGCATTCCCCCATATTTCTGTGTACCAAGTCCAACATGTTTGAGTAGCAAGTCCAATATGTTTGACCTCTAGTAGGCTTTTGCACTAACTGGCCTAGTGAGTTATGCTTTTGAAGTGTAGGAATATCTGTGCCTGCAAAGATAAGAATGTGTAGGATTCCCAGCTTATAGAGGGATAACGTCCCTCATAAGTATGGTATTTGGTTGAATGATGAGTGTCTAGGTCTTAGTATGAGCTATGGGTTTAATGGCACATAAAGAGTGACCTATAGGTTGCTAGGATATGGTATGAGACTCTGTTTATAGTGATCTGGATGTGAAGGAAGTCCAGTGTGTCATCCTGTTTGACAAACCTAGAGGTATGCTTGTTATTGAAGTAGGTCAAGACGCCTCCTCCTTTAGTCCCTGTCTGTGCAGTTGCTGGTCTAAATGTGTGGAAGGCACTGAAACCTTGCACTCTGGGGTACTCTCTGTAGCTTTAAACCTTGTCTCTGTAACTGCACAGATGTCTCTATTCTCCAGGGTGAGGAGAGCTTGGAGGGAGGGGAACTTTTTGTTTTGACTCCAGGCATTGAGCAGTAATACCTTTAGAATTCCTTGGACATATTTTGCTCTTGTCTGCAGATATGATAATATGATCCAAAGGCGTGTGTCCATCATCTCTACTCTCTGCCACATACTCACATTCACATTTCATTAAAAAGTGGAACAAGTGGCATATATTCTTTAGTGATAAATCCCCAAATCATGCAAACTGGTGGGTGCAAATCCTAGTAAATAATAACTGACGATGATGTAATATTGCTGTTATTGACTTGCCCATAGTATGACATTACTGATCTGCCCACAATATATTACTGTCACTGACTTATCCAAAGCCCAATATTACTGCCCCTGACCAACCTATACTGTGAAGTTACTGATGTACCCTCAATATGTTGATAGAACTGACCTATCCACAGCCTGATGTTACTGTCCCTGACCTGCCAATAGTATGATGTTACAGAAGTGCCCTTAGTATATTACTGTCACTGACCAGCCTAAAGTATGCAGCTACTGATATGCCCTCAGTATATAGCTTCATAGTTATATACTAGGCTAACAACGACCGGGCCTTTATAAGTCTAGCCATGCAATCCAAACCAATAGTGTCCCTATGTATCATGAGCATTTATTAAGATGGGGTATGTTAGTTAGAAAGTTTCTAGAATTTATATGGAAGGGGTATGTTAATCTGGGCATTACTGTCTACCTCTGTATATCAGAGACACGGGCCAGACCCGAGGTAAATTTCTGATTTCCCATTTATTGGTCAAGGGTACACTTAAATAAGGTTAGGGATGGACTCTGCTACACATGGATGGGGATCTTCTGAATCACATACTTGTCTCACCAGCATGTCTTATTTATGTCAGAAGCAAAATTTATATCCTTGGATCTAGTAGTTCTGATGCTGTTCATTTTGTAGATGTGCAAAAGGTCCATTAGAGCTGGATCTGAGGATGCTTTGCATGCCAGGAGTAGATTACCTCTCAGTAACCTGTATGAGACCGAATATAGAGATAGGGCTTTAAGGTACAACTGTTGTATATGTTTGTTCCGGTACCTGCAGAAAGGGGACATTATACTCAATGATGCATCTGATAAGGGCCCAATAAAGTGGCACTATGACTTCCATATTACTGTCTCTGACCTATCCATAGCCCAAAATTGCTGTCACTGACTTGCTCATAGTATATTAAAACCAGTGATCTGCTCACAGCCTGATAACTACTGCCAATGCCCTGCCCATACTACAATATTCCACCAGATGTGGCCTGCACCAGGTTCATTCCCTATCCTCACACACTGAATATGACCAACAAGTGCTAGATTGTAAACTTCATTTCATTATGGAAAATTATATTAGGCCAAATGAGCTAATCTGAATCAGGGATATCAAAGGATATCAAAGGATAACATTCTCCTATGTAGGAGCACTGAAAGCCAAATGTCACGCACGTCTCTCACTCATTTTCAGTGTTTTGTCTTATAGTATAACATAACAGTTTATTAAGTCAATGAAAATATAAAATATATTTCAAACATTGTGTTTTATTTTAAAGGTTTTATGAGCTATGGCGTTGTGTTCAGTTTTGAAGAAAATCTTTCACTGTCATCTGGAGTACCAACTTACTTTTTGAGCTCATACACTATAATGAATTAAAAATATATGTTAATTTTATCAAGACTGATGTGTACTGACCAGAACAACAGAAAGCCATTATGTCTCTACACTTTTTAGTAGTTATGTCACAGAGGACATGTGGTACTGAAAAGTTAATGCTTTTCTACTTGACCTGTTTGTTTTTCTCTTACAGGCTTACTTCATCCTGAAGTAATTTGTTGAGCAGTCTGCCACCTACTGGATTGCATCTGCAATAGAAATGTTTCTCCCTAGTTATCTGACATACTGCCCAGCACTACACACTGACCTGCATATCATGGTGCATTGCCAAATATTTCCTGAGTTTACAGCACATGGTGATAAATGTAAACCGAATGCGGTGTCATTGTTTAAACTTAATTATCACAGATCTTTTTCAGACTAATTTAAGCCCTTCTATCTGAACATTAATCAGGGTTGTGACAGTCTGTCACAAATTTCTCCTAGTAGTATCAATACAATCTTGTCATTCCCCTGAAAAGAAGCTATTAGCTTAGTGGGACTAGCCTGGTCGACAAGGGGTGAATAAGTAAATAAACTACATATCAATGTATCAGTGGTAACCTGCCAGGCAGATCAGAATAAAGCATTCTGTTTTAAGCTGTTTTGTTTATTTCTATAGCTGGAGGAAGACAAAAACAAAAACATAAAAAAAAAAAAAAAAAAAAAAAAAAAGCAAGCCTGTTGTAACTTTGACAAACACAGTCCATGTTTTGTCACTGTGGTCTTCAGAGCAAAGGCCAGGCAAGTCCTCACTATCTACGGAGACCCAATAATATCACTAATCTGTCACAGGACAAAAGATCATGTCAGTACTGTCTGCTGCTGTACATCTACATACAGCCGCACATGTGTACAAAGGATAGCTGTTCTTTTATTTCCTTTTCAGTGTTGACTGAATGTTTTTATTTAAGTCCACAGATATGAACAATTTGATCATTATGGGGTAACAGAAATATATAAATACATAATTTTACTACAGATAATAATCACTGAGCATGCTCAGTTCCCCTATATAATAGACAAGATACAAGTCCCTCCCGGAAAACTGATTATTTTTTTTCACCTCGCACAAATATTGCCATATGTCTGTGTCATGCATTTGTGAATCCTATTACAGTTTTTGAACTTGCTTGCTCTAGAAATGCTGTTCTATTTACTAGCCTTTTTGTGAAATAATGCTTGCTTTTGTATTTTCTGTTCCATCTAGTTGATTATAATTGAAATTAACCATACATTTCTGTCTCTCTTTCTCTTTTTCTTGGAACTATAGAGCTTATTTGAATTTAATAGATTCCCTTAACATACCATTAGTTAAATGTTTCTGCCTACTTCATTTTGCTATCTGGTTTAGTGACACTGACCCTAAAGCATCTATACAGATAAACTAAAAACTCTTTCATATGAGGTGCTAACAGCTGTCTACATCGAGGTTAACAATGCCTGGACTTTTACTGAATATGTGCCTTCCAGAACATCCCAGTGAGACATAAAGCTACCTTGCTATTCTCTCACAGTGTTTATTTATATTTAGGTAATCAGAAATCGTTACATTTGCTTTCATTAATGTTTCTTCTCCTACCATGTACTTTATTTTGTTGAGGATTTCCTTAACAAATTAATTATATTTTGCATTGTAGTGCTTTAAATTCAAACTACAGTCACTTAAACTATTCTTCCAATAAGTCACGCACTTTTCATCCTTTGTTTGTAGCAACTGCACTGCAAATCTTTGTATATGTAACAAACGTGCACTCTCTTCCTCCAACAACTTTTGTAATGTCACATAGACCGAGTGAAAATGAAATGCAGCGGGTCTGCCCAGTGTGCTATGCAGCTCATTCCTGCCATTTTTCAGGTACGTGGACTCCATAAGCTGTAAACATGTGTGTCTTATTGTTTAGCTAGTACCTTCAACATGCTACCACTCTAGGACTCATTTCAGGTATTTCTAATTTGTTTGCTAAGTGTAGGACAGTTTTGAATGCCTTGCTGAAGTCTAAACAGGACCGGTATGTAACTGTTTCTGATTTAAGCTCCTGATTACCCAAGTCAAAGAAGTCTCTTAGAACTAACTAGCATAACTTTCCTTTTATAAACCCATGTTTTTTTTTATATCATATGCTCCCATACCCAGATATTTTAAAATTCTTTAATTTCGCACTTATTAAATACTTTGCCTTATGACTGAGATCTAACCAATAGGTTAATAGTTTTCTGCATCTGCCTTACTGTCACAGTTATGAAAGCCAATCACATTTGCAATTTTACAGTCTGAAGGCACCGTACCCTCCACCCAGAAGTATTTTTAATGTTCTTTGCCTTTCTGCTGTTAACCATAGGGTCCCCTCCTATCAGCACTGCTGACATTGCATGACCATTCAGCAGGGGCCATTCTGCTGAATAAGGTGATAGCCATCAACAGGCATGAAGGTGGATTGTGCCCCACTCTCCATCTTCCATATTCTGTATGGTAGGGTGCATTCTTGTCTTGGCTGTCTGAAAGCCTGTTTCATCCCATCCCTAAAGAGGCCATTAAAGTGTTTCAGGATAGAACAAAAATTGTGTTTACTGGTATCCAGGCCACCGAACTATCCAATTAACCCACCTGCAAGGCCATATTATTAAGTATATAGAGATAAAGACCACATGTAGTTATGCCCTGGTACCTCCTCCCCTATGCATGTGCATGCACAACAGAGGTATGCCATTACCAGCTTAACAATGCAAGCACTTGTCCCTGACTCTAGATCTGCATGCCAGGCACCTACATATGTTAGATGCCAGAATTGCATAGATCTGACCACTTCCCTTCCACAGAATGAATGAGCCAGCAATAGCCTCACACTCCCATCCTCTGCTTGGTGACTCATCAAGTGTCCAAGTCAGTAATTAAACCCAGGTCATTTAGATCACAATCAAAGCTTTATCATTTTATGTCATGGAGATATTACTCTCATACCTCTCAACCTCTTAGAGCAAGACATCTGGACAAAGCCACAAATACCCACCTGACTAACTCTATATTCTCCACTTTGTACACACCTTCTGACTTTCTTTAGATCTACACTTTACAGTACTATCCTATTATGCCTTCTTCCTTCCCTGTATATATTTAATCTTTTACCTCAAATCATTCCAAGTCTTCCTCAAAAATATCATACTGTGCTTTCTAATATACATGCTAGTCTAGTTTGTATAATACTCTTTGATGTAAACATTTTGTTAAAATTGCTAAGGTGTCATCTCTTTCAGTCATTTATATTTGCAATGTGTACTTTCATTGTTGACCAGTACTCTGTAATTTTCTTGTGGTATAATGTTTGTTTTTCATATTGTTGGAGCTTTTCTCCCCGGGCCTCCACTGAAAATGGACCTGTGTCCAGTCGGACTTTCCCAGTAAACAAATGTTAAATAAATAAATAAAAATAACGGGGGTCAAAAGCCCAAAATAGGAACACTTTTAATATTGTTCTTAAGTTAGAAAGTTGATAGAATAACAAGTTTTGCATTAATGTGAATTTTCTGAAGGATATTAAGACTGAAAATCAAATGTCTGCCATTATTTTCTGACTTCAGTCCTCAGTGATTTGCCAGTGATTTGCCAGAAAACTACAATTTTATGCGAAATGGGCCAGAAATATGAACAAAAATCTGGATATTCTGTGAAAATCTGGACAGATGAGAGCTATGAATTCTCCCAAAATATATACAGTCTGTTTGGTAGCATTCTTACAATACAACATGAAAGGCTAAGGTTATAAACTACTACTGAGTTTAATGGTGTAGTTCTGGTTTAGTTCCTTCTGTTTCCACTTGTATTCCACAATGGTGAGTAAGTCATTTACGTATATTTTCAGACCACCCATGATAAAACCCACTTAATCTCAAAGACTTGATATAATTTAATGATTTAGCACTTTTGTTACTATTACAAGAACGTCATCAGATGAAAACACTAAAACATTAAATTTTGTTAAGTAATTCTTTTGGAGTGTTCCATTTCGTTTATTTGATTTTCCTTTTGGAACATGTGACTGACCTACTCTTTGGTTGTTTGTGCTAAATCTGAAAGATTAACTTAATCTGTCTGTTTGTGTTGAATCTAAAAGACTTCCCAAATTAAAAAAAAATATTAAAAACATACCAGTTGTGGGTATATTTGGTGTATTTGGTATATTTGTAGTGGCTTGGCATTCTTGGTGCCATATTTACAAAAAAAGAAAAAAAAGAAACAATATCTTGACCCTAGAGATTCTTATTTATAAATAAGGTGCACAAAAGTTCAGAAATAGAGGATCAACAGCACCATTTACCGTAAAAAGAATATATAATGATGCTCCTTAAATACTAGAAGGAAAAAACACTCAATCTTTCTTGATCATAAAAAGCTGTGTACATGTTGGAAGAGATCACTTTCCTTTGTCAACCTCCCAGGAAGGCATTGAGACTAGATTAGCTGCTCACATTGTAAACTGATGCAAGAACTCACTGACTAAGAGCTTAGGACAAAGGAAATATGTTGCCAGTCTGAAATGTAAGAACCTGGAATTCTGCTGACACTTGCGAAAGTTGCGTCTTAAAAATAAGTGGCATGTGTTTCTGGAAATGTTAGCATGAGAAGTGTGAAGGTCTGAAGCACTTGGCAAGGTTACTCACGGCCCAGTGTAAAATGATATTTTCTGAACAGCAATTTAAGGCATGGGGTGTGTAACTCAATGCCTACAAAAGGGAAATTTAGCAAACATTTACACAAACATGAAGCCTGAAATGTCAGGAAATACGTGGACATGAGCCTAGAATGTTCATGCACACTCTAGCCTCCACCTGAAAGTTTGGCACTGTTTGTATTACTTGCAAACTCAATATGGTACTTCTGGAAAGCTATCCTGGATATATAAGGCCTAAGAAAAAGATGAAGTAGCTGTGGCTGAAGTCAGACAATGTTGCTTATAGGTAACAGTCCTTCCATTTGTCATTTATATGACACACTGTATAAATATGAGTGAGAGGGATACAATTTTACCAGTTACGGTGTTATAGCAATTAATGTTAAGTTAAAAAAACATGTAATTTTCTGGATATTAACTAAGGGCATGGAAGCTACTTAAGTTAGCTACTTTAATGATCTTAAAGCCACACAAAATTTTACATTTGAGTTTCTGATGCTGATTAAATTGTAAGGGTCTATTTTTGAACTGGAATGTCACCATCAGCACAAATGGAAGCCTTGTTCACATAATTTAGAACTTGACTATGAA
>NC_056748.1:550795245-551003215 GCF_019279795.1 Protopterus annectens
AAATATTGAACTCTCATGCATCATTTTCAGAAGTTCAACCCCCCAAGGATCAGATCTCCTCCACAGGACACTGGTTTTGAGAATGCAGTCTGGGGATTCTGATCTTCGGCAAGTTAGATTCATCCACTCAGAGAGGTAGAATGAGAGTGATTGGAAAAGACAGCAGTATGTGCATTAAATACTGTACTTACGTATTATCACAACCAGATTTCCGCACTGCCATAATTTGGTATGTGTGTGCGGAAACAGGTTGCTTAATCTATAAAGGGGACTGTGAAGAAGAAAGCATTACTCTGTCAATGTGGGGATGAGCCACGAAGAGGAGAAAGGGTGCGAGTTTGTACCTCTTTGCTCCTGAAACTACACAGTGGTTCTCCGCTTTGCAGTGCCTGCATTTGTCAAGACGGTGTGAGCTACTGGAAAAGCGAGTCACCAAATACACCCTGCGACAATAGGAGATTGTAAATATGTCAAGGGCAAGGATTGCTGCTTTTCTTAGGTTAGGTAAAGTGCTGAGTTACATAAACTCCATTCAATAATTTCAGTTAAGGTGCTAACAAAGTGTCCCCATGGCCATACTTTACAAATACAGATAAACTCAAACTCATTTTCATGATTACACACGTAGTAAGAACACTTCACAAAACATCTTATTGCTGGACAATCCACTTCTTCCTGTACTTTGTGGCTGTTAGCAGTTTTTCTTTTTTTTTTTTAATTTTGACTGAAGATGTCTTTGCAAATAGTACTCCCCCCCAAAAAAAGTGACCAAAACCATCATTACAGGGTCTGCCTTTGCCTTCTCTGAAGGCTTCATTCCACACAGTCAAAAGAATCCGTTCGTCAGAACAACAGCAGGCATTCTAATTCAAGCGTGCAAGTGTAAGGCACTCTGCACTTTCCTCAAATGTTTGTCTTCCCCTTCACAGACCCTGTAATGCAAAGCTAGTCCACAACAAATAAAAACCAGACCCTAAATACCACCTTACAGTGGTTTGTGGCCTCGTTTGTACAGACGTATTCTAAATTCGCAACCGGGAAAATCTGGTTGCGATAATACGTAAGTACCTTAAATACATACTGGCAGTAGAACATTGTACAGACTTTACAAGATCTAACTGTATGTTCAAATAGAAATACAAAATTAATCTTATTTTATTGTTTATTTAAAATTACATCATAAGAATTAATGTCAATATACTGATTGGTCTATAATGTAATAATGTTTATTTTGAGAATGAATCTGTGTCGCTTAGTTCATAGTATGATGTTTGAAAATGAACTATGGCACATTTAAATGATTACCTCAAGCATCATTACAGACACAGTTCTTGATTTCTGAATTTTCTTTTCTGTGCTTCTTATATGTTCTCATTTACTAAACTACATGTATGGTTTGTACATACCACAGTCACAAATATACAAAAATAGCTTATTTATATTAATCTGTGGTGTAAACCATTATAAAAGAGCAATGAAATTGCTCAGGAAACATGAGTTACTGGTAAAATAATTAAAGGCTCTAATAATGATAAAATCTGAACTGTCAACACTGTTTCACGGACATTATTCCTTAAATGTGTATAAATTCATTTTGCATATAAAAAGAGATCTAGTTACTGCTGAACAATTCATCATGAAAAGTGCCCACTATCCACAATAGGTGATAAAAAATCCACATAAATTACAAAGCCTACCAAAACATTTAGGTGATCCAATATATTACAGAAAACAATTATTCAGTTATGTAATGCATTAGGAACAATTAATACTTACTTTGGCACATTGTGCAGTATAGCATTTGCAAAGCTTTCCTTCCAGCAGCAGATTTTTTCAATACTATTTTAGTTAAACATGTATTATTACTACTGCTGCATGTAATGGTAACAGTAGTAATAATACAACCAAAATTCGTGAATGTCAGTAGATCGCAAACTTTACAATCAGACTTAGGAACCTTGAACCCTATATACTTAATACGTTCAGTCAAGCCTACAGAAATAAGTGACCTTATTATTTTTAATAATTCCAATGTGAGGCAAAATAAGAACAGTTAGTCCTCATATAGGAAAATAGGAACAAAACTAGACAGCAAATCACAAGGACCTTAAGATACCTAGCCATATACATCTTTAAGTAGATATAATTATAACTGTGCATTTAATGACATAGCTTTTAATGCAACTAAACCCCATCGGTCTGAAACAATCACTAAGGAGAGTACTTACGTTAATGATTTTACTTTATAACCAAGGCACGGAAAAGGCTAGCAGAAATGGAATTTGATTAAGAGGGTCAACACTTCAAACCACCAGTTTTATAGTGAAGATTTATGCAGCAAAACTAATGATAAACAATTTATTTAATAGGCACGTATAGAAGAACTTGAAGAAGAAATAGAAGCAGAACGTGCAGCACGTGCAAAATCTGAAAAACAAAGAGCCGATTATGCCAGAGAACTGGAGGAGATCAGCGAACGACTTGAGGAAGCTGGTGGAGCAACATCAGTCCAGATTGAAATGAACAAAAAACGGGAAGCAGAATTCCAGAAACTGCGTCGGGATCTTGAGGAGGCTACATTGCAGCATGAAGCCACAGCTGCTGCTCTTCGTAAGAAACATGCTGACAGCGTTGCAGAGCTTGGGGAGCAAATCGACAACCTGCAACGTGTTAAGCAGAAACTGGAGAAGGAAAAGAGTGAACTGAAGATGGAGGTTGATGACTTAGCAAGTAATATGGAATCACTTTCAAAAGGAAAGGTATCATTTTAATTTACTTGAACTTTATGATTAAAAGTATAATTTTCAGTATAATAATAATTTGCTAAACATTCTGTTTTTGTTTTCTGAAAGGCTAATTATGAAAAGCTGTGCCGATCTGTTGAAGATCAGCTAAATGAATCAAAAACAAAGAATGATGAAAATCAGCGTTTGATTAATGACTTAAATAATCAGAGAGCACGTCTTCAAACAGAAAATGGTAAGTTTTATTTATTAACAACTTAGCAACCTAGACACTTAAATCAAAGCAACTGGTGCTTCACCGGTGCAATTGTTCCATCCATTGACATAACTAAGCTAGCAAAGATAGTCAAGAAAATGGGTAAAATTCTTTTAAGACTTTTTATTTCATCTAGTCAAAATGCTACCAGTAAAACTGGGCTTTTAAATATATTAAGAAACAGTTGTCGCTTTCCTTTCCACAAAAAATGGCAAATTGGTACACATATATGACAGCTAATATATCTATTGTTTATTTGAATTATTTACTGAACTGCTGAAATCACTTCAATGAACCTTCTTTGTGCAAAATAATTATTTTAATAGTATTAATGGGACTGGAATATTGACAGTATAATCCAAGTTAAATTCAAACCAATGATCTATTGAAGAAAGCTTCACTAAAGAATAACACAATACCCATGAACAGGGCCAGGTTTCTGAACACATTTCACAGCAACAGATTTCATTGAGCAATATTCACTGAATGAATCATATGCACTGAGTGGAAATCAGGATGGCACAAACAAGTACATCCTGAGATTTTCTTTCATAAGTAGTTACAGAAGATGTTGTAGCAGGAAGTTGCAGTGACCACTTTTTAATGAAATATTACATAGGAAGCCTGCCTCGTTAGTGCCTTATATCTATGACATGGTGGATATAGTTTATATGTGAGGGGATATTTCTTGGCAATGTTTATACAATGATTTTCTATGTTCTTGGAATATTTGAAGGTAGTTTGTGTCATGAGATACTTTGTATTGCAGTTTTTCTTTTATTAATTTGTTCTATGTTTGCTTAATTGCGCATTCATGTATATGCATTTTAGCTCCATGACTAAAGTTTGGTATATTAATAGTGATAGAAACTTACACATGTGATTCATTGAGCATTGAACCGACAGTGAAACAGTGATTATCATAACTGGATATTCACTAGTAAAACATTTTATAGGGGGGCTTTGTTCTTTTTCATCTCATGCACCTCCTGCTATTTAAAAGTACTGAATCTGAGATAACTATATGTCAGAAAAGGGTAAATTCTCTGCAGTACCATAATCTCATTACAAAAAAAAAAGAAAAAAAAAACAGTATAATTGCACATTTTTTGTAAATCATTAATACCTTACAGTTCAGACTCACATGTATATTTTTGTTTGTTTTTGTTTTGATGTTGTGCATTTGAGTTTTTTTTTTTTTTTGCATCAAAGTATGATTTGAATAACTATGTTTAAAAAAATGTTTCATACTCATCACTAAAACTGCTATTAATTATTAAGGTGAATTTACTCGTCAAGTGGAAGAGAAAGATTCCTTGATCTCTCAGCTTACTAGAGGTAAACAAGCCTTCACCCAGCAAATCGAAGAATTAAAACGACAGCTGGAAGAAGAAACTAAGGTACCTCACCATTTTAGCTGTGCAATAAGCAGAATATAAAGAATTATATTTCAGTGAATGTTACCCCCTTAGATATTTCATTCATAAGTAATGAATTTGCAGCACAAACTAGATTAACCTTTTGTTGACTCCTTCTGCTTTGCTTGACATAATAGTAACAGAATATTAATACATTTTATATAAACTTCTTTTTCAATTTGACATATGAAACAATTGTGACCTTACACTGAAACAGGAACAATACATAGAATATACTTCATTGAAACTATAACTGGAGGAGATCTAATGTTACCATGGGAGTAGATACTGCAAAATACAAACTGAGATATGCAGGCTGGTTCCAGTAATAGATGATATTTTGAAAGTGAATGAACCAAAGATGAGCCTTTCTAGACAGAAAAATCAACTAGTTCTTCTTCATTTTAGTGACAAACTTTGGCTAATAATTTTTGTATCAAGCAATTTTTGGTTTGACTAAAAAGGTTCAGTACTGTATGTTACATTACAAGTTTACTGAACTGACATTTTAAGCCACTATTTTTAAAAGTCAGTCCAGTTATATCATCCTCTTAATTGTTGAAAAAGTAGATGTCATAATAAAGAAAGAATTTGCGCAATGAAAGATAACAATATACATTTTTATATTTTATACATTTTTAAAAGGCTAAGAATGCCTTAGCCCATAGCTTGCAATCTTCCCGCCATGACTGTGACCTCCTCCGCGAACAGTATGAAGAGGAACAGGAAGCCAAGGCTGAACTTCAGCGATCACTTTCTAAGGCCAATGGTGAGGTCGCTCAGTGGAGAACAAAATATGAAACAGATGCCATTCAGAGAACAGAGGAACTTGAAGAAGCAAAGTATGCAGTTTTTAACTTGCAGTTTATGTCTAAAGTAGAAATACCACCAACATAAAATATTTGTTTTCTGAAGTGTTCTAAGAATTATGTCAAGTTTATATTATCTTTTTCAGATTCAGTTTATCTATCCTGAAACTGTAGAATACAGCCTCAAGCTGAGCAGTTATTTAAAGTTAGCTGACCTAGGACGCATGCAAATTATTTTATTACTATATTAGCTCTACTAAATAGCACCTAAACTGTTTTGAGTTGAAGGAATGTGTCTATCACTAACAGATATCATTGCAAAAGTATTTCTTAGCTTTTTTAGTAGTTAGTTGCCTACAAGTTAAAGGTATTCATTATGAGATTTGTGCCTGGGCCTAGCTATCAGATCCAAGAAATACTTAGCAACAAGCAAGATGGATATCCATGTTTTTAGCAGAAAACATTTATAATACAGATTATGACTGCAACAATATTTTTGTCCATTTAATTCAATATGTAAAGAGATACATACAGTTATGTATATTCTGTTATAGGAAAAAACTAGCACAGCGACTACAGGAAGCAGAAGAACATATTGAGGCTGTAAATTCCAAGTGTTCCTCACTGGAGAAGACAAAAGTAAGGCTGCAGAATGAAGTAGAAGATCTTATGCTGGATGTAGAACGAGCAAATGCGGCAGCTGCAGCCCTTGATAAGAAACAGAGAAACTTTGATAAGGTAATATAGTTGTAACTTACTTGATGGCAATGACTGGCACATGGTTTGTGATTTGAAATACATGTTAACATAGAAGACGGAATGTGATTTTACAGATTCTGGCAGAATGGAAACAGAAATTTGAAGAAAGTCAAGCAGAGCTTGAAGCTGCTTTAAAGGAGTCACGTTCCATCAGCACAGAACTATTTAAAGTGAAGAATGCTTATGAGGAATCTCTGGACCAGCTTGAAACTCTAAGGCGAGAGAATAAGAACTTGCAACGTGAGTTTAGATTAGCATCTTATGCATTCAAATTGTTTAAACTGCTGTATTAGCTGCATTATCTTGAAATAATAAGAAGCAGTTCTTATGTTATGAGGACTATAAACATAGCTTGCATATTTTTTATTAAAGATGATGTCATAATAATATTGCAGAAATCTGCCCTTGGATTAATCCTGAATCCCATTCAGCAAAGAGAAGGGTATTTTAAAAGTAGCTTTAGTAGTGAGGGCAGCATCTCTGGTGCCATAGTGGGCAACTGGGAAGTGTGATCTGCCTCTGCTAAATGGACAGTATTATAAACAAGGGTTCCACAATGATGTGTAAGTTATAAATGTTAATCCCTATCTTACTATGTGTAATCAAACACAAACAGTGTGACTGCATCCCTTGTCCCCCTTTGTTTGCAATGCCAACATACCTCTCATTTTCAAAGACCACCCTCACGCCTCTCCCAAGTATAGTGCAGTGTCTGTTTCATGGGTTTCACCCTCCCTTTCAGTAAAATGTGTAGTACTCATTGGCTATGATGTTCCTCTCTCCCAGCTCTGTATTTTTGCTGCCTGTGTCCAGGTGCATCACCCTTCCATCTCTTATAATTAAACAAATTACGCTCCTTATTCAAGGTTATCACCACCTTTCTCTTTGTGTCACAGTCATACAGAACAGCTTTGGTATGCCACGCCAAAATGTGACATAGCAGACTGAGTCTTAAAAGTGTTGATATTTAAATGTTGTTGAGTCATTGTACAGATAGCATTCGTTCTTCGTGGGGTTTATGTATGAGTCAGATACATCTCAACAACAACTGACGGATGAAGTTATTGCAATATGAGAACTTGACACCACCTCTGCATATACATGCAGAAAGCTAGCAGATGCAGAGCAGCTAGATCCATTTCTATGCACTGGGGAGGGAGTGCAGATAAACAAAGCAGTAATAGTTTGATAAATCCTTCCCACTGCTATGGCATTCTAAAATGGAACAAGGATACTGTGCCGTGTTAAATAAAGAACATGGAGACAGCTGGAGTCACACCTCTGAACGATTCTTCATATTGTAAGACATGCAGCCCAGAAAAGCTCTCTGCAGCACTTCTCTCTGCAGATTGGGAAGTTTTCCTTCCACCAAACTGGATTTTATAGGGACAGTCAAAGCAGCTTAACACTGTTATATATACATTTTTATGGTATCATGTTTTTTCCTACACTGTGAATGGTATACTACCATGAAAACTGGTGTAGCACATTTAAACTAGTATGCAATATCACTGTTAATTTCACAAATCCAGTCCAACAGCATTAAGGAAAGATAGTTGCATACCATTAATGAGCATCACTCTCAGTGGGACACTGGCTGTTCGACATGTATTTAACAGCTTATTCTCCTTGCAGAAAACATCATGTTTTTTGTTTCGGTCTGCCTGTATCTGTTTGTGGAGATGTACACAGCATTAATGCTTCAATGCGAATTCAGTTTAGTCCCTGTACCTGTTTCATTTCTGTCTTATGATCATCACTGAAAGCTATGGTTGACAAGTCCACTGCACAACATACAAAACCCTTGTTGCTTCTCTGATATGGTGAGGCAGTGCTTACCAAAACATGGTAGATGATAGCAGTAAGTGCATACCACGTGTTTGATACTTAAGGTCAATGAGGTCAAAAGATGGAAATCTGCTGAAGTACAGAGTTGTGTCATTAAAGACTCAAAAGTATTAATTAAATATGGAAGGCCTGATGAGTCAAAAACAAGTATAATACATAATTTGAGTTAATCTATATTACCTTGTGTTTTCATTTTTTCTCCTGCAACATTGTCAAATAACTTTTCATCTGATTTGTTTTTTTTTTTTTTTTTTTTGCACAGAGGAAATATCTGACTTAACTGAGCAGATTGGAGAATCTGGCAAACATATCCATGAGCTGGAGAAAGCCAAAAAGCAGATTGAGCAAGAAAAATGTGATCTTCAAAGTGCACTGGAGGAAGCTGAGGCAAGTGTCTATAATACTGAAAAATCTTTCAAAAATTTGAAAAATTTACATTATTGTAGTAATATCACGGTTATTGTTTTATAATCCATTCTAGGCATCTCTTGAACATGAAGAAGCAAAAGTCCTTAGAGTTCAGCTTGAGTTAAATCAGGTAAAATCAGAGATTGACAGGAAAATTGCTGAGAAAGATGAGGAAATTGATCAGATGAAGAGAAGCCATCAGCGAGTTGTGGAGTCTATGCAGAGTGCACTAGAAGCTGAAATCAGGAGCAAAAATGATGCCCTTAGAGTGAAAAAGAAGATGGAAGGTGATCTTAATGAAATGGAAATTCAGCTGAGCCATGCAAACCGCCAAGCTGCAGAGGCACAGAAACAACTCAGGAATGTGCAGGGTCAGCTCAAGGTAATATATTCATAATTAATATATTTTACCTAGTTCATGGTTTATTGATTCAGTACAAGTGCAGTGTCAGAGTACAAGGTTTAATAATTTAGTAAAAAATGTCCTTCTGTTTTTTTTTTTTTTGCTGGTCTTAGACAACAGTAATATAGTTATTTAGCGTGATATAGAAACAGGTATGAAGTTGAAACAATGTGCAATTTATCGGCTTTTAGGACACTTGCCTTTTAAGTTAGCATTCATCAGAGTCAGAAATAGTAACTCCTTGAGCATAAAAAAGCAACACCTTATAATATAACAGTACATGCTTTGCAGTTTATTAAGCTGTTACAAGTAATACACCATGACTCAAAGACACTGTTTTATATCCTATTTTTTTAAGGATGCCCAGCTTCATTTGGATGATGCTATCAGAAGTGCAGATGATCTGAGGGAACAATTAGCAGTGGTAGAACGCAGAAATACCCTCATGCAGGCTGAGATTGAGGAAATAAGAGCTGCACTGGAACAGACAGATAGGGCTCGCAAAGTGGCTGAACAGGAGCTCCTGGATTCTACTGAGCGTGTGCAGCTGTTACACTCACAGGTAGGGTTCAGTGTGTTATATGTTTTTATATGCTCACTGTTGCCAAGGAGTATGTATCCAACATCATAACTGCATGTTGTACTAATTACAGAACACCAGCCTACTTGCCACAAAGAAGAAACTAGAAAACGATGTTTCTCAACTTCAAAGTGAAGTGGATGAAGCAATACAAGAAGCAAGGAATGCAGAAGAAAAAGCTAAGAAAGCCATCACAGATGTAAGTCTATTTTTCAGGCTTTAAAGTGACATATAATGGCACATTTATAATGAAGTACAATATATTATGTTTATTCATTTGCTGCATTATTCTTGGCAAGTTCACTTAATATTTAATAATAAAGCTAGATGAGAAAAATCAGTACTTGGTTTGTTCTACAAATACCTCAGTGGTTCTAAAACAAACTGGAATGTTACCTGCAGGCAGCCATGATGGCTGAGGAGCTGAAGAAGGAACAAGACACCAGTGCCCACCTGGAGAGGATGAAGAAGAACCTGGACCTGTCAGTCAAGGACCTGCAACATCGTCTGGATGAAGCAGAGCAGTTAGCAATGAAAGGCGGAAAGAAACAGCTCCAGAAACTGGAAGCTCGGGTATGTAACATGCAGCAACTGTTTGAAAGCTGTAAAACTGTATAACTTTTTTATTTAAATTAATGCATAGCTTGTGTTTCTTAATGAAAATATCTCTGTGCAGCTGTTTCTTTTTATACAGTGGATTTGCTTTTCTTGGATATTAATGAGAATATCTACATGTAGTTCTTTATTTTTATACAGTGGATTTGCTTTTCTTGGATATTAATGAGAATATCTACATGTAGTTCTTTATTTTTATACAGTGGATTTTCTTTTCTTAGATATCCACAATTTCTTATTAGGAATAAAGTTTTCCTTATCTCAAAATGTGAACAAATTGACATAATAGATATGGCTTCCCTGACGTGTTACTGTACATTGCAGAGAACAGTTATGTCAATGCGTCATTGAGACATTTTGACATCTTCTGTAGAATACTTAAAGTTCTCCAGTTTTCCCCTACTTCTTTTCTTTGTGACCATACTTGAACTTTTTGACCATCTTAGGAATGGTAGCTTCTAAATTAACATGTGGAGCCGCAGCAATCCTACATATTTATGATTCATACTCTCCAGCACCATATGAATAATGGGTTCATCCATATGCAGGAACACAAAGCTGACATCATACATATATCAACTGCATAATGTAATAATGTAATAATGTAACCAGTACCATTGGGCAAGGGAGAATCAGAAAATGAACAAAATAACCAATGCCAATAAAAACAGTTTAATTCTAGCCCAAAATATGGCTTTCTTTCTAACCATGCTTCTCCTTTCCCCACCCTTACTACAGTTGTAAAGAAAAGTTACCGTTGACAGTGTGACTAGCTGAATACCTCTCAACTCTTACTGCAAGAATTCTGGACAAAGCCAAATGTAATGGGTGGGAAAAGGCCCAAAATCAGGGACAGATTTTAAATATTGGTTTTAAGAACTTAGAAAATTCCAAGAATAACAAGCTTTGCATTAGCATGCATTCTCTGAAGAATATGAAGTATGAAACTGAATGCCTGTCATTATTTACTGACTACAATCCTCAATGATTTGCCAGAAAACCACAAATTATAAAAGGAACAGACCAAAAATACAATTGCATTCTGAAGCAGGTGCCAGAAAAGTGATACTAAGAAACATACTTTCACAGGTCATTGGAGTATGAGTTTAACTACTCCCAACCAAAACCAGCAAGAATATGTCTGAAAAGTGTCATCACTTATTCAGTCCATGACACAGTGTATTCTGTTGCTAATAGCTAATTACAATTTTTATGTTTCAGAATGGAAACAATCGATAGATAGATAGATAGATAGATAGATAGATAGATAGATAGACAGAGTAACAGCACAAAAAGATTATTGTAAGTCACTTAACAATGATGGCTATGTGTCCATATTCAATATTGAATCTTCCTTTTAAAGGTACGTGAGCTTGAAAATGAACTTGATGCAGAACAGAAGCGAGGAGCAGAAGCTGTAAAGGGTGTTCGAAAGTATGAGAGAAGAGTGAAGGAGCTCACGTACCAAGTATGATACATCTCTCAGTATACACAAATCTTCCTGGTTTGCACTTTTGTACACATCTCACGGTATCTGTTCCTTACTCTACTTGCAGACTGAAGAGGACAAGAAGAACGTTCTCAGGTTACAGGACCTGGTTGACAAACTGCAGCTTAAAGTGAAGGCCTACAAGAGACAGGCTGAGGAGGCTGTAAGTTTAACATTTCATATCTCTCTTTACTATATCTGTATTATTTTGACTATTTTGAGTGTTAGATAATATGAACATAAATAATAAAATGTATTAAAATGAACTGTAATTATCTCTCTGATACTCCTGAAATGGATTAGATGAGGACCTATTGACTTTTCAGTGCAAGACAGTCTCTACATAGGTGATTAAAACATTGGAAAAGCTATATTAGTACCACTTGTTGTACAATATGTTTTCTGAATTGTTTTCATAAATACTTTGGGGGAAAAAACAAAAGCATATAAATGTTCACCCACAAAATATGAGACTTACATGGAAATGGAACAGAAATCCAAGCAAAGAACAAACAACTGACCAGGAAGCCAAAGACCACAGCAAATGAATCCAACAGTGGTAGAAACCACTTCAGTTCCAGTTGTTGTAGAAAGAAACAATCCTTTATTGATAAAACCACTGTAATTCATGGTTAGGCAGTTTCGTCCAAGCATAGACTTCTTCAGCAAAAGCATAAACTATGAAAACATAGAATAAAGAATAATAAAGTATTCATTCCATATTCAGAAAGAAGTAAACAATTTTAGTTCATAAAAATGCCAGATTATACAAATATATCCTTTGTGGCCACCAACATATATTTCCAAATGGGACAGACTTGTACATTGGAAAGGAATTTAGCTGCACTGCTGGTGACCCACTTTTGAGTAGTGGTCTTATGCTGGTGGGTTGCCTGGAGGTGAGGAAAATAATGAAGCCAGAGGCTAGCTCACCTTTCATGTGGCGGGGAGCTAGTACTTTCCTTCTGCAAGTTCACACTGTAGTGTATTTTGGCTTCAGACAAGAACTAGTGGAAACAACCTGACACAGATATGTAGGTCATGAGGAACGTACAGGGATGGGCACACACACACACACACACACACACACACGCACACACATGCACACACATGCACACACACACACACACACACACACACACACACACACACACACACACACACGCACACACACACACACAGCCACAGACCACATAATGTTATTGTGCATCTGTGACCCCAGGATTTGTGACAGTGGCTAAGGTTTTGCAGAATTCCCCCAATGATCTTCACTGTGATGGTGCACATCTACATAACTTTCATCTCTTACACCCTTAATGTTCGTGCCATTTTAGGGCACTTCTCTACAGAGCATCTGCCACAGCCCCATGAGAGGTACTAGCTGGGTAACATGGACAACCATATCAAGTGAAATGAACTAGTAACTAGGTAGGTATAGGATGGAGTGGAAATGTAAGGGTTGGGTGGACTAACAATCAACTATATTTAAAAATTATTATTTATGGTTTGGGAATGAATATATTCATATTTATGTACTAAACTGTGAGATACTGTTTACAGTTTCATTCATGCAATTTCACACCATATATCTAATAGACACAAAGGAGTTATTTAAAAAACTGTGTATATAGACACTTGCATACCTCCTTTGTCGCATTTCATTAACTGAGACACAGTGACTGAATGAATGAATTCTCATTCCTTCATCTTTCCTAGAGAAGTGCTAAAAAGTAACTCAGATGATTCCTGTTAGAGACATGCATTGTTTTATGAATATATTGATTAATGTTACTGCAGATTTGAAAATGCTAATGCACCATGCTTGTTTTTATACAGGAGGAACAAGCCAATTCCAACATGGTTAGATTCCGAAAGGTTCAACATGAGCTTGAGGAGGCTGAGGAAAGGGCTGATATTGCTGAATCCCAAGTCAACAAACTCAGAGCAAGGAGCCGTGATATTGTTTCTAAGGTAAAACACTTTCCCTTCTTTAGTTTTTTGCTTAAAAAACTCTTCAGTAGCAGTTACTATACTATGTTTTAATAAGCATACTGATTCCAGCATGAAGCGATGGTCCTAACTATACTATGTTTTAATAAGCATACTGATTCCAGCATGAAACCATGCTCTTAACTATACTATGTTTTAATAAGCATACTGATTCCAGCATGAAGCGATGCTCCTAACTATACTATGTTTTAATAAGCATACTGATTCCAGCATGAAACCATGCTCCTAACTATACTATGTTTTAATAAGCATACTGAGTCCAGCATGAAGCGATGGTCCTAACTATACTATGTTTTAATAAGCATACTGATTCCAGCATGAAGCAATGGTCCTAACTATACTATGTTTTAATAAGCATACTGATTCCAGTATGAAACCATGCTCCTAACTATACTATGTTTTAATAAGCATACTGAGTCCAGCATGAAGCGATGGTCCTAACTATACTATGTTTTAATAAGCATACTGATTCCAGCATGAAGCGATGGTCCTAACTATACTATGTTTTAATAAGCATACTGATTCCAGCATGAAACCATGCTCCTAACTATACTATGTTTTAATAAGCATACTGAGTCCAGCATGAAGCGATGGTCCTAACTATACTATGTTTTAATAAGCATACTGATTCCAGCATGAAGTGATGCTCCTAACTATACTATGTTTTAATAAGCATACTGATTCCAGCATGAAACCATGCTCCTAACTATACTATGTTTTAATAAGCATACTGATTCCAGCATGAAGCGATGCTCCTAACTATACTATGTTTTAATAAGCATACTGATTCCAGCATGAAGCGATGCTCCTAACTATACTATGTTTTAATAAGCATACTGATTCCAGCATGAAACCATGCTCCTAACTATACTATGTTTTAATAAGCATACTGATTCCAGCATGAAGCGATGCTCCTAACTATACTATGTTTTAATAAGCATATCGATTCCAGCATGAAGCGATGCTCCTAACTATACAATATTTTAATAAGCATACCAATTCCAGAATGAAGCAATGCTCCTAACTATACTATGTTTTAATAAGCATACCGATTCCAGCATGAAGCGATGCTCCTAGCTATACTATGTTTTAATAATCATACTGATTCCAGCATGAAGCGATGGTCTTAACTATACTATGTTTTAATAAGCATACTGATTCCAGCATGAAGCGATGGTCCTAGTGACTGTATTTTTTCTACTGGATTAATTATGTATCCCCTTTACACACACATACACACACACACACACACACACACACACACACACACACACACACACACACACACACACACACAAACACACACACACCACACACACACACACACACACACACACACACACACACACACACACACACACACACACAGACACAAATCTTGTACACAAATTTAGTTTTATGTGTAAGCTGCATGAATGAAGTAAGACTCACCGATGTGACTGACAACTACCACAAACTCAGAACAATTTTTCATTGTACTATCTTAGTGCAGTTGTAAGTTTTATATTTCTTTTCCTAGATATTTGGTTCTAAGAAAGCATGCATTATCTTGAAAGTTTCTCATTACTAAATTTCTGTGTAGTTTATTTTAATTACTGTATATTCCACTTATACATTAGAAAATTAGAGAGTTATATGTTGCAAATATACAGCATGTAATGTCCTATAGGCACTGCATGATAACTTATACAGATAACTTCATCTTCGCAGCATCATCTACAATATAATTTAACCAAGCAATAACCAGGCATGCATTTATGTACTATTTCATTTTTTGGATCACAAAATGTACCAGTTTAACAGTGCAAAAAATGCAATGGTACTTAAAACAAATGCTATAGGATAATGTCACTCCATTAGTTAGCCCAGAAAATTTCAGCTTCACAGAATGAAATACATTTCATATTATACAGTAGAACAAGATCCGAGGACCCAAGTGAACAATGGATACAGTTAAATGATCACCACTTTGCAAAAACAGTTCAAACACAAACAGTTGATGAAATTGAGCAATCAGATTTCATAGTTGTCTATGTAGGAATCGAGGCTGCTCCACACCCCTGCATCTCCACCTTAATTATTACAAACTATGGGGTAGCAAAACTTTCTAGTAAGGTATAATTACTAAAGTAGAAATTATTTATTCATTCAGCTGGTCCTGAATGCATGGGCTTCATTGATGTGGTTGTTGATCAGATTACTGAATAGAGCTAAGAGTTCACTATCCTTAATCTGAAATATATACAGCTCTACTTAAAATAGAAATGATTGTTAAACAACAGTGCTTACATTGATATGCATAACTTACATATTGCCACATTGCTTTGAAATTTTGTAGATTAATATATTTTTATAAACTTTTTTGTCTTTCTTTTTTTTTTCAGAAAGGAGAAGGTGAAGAATAAAGACATCATTATGTTAGTTACAGATGAAGTTCATACAATATGACTTTTCCTGTAATCATTTGCTGCACTTTAGGTTGTATTATTGTCTGTCAATAAATAGTTATATGTATGTTTAAAAAAACTTGTGTTTCTTTCATTTACTAATAGCTAGTTTGTAAAATGATGGGTTCAGTGTGTTTGCTTTCTGTTAGCATCCATTGATTTTTAGATATCTGTATACCAAGCACACATCACTGGTTACAACTTATTTCAAAATTATGGCCCTGGTTACTGGCTCATACATAATATCATTTGGTTATAAAATTAATGTTTGTGTTTAAGGGGTGTGGGTGGGGGTTAGATGTTGCCCCTCATGTCGTAGTAAAGAATATGACAAAGCATGATTATAAATGCTGTGACCCTTTATGTCAGAAGATTCAATAGTTACATAATACAGTTTTCATTCTGAAACTTCACATCATGTAAATTTGCATTCAACCTATTCCACCATCTTTAACAAAACACTCTCAATTGTTAGATCTGAAATAGTTGTTTCTTTCCCCTGAAGCATACAAACAGCAGTAGAATGGATTCCAAAAAAATGTCTTCCAAAATATTTCTCAAGTGAAGGGATTCCAACATAGACTAGCTGCAGAACTCAGATGAAGTTAGATATTAAATGGCAGGAATTTGATAATGCCTTGACTCTATTAGTGCAACACCCCCTTCCTAAGTCTTTGCTAAAGTTTCTCTGACACCTTCCTTCAAACACACGCGTTTACTTATAAATGTACAATTTTAAGGTAGATGGTGCTGTGCACTTCAGTACTGGTTTGCTAGTGGGAAATTTGCACTAATTGCGGGGAATAGCATTTTCCTACAGGAAATAAAAATCTCCTTGCCTACTTGGAATGTTAATATCTACAGTCATGGTTCAGTTTTCGGGTAGATACACTACAGTACTTTACTGATGTCACAAAGAGGCAAACTATAAAAATGAGCAAACATAGTATTTGTCAAGTGGAGGAGATATGTAAAATGGTCAAATTGTATTCTATGTGACTTACTTTATAGAACAAACATGAAAAAAGAGAATAAGTCTGTTGTCTCCTTCACTCTTGAGAAGTTCTTGTAAAGGCTGGAAAATCCAGCTTTCATTACATTAACCACTAGGAATAAATACTTACTATATGAAGTGATTAAGCCAAACTATTGCAAGATACCAAAGCTACACTTTGTATTTGTAAGATGTGATAACAGTCTTAATGTTGATGTTTTCAGCATCTATACACTACTTTTCTGGCACCTCAACATCATGAACAAATATGAGAGAATAACTGCTCCTGCCTGGTACATAGATTTTCATAGCTTCTATGACATAACCATTTAAGACAGACTTATTTAATGCTGTATTCCAAAATTCCTAGGGTAGAATTCATAAAGGTTTGACTAATATTCATAGCTAACATTTAAAAACAGATGATTGAGTTATGTTACTCTGTTAAATAAATTTCTTTAGCGGGAAAAACTCATCGCAGCTCTATACCAGAAGCTTGATATTTGAAGTACAGGTTGCAAATTTATTATATATTTGCAAAAAAAAAACAGAATAATAAGACGTATGAGCAGAGGTGATCCACGTCACATTAATTCAGTAATTTAAAGGCAACAGGAAATTAAATATGTGTACCAGAAATGGGATGACACACTTTTGGTCATTAAGACTTAAAAGTAATGCTCAAGGTATCCTGCTGTCATCGATATTTATTGTTAAAGCAAAGAACAGTTAATTTGTCCTTCACTTTTGCAGACACGACTGTCTTCTTGTTATAATGTTTTTCCTCATAAATATGCTGAAGAACAAATCACTGAGTGTGTTCATTAGTTATTTTACCATATGCACAGCAGGGTGAAGCAACACAAAAGGTGGTGAAGAATGGTATAGTATTCTTTGGTCAGGCCAATAGGTCACTGTGGTATAAACACCTTCACTTACATTAATCAGTTACTTAAGAATAACAAAGTTGAACTTTTGGGCATACTGGGGCAATGCGGCAACTGCCTCATGTACACAGACAATCCTCTCCTCCTACCACCCAACACTACAACCTGCGAGAGATGCACTTACATAGCCATACTGGAAGCAAATCTCTCTCCGGACAAGATTGTGCTAGACAGTCAAGAGGAAAAGGCTAAGACCTTCATTACACCTCTAGCAGCTCATAGCCCTTCAAAACCCACACCATCAACACCCATACATAGCAACACTAAACCCACATATGCGGAGGCCCTTAACATTAACCTGCCCAAGCAACAAGGACCTCCAAAGCCAAAACACAAGCAAACACCAGTCACAACCAAAGTGACACATAGCTCACAACACCAGTGTGCCACCCAACAACAGCCCCTAAGGCAAGACAATGTACCCAACACTTTAGTCATAGGTGACTCTATAGTCAGGCACACTGATGTCCCACTCACCAGGCTGAACAAGGAGAAAATTACAGTCAGCTGCCTGTCGGGTGCCAGGATCCACCACATAATGCATGCACTCAAGTCACTCCACAACAAGTACAAATACGACTCTGTCATTGTCCATGCTGGAGTGAATGACTTGAGATGTACCTCCCTGGACTACATGAAAAGAGACATGGAAGAGCTCTTGGATCATGTAACCCAGGCAGGTATGCCCCTAGCCCTGAGTAGCATCCTGCCTTCGCCCAGAATGATACCACAGTATAAGGACAAAATGACTGACTTCAACAATTGGCTAAGCTTCTGGTGTCATTCAAAGGGGATCCAGTATCTGTCTGCCTGGGAAGACATGATCGACAAACCACAATGCTTTGCCAGAGGTGGTCTGCACTTGTCACCACTGGGATTCAGGTTAATGGCTAAAGCTCTTGTAACCCCTATAGTGCCTTTTTTAGGCAAGGTTCAAAGGATAAAACCACCACCGTAACAGATACAAGCATGCAAAATCTGAAGGTAATGCTACTCAATGCTAGAAGTCTAAACCTCAAAATGCACACTCTCGATGCACTCCTAAAAATGTAGAACATCGATATCTGTGCAGTGACTGAGACCTGGTTCAAGGCTCCAGAGAGCACCCCTGCAATACCAAGCTACAATTCTTACCACACTTTTCGGCCACAAAACCAAGACCGAAACACTAAAGGTGGAGGAGTGTCCATATTCGCCAAGGATATTCACACCTCCAGGCTAGTTGCCCAACACAATGCATCTGAAATTCTCCAGGTGCAACTAACACTAGGTAAGACTGCAATCCAAATTGTAGCTTGCTACAGATCCCCCACCATACCCCAAAATTCTCACTACACCTTCCTAAACATACTGGAAAATATTAAGATACAACCAAACACCCTAATACTGGGTGATTTTAACTACCCTGCCATTAATTGGGAACACTACTCTGGTACCAACTCCTTTTTCCAACAGTTCTTGGAATTCATAAATTCCAATGCCTTGGATCAACTAATCCATTGTCGCACCAGGGGCTCCAATATCCTAGACCTGGTCAT
This sequence comes from Protopterus annectens, assembly GCF_019279795.1. NCBI lineage: Eukaryota > Metazoa > Chordata > Ceratodontiformes > Protopteridae > Protopterus > Protopterus annectens. The sequence goes on from NC_056748.1 coordinate 550,814,511, forward strand.
TACCAACATGGGAGATAGTGGTCACCCCCTCATTAGTCAGGTCTGACCATAAGCAAATAACCCTTGACATCCACATCCCACCCCCACCCCCACCCCCCAGTAAGGAAACCTCCTTAAACAACTTCTCCAAAACCAACTTCATGCTACTGAAGTCAGAAGTAACAAACTTCACAACACCCATGCAGACGGGATCTGGAAGTTTGACTGCAGAATCCTACACTAAGGCACTGTACGAGCGCATCCACTCGTGCATGAATCGTGCCATCCCAAACAGAACCAAGATGCTCATCTCCAAAAAAAGGAAGCCAATCTGGTGGTCCCCTGCTATAAACAAATTATACAACAGAAGGAAGAAACTGTTGCAGAAAAGAGGAAAATCCCAGGATGTAAAAAACTCCCTCACCAGCCTCAGTAAGAAGCTGAGATCCCTTATAAAATCATCAAAAGCTAGTTACAAAAATAAAATTGACAAAGATTCCAAAGACAACCACAAAGAATTCTATAGTTATGTCAAGAATCTAAATGGCAATGCTCAGATTTGCTCTGAGCTACAACAGAATGGTATTAAATATACTGATCCCAAGGATATTGCCAATATCCTGGCAGATCAATTTAGTGCCAGCTTCACCCCCCCTTTCACCCCCTAAAGGGTCCATCTCAATACCAAAAGATTGCCAAATTCCGATAATCACAGCCATGCAGGTAGAAACAGCACTCTCCAAAGCTAAGAATACAGCATCCATGGGACCAGATGACATCTCAGGCTGTCATGTTTAATCATAGCCTCCCCTCAGGCTTCGTGCCCACTGAGTGGCACACAGCTGCAGCTATCCCGCTCCACAACGGAGGATCCGCCTTGGATCCCGGGAACTACCGTCCCATCAGTCTGACAAGCCTGATCTGCAAGGGCATGGAACGCATTATCATGGAACTTATAAACAAAGACATTGGCAACCTTCAAACACTGGACCCCACCCAGTTTGGGTTTGTGAAGGGCCAATCTTGTCTCCTGAATCTGATTGACTTCTTCGAATCGGTCTCCAGAGCTGTGGACGAGGATAAGGTGGTCCACACAGCCTATCTGGACCTCTCCAAGGCCTTCGACACCATCCCCACTCTGGAATCATAGATAAACTTACTAAGCTGGGCATAAATCCTTACATCACTCGATGAGTTGCCAACTGGCTTACTGACAGAACCCAGACTGTAAATGTAGCTGACTCCAAATCCAGCTCCAGACAAGTGACAAGTGGAGTACCTCAGGGTTCAGTCCTGGGACCACTCCTGTTTGGCATCTACTTCTCTGAAGTACAGGCCAACACTAATGGACTCTGGCTAACAAAATTTGCAGATGACTGCAAACTGGGAGCCATTATTGAATGCCTAAATGATGTGGATATTCTACAAAAGGGCCTTACAGAAACAGATGCCTGGTGCCAGAGCCATGGGCTCAAGCTTAATGCCAAGAAATGTATAGTTATCCCCTCTGGAAAAAACATGTACCCATGAACTATCACATAGGTGGCAGGACACTAAACATCGAAAGTATGATGAGAGACTTAGGGACACAAGTGGACAGTGGTCTCACTTTCGATAACCACATTGCCACAACAGTCATGAAATCCTTCTTTGTGGCACACCTTATCACTAAGGGCTTTTCATCCAGAAAAAAGAGGTCATTGTCCCACTGTACTCATCCCTCATTAGACCCATTATAGAGTATAATGCCCCATTTGGTATGTACCTCACAAGACATCTGCAACAGCTGGAAAGGCCACAGAAATAGCTCACTAAAAGAATCACAGGCCTAAAGCAGATGCCATATGCTGACTGTCTAAAAAAACTCCAGCTATACTCTGTGGCATATCGTCTACTCAGAGGCGATCTCTGCTTAACATACAAGGCCATGTCAAACCCTGAGCTGTTGGACATGCCCCACTTAATGAAATCCAAATCCCTCAGAGCCACACGCTCCAGGAATCTAAACCTTATCATCACAATGAACAAAACATGCTGGAGGGATAGGTTCCTGACCCAAAGACTCCCCATACTCTGGAATAGACTGCCCATACATGTCAAGCAGAGCGCCTCATTGGCCCTCTTCAAAAGGAACCTTGATGATTGGATGGGAGATAGGAATTCACCCCAAGGATCATGTCAATCGCCCTGCTAGACAGGGGCCCAGAGAAGTAAATATTGTGGGAAGAAATTTCCAGGGAATTGTTATGGCTAGGCTTGCATAGGCCTTAGGGCCGATAGCCCAGTACCAACCTATGTATTTGAAAGTGCCTATTTGTAAAGATCATGTCCCATCTGAGGACTGAGCTTGTCAAGTTATGCAGGCCAAAAAGGAAGGATGACAGTGTTTGAAGTTTTGTTTTTTGGGGGGATTGAATGTCTGGCAGTTTGTCACAACTACACACCTTCTGAGGGGACCCGTGGTTGGATAAACATATCCTATGCTTTGATACCTGATTGTATTTTGCTGTACAATCTGTAGAGAAATACATTTGTCTTATCCAACAATGAGGTAACTGCATTTAGCATGTGCAAATACCCAATTAATGCAAACAAAAAGAGTTTTCTTGCCATTGAATTGCACTCCCTCAGTGGGAATCATATAAAAGCAATAGTTAGGGTGCCAGACCTTCAGAGTTTTCTTGCTGCTGAAGGGTATTCCCTCTGTGGGCTTCACGCTTACTGTCAACTAGTGATCTTCAAGGCTAGGCAGTTGATACCCTTCTGGAAAAAATTCTACTACTGCATTTTCTGAGGAAATTTTTATATTTTATGTTAAGAATGTTATTCCAATGCACTGTTATGCTATGTACAGGGCTTTTTACTTAGGGAATGCTTGCATGAACAAACTTTGTAAAGGACTTGCACTGTTTCTACATTTTCATGCAGAATTCTTATGTGATTGGCAGAATATTGTGCTTTTGGGGACTGTAATTAAAACTTTTACCTGAACACCTTCTTCTGTCAGGATGTTTATTGATTCACTGACTCCACTACCAGCCTTTCAGGCTGTCTTCTCAGCTTACCCATGGAGCAGTTACTTGTCTCCTTAGTTCTTCCTTCTTCTGTTCACAAAAAGAAGACATTTTGTCAGGAGTCTTTCAGTATCAGCCCCTGCAGGTTGAGTCTGCTGCAGCCAAACCTAGTTCATAGGACCCCTTAATATTGTCTCTTGGTCCCACTGATGAATTTCCTTGGGACACCACTAAGGCTTGAGGGGTTAGACACATCTTTTGTGACTGCAAGGTTGTTCTCATCAGCCCAGGGAAAACTACTCTTGTTGGTCTCAAACAATGAAATGAATGATGTCTTACCACACTTGGGTTTAGATACCTGATTCTGAGGTCAATCTTTTTCCGGGGGGGGGGGGGTCTCCTTGGAAAACAAAGCAAAACATTAAAAAATGTCAATTCTGTTGTTTCTTTAAACTATGAATAGGAAGACCATGCTGGGCTTTCCAAAGGGGTTCATTTCTGCCTTTAATGTTTTAAATTCTGTTTCATCACTGACTTCAAATAGAAAAAGCAAGATTTCCCACACATTATAATACCAATTCCCAGTCAGAAGAGCTGGAACTGGAAGGATAGTATTTTTCTTCAGCAAGCTCTCCTCAAGTTGAATATTCTGATTCTGAAGAAAGCATTTCTTCAGATTTCACTCCAGAAGAGTCATCTTTTGCTGACACTATAGCTACAATGAAAGATCAGCTTCAGTGGGAACAGAACAAAATCTGTATTTTCCCAGCAAAAGCATTATGATTTGTTGCAAATGGATTTTCCTCAGCCTGCAGCTGTCCCTCCTATTGTTTTTTTTCAGTTTTAGAGGATGTTTTTGTAATCGCTTGCAGTTAACCTCCTGCCCCCAAAATGTCTCATAGGTAATACAAGGGTTATAATCCCATAAACCAAGAATCCCTGCTTCAGCTGCACAAACATCTGATTTCTAATCCCCAGTCAGATCTTGCATTTATTTCCTTATCAAAGTCATCTACTGCTAAAGACATTGTAAATGCTAAACCCATCCCCCGATGAGGATGGGAAAGCCTTTAATATATTTGGGAAGACAGTTTATTCTTCTGCTTCTTTAACTTTCAAAATTCTGAACTGCCAGGCTTACACGTTAAAAGTTTTATATTATAAGAACATAAGAAAGTTAATTATTAACCTTCCAACTACAGAGGTTAAAGCTTCATTAAATTCCATAACTGGGTCTGCTTCTCAAGTAATCAAACACCCTTTAAACTGTTCTTACAATTCTGCTGATGCTGTAGCGAGACCTGCCACACATTCAATTATGAGAAGATTTACTTGGCATGTTTTCAAAATTTACCAGATATTAAAGCTGAGATTTTAAATTCTTCCCTTGGCAAAGAGGTTTCATTTGGCCCTTCTGCTAATGAGGTCCTTAAAAGATTTGATGAAAGAGGGAAATTGATTTAAAGGGTCAGATAAATCTTTCAATGCTCCTTTTCTGTTTAATAAAAGCTTTCTTTCCAATGCATGATGTGATCCTTTCTCAAGAAACAAGATAAACAGTCTTAACAAGGCTCAATTAAGCAGAAGTTTTAAAAGAGCATTTGCAAAGGTGCTCTAAGTAGAATGGTGAAGCCTCCCATAGTCAAGGACAGTCCAAAAAGTCAGAATGACTTCAACTGTTCAAGCTTCCTCCCTTTTCCTCCATCTCTGGCAGCCATTTTATTTATTTATTTATTTATTTATTTATTTATTTATTTATTTATTGCATTTGTTTACTGGGAAATTCCACTGTGCCTAAAAGAGCCCATTTTTGGTGGAGGCCCAGGGAGAAAAGCTCCAACAAGAACATAGATGCAGAAAAAAAAATTAAACATTAATTGGTACAGAAGTAAACAGTGTTACACATAGTGGTTACAGTAATATAAACAGAATATATGCATAAGTCAGGAATTTTGTTGATTACAGTAACATATACAGAATATTACATAAAAGCAGGAATGTAGTTGGTTGCCAGATGAATTCAGAGTGGTAAAAATGGAGATAAATTAATCAGCATTATTGTGCCAGTATTAACAAGTGATGAAAGAAAAAAAATAAATAAATACGGAGAAAGTATCATCAGTCAATATCTCAAGTATACAGCTCTTCTGAGTTTGTGCCTTTAACTCCCAGTGAGTGTGGCTTCAGCCTTTAAAAAATGAAGTCATCATCTCTCAGTCCTAATAGATACTCATTGACACAGGTCAAATATCATTACAGTTGTGTTTGCCATCATGTATGCGTCAAGATAAAAGATTCTGATACCTTGTATGTAGCATGGTTTTGGAATTATTAATGCAAATATGAACAAGCAATATTTGACGCCTAGAGGCACAGTAGGAGGTAACTGCAGAAACGCCTGGAGGTGCACTCAGCTGTAATGAGTTAAATCTGCCCCTCATTCTAGGCCTTCATCTTTCACAGTGGCATCAGGTGGTCTTAGACAAATGGGTTCTGAGGATCATCCAAGATGGCACAGATGGCAGTGGAAGTCTCTTTCTCCTTTCAAAGGGATCCGTCCCAATCTAGTAAATCAAATATCACTGTACCTTCTAGTTTTGGATGACGTCTTAAGGAGTCATAGAACTAGTGCCCCCAAATCAAGCATGCATTTGGTTTTATTCAAGGATCTTTCTGATAACAAAGAAAGAGGGAATTTGGAGATCAGCCCCAGTCCTCTCCAAAATTTCAAAATGTTATCCCTCCAAAGCTTGTTACCATTCATAGCCAGCCTCAGTTCATGGTAACATCAGACATAAAAGACACCTATTATCACATACCTAGTTACAAAGGTTTCAGACTTTTTTTAAGATTTTCTGTATCTGGCTTACATTATCAGTTCTTTGCCTTATCCGTTGGCCTATCTACTGTACTAAGGGTGAAAGTGTCTGGATCCAGTAATTGTCTTCCTGCAGACTTCAAGGCATTCAGATCTTTCAGTGTGTGAACAACTGCCTTATATTTGAAGATGCATTTTCCAGTTGTCAAGATTCCATGACATGTTGAGAATCTTCTGGTCAATATGGGATTTCAAGTAAAAATTACAAAATATGTCTCTTGTCCCTTACTATGGAATACTTTTTCTAGAATGTGTTTTAGATGCTTTCATAGGAAATGCTTTTCTTCTTCTGGACAAAATAGAAATGCACATAGAAATCTTTCTGAGCTTTTCCAATCAATCTCTGACATTTGCTAGGGAATTTCTTACGAATCTGAGTTTCACATCTTCTATGATTACCAAGATTCTCTTGAGTACCTCAAGTCAGTCTGAACACTCTTGTTTTTTCAGATTCCCACACAATGGTTTCTAAAAATGGAGGGATTGAGGTGTGTGGAGCAGTCTTCTCTCAACCCAGGTCTACCCTTTTACATTTCATATCCTTTTCTTTCAATCACAGCAGATGCCTCAGACTTTGCTTAAGAGCTCTGTTAAAAGGGGTGAAAGTGTAAGGTCTGTAGAATAAACAGGACAGACAAAAGCATATAAATGTCAAAGTGATGCGGGCAGTAATCACGTCATCTAAAAGTCTTAAAACATCACTGGTCTCCATGACCTCTGCAAGGTATTGCAGACAACACTACAGTGACACAGTATATAAACAAACAAAGGGCTACCAGATCTTACCCCTCTGCAGACTTGCCATGAATGCCTAGGAGGTAGCACCTTAGTGCAGTTTCACTCTTTGGGCTTCATGCATTCTATCAGAGTAAAATATTATAGTAGACAGGCTACGCAGGACTGGGATAGACCCTCATGAATGGATATTACACCAAAGGGTCTTCCAGTAACTGTTCCACCAGTGGGGAACACCTCAAATAGATGTGCTTGTCTCCTTTTAAAATAGAGAGTTAAAGAAATTTTGCTTCAGGATTCCTTGCAAACAAGCATGAAAAAGAAGTACTTTCTCATTCCCATGGACAAAATGTGCTTTTCTCACCCTTTCCACTGATATCCAGGGTTCTTCTAAAGATCTAGAAGGACTACTCAAAGACAGTGGTGATGACTCCCTTTTGGCAAAGACAACAGTGATTTTCACATTTTTTTGAAAATGGCCAAGGACAGTTAGCAAAGGCTTCCACATGGGCTGGATTTACTAACACAAGACAGGGGTTTTTTTGATGCATCCAACCTGAAAGCACCTCAAATGACTGCCTGGATACTAGAGTTTTAATACCCTTTGGGCACCTTTTTTCCTGAGGATTTGCAGCAGTTACTAAAGGAGGATAAAGTACCTGCTCCTGGGAATTCATATATGTGTAAATGGAAAGAGATGTTCTAGTTTGTCATACTAAGAACCAGGACTCTTTTAAGATGCAGATGTCACAGGTTCTTAAATATTTTTGTGAGTTATCATCTGGCCTTTGTGATTCTTGAATCATAATTCATCTTTTGACCATTTCTGTTTGTCTTCTCTTGGATCCCCCTTTCTTCCAGTCCACAAGCAAAACAGTTTTTGAAAGAGGTTTTGCATATCCATCCACCTAGATAAATGGTGGCTCCATCTTGGAATTTTAACTTTGTGCTACAAAACCTAAACTTCCTCCATTTAAACCAACTCATCAGGCTGACTTGACAATCATGACTTGGAAAACTGTATTATTCATTACTCTGACTTCTGTAAGAAGTGGATTAGAGTTACAATTACAGGCACTTACGGTGAGTCAACCCTACCTCATTTTCCACAAGGACAGGGTTTCTTTTAGAATAATTCCTTCTTTTATGCCTAAAGAGGTTTCAGAGTTTACCTTGAACCACTCTACTAATCTCCCTCTATTCTTGCCAGAACCAAAAAAGAAGGGGAAAAGCATCTTATATACTCTGGAAATCCACAAGCAGCTGAGCCACTACTTGGATAGGACAAAATCTTTCATGAAGGCCAATCAGCTAGTTATTTCCTACAAAAGTAAGAAAAAAGAACAACCAGTGTCAACATAGACAGTTTCTAGAAGGTTGCCTCATGCTATTTCTTTCTGCTAGTTTCATCATAGCATGACACTTCCAGGCAGGGTCTAAGCTCAATCTGCTTGGGATTTAGCTTTCTCTGTGACTTTTTGGAAAGAGTTGGAGTCTAGAGTACAGGCTTTGCTAGGACCATTCTCTAGGAGCTTCTGGACTCTTAAATTCCTTCCACTACACTATATTATCCTAAGCTTTGATAGTCTACGCATACAGCTTAGGCTACTACAACAGTAATCTTATGTTGAACTTAGTACAGCTGTGTTAATAAACTTCCCATGACACTAGATGCCCTAATAGATGACTGCTGCAGTAGGCATCCCCTCCTTTCAGCCCCCTTGTTCTCTTTTAGATGTATTGTACTGCCAGAGTGAGTGCATATACTATTTTGTATACAGTTATATATGTTTAAATGCTGAATGTTTCCGTTCCTAGTATCACCTTTTGAATTCTTACCTTCCCTTCTTGAAACAAGTAAGATCTGAAGATTTTGGCACCTTAACCACTGCTTTTATGAGGCTCTCCTCAAGCCCCACAACAGCTAGGGCATGCGGAAGGTGCCATGAAGCATTGAAAGCTGTCTAGTGGCTATAACCATAGCAGGCTACTGCAACAATAGTCTAAGCTACACATCAGTTAAAAAATAAATCCATCCAGGCTCTCCTCAAGCCCCACAACAGCTAGGGCATGCGGAAGGTGCCATGAAGCATTGAAAGCTGTCTAGTGGCTATAACCATAGCAGGCTACTGCAACAATAGTCTAAGCTACACATCAGTTAAAAAATAAATCCATCCATTTTCTATTACAGGATCCCATCTTAGCAAGCAATAGAGGAGATAAAGAAGGAACCAGTCACGGATGGAACATGGGGCTCACATATTCACAGATACACCACACAGACAAGTTGGAGCAACTCCACGCTTTGGAAATTCATTTATCTGCTAATTTTTGGGGAGTGGGAAGTTACATTCCGGGAAGCAAACTACCGAATCAGATATTGTGAGGCAGAAATACTAACTAGTGTACAAATGTGCTACATCCAAGTGAGACTCATAAATAGTATTACAATAGCATCATGGTTTTAATGCAGATAATATGAAAAGATGCAGTATTTAATGGGGATGTACAAACACATCTGCTTGAAGGCACTTGGTTCTGTTCAGGATTGAACACTGCATTGTAGATCACCTTCTACATAGGGAATCTGGTGACCAGATTAAGAGGTAGAGCTTCTAATAGAATATAAAATGCATCATGATATATTTTCAGATCTAGGGAAGGGGTATTTAGCCAGATAATGCCTTTTGATGGTAGCCATTCTATGAGCAGACCTTTTTTTTCCCTCTATGAAAATATGACATGCAATGATATTATAGGTCAGTGTAATGCCTGAGTGCATGTGTTAATATATTTTGTTGCATTTTCCTGCTTGACAAGCTGCGTGACACTGAATCTATGTCCTTGTCCAGTACTAAAAAAGAGTGTCCAACCGAAACCAGGGTTCAGCAAGAAAGTAACGTTATTTATTTAAAAATAAATAAACACAACGTTTTCACTCCTGTTAGACAGGAGCTTCATCAGCATACCACACACGCAAACTCGCGTTGTTTAAAAGCTAATCACTAACAAGTGATTAGTGTCAATTAATTAAAATTTAAAGTGCAAAGACACTAGAAGTAGTGATAAACTTCATGTTAAAACCAAAGTAAGAACATTTCAATGTGTATACCAAAAAGTCACTCATTCAAAAGTAATTGAAATAGGATAACATGGAATAAAATAACAAAGAGAGAATAAACAGAGAATAAACAGGTAACACGACGGACTGCACACCATGTACTTAAACACACTAGTCGACCTAGAAAGTTTACATGTTTTTAGTTTTAATTTAACCCCAATGAAGGGAATTAAGTAAGTAATATTAAAATAGGTCATAGTGTGAAACCTAGACTGACGTTAGGACAAAACAACAACTCCATATAAAGTTAATGCTAAAGGCTTTAAGCTAGTAAGAAAACCCTATTAAAGGTACGGAGCTTTATAGCATTCAATAAAAAAGTTTAAAAAGTAATGAACAAGAAGAAGTTGTCGCAGTTGTCGAAGTTCCTTGTCCAATACTGGTCATGACATTAGCTAATTCTAGGACTCTTGCCCCCACAGGAATAAAACTAAGCCATTGGCTTCAACACTGACATTCCATGCTCCCTGTAACCAGAGCAAAGGGGGCACATAGCTCTGAATAAATGCAGCCTCACATGCACTCTTGACTTCCAGCAACTGGGGGCTTTTATGACAAACTTCATGGCCAGAAGATGACTGAATGAGATTAGTATATGCTCAAACGTATTCACATACCTTGTAAAGTTGGTGCTAGCAACAGAGCTTTAGTGGTAAGACTTTAACTCTGACTTATCACTAGAGGTGACTAGTGAACCTATAGCTTGCAGTTGCCATGATACCATAATGCCCAGTATACTTAGCTCTGACCGTAAGGTACCTACATAACAATTCAGCGATTCCTGAGTTATAGACATTATTTCTCAGTACCTGCTGCACAGCCAGAGGACAAGCGATCAATCTCCTGGCTGGTTTCATAATGGGCCCTGCACTGGTACACCCTGTTAGTAGCATCCTGTCTTTCAAAAAACACCCAGTCCTCAAGTAGACAGAGTAAGAAGTTTAAAATAAAGAAAAAAAAGCTTTTCTTCCCAGGACATCTTTCAGGTGCTGAAAAGGAAGTGGTGTAAAAAGGCTAATGTTTGAGTGCCACAGAACTGACAGTGCAATCAAACCTTCCCATTTATCAATAGACTTTGGGCTAACCTTTGGACTTATTTTATCTAAGATGACACAAGAGGATGAAATAGGCAATAAGTATAAAATGAGGTATTTAAGGCAAGACTCTACCTGTTTCAGACTTTTCAATAAAACAAGCTATCGCTGAAAATGGCCTGTAACCTAACAGAAAGCCAAAGCAGGGAGCTTATCAAAGATGTCATACCACACCCATATAACTAGGTATCCCTTTCTGTGTTGGCTGTATGCAATAAAGATGATTACTAATATCTGTAGTTGTGCAGCATTACATTTACATAATTTTAGAAACTGCAGAAGTCATGTTTGAGTTTTGCCGGCATTTTTACTAGGAACATGCAGGGAAGAGCTCTCACTATTAGACACTGCTAACATATGAGGCAAAATGAGGAGCTTGAGATGCACCAACATGCAAGCAACTTTACATTACTAAGCCTGTGAAGTACAGACATAAAACAGCCTTACTGCAGCTGCCAATATCAGCAGTATATATTAATAAACTATTTTGGAGGGACAAGCTCGTCCATGTGGAAAGGTTGAGGGTCACCAGGTTGATGGGTTACTAACACACCAGCAATCACTCAGCTAAATTTCTGCCAAGGCAAGAAGATGTCTAACATCTACAGCATTCCTGTGTCCACTATTTGTACAGGGGTTGGAAAGCTGTTCCATTAAAGTACATCAGCAAAAATGCATTTTTTTTCATCTGAAGAACAGCATAGCTTAGGTAATTTTGACATGAGTTATTTGAGAGAAAAGATATCTTGGAAAAAGTGTTGTTTATATTCCAGACAGGTGTGCAGAAGTAGAAAAAAACAAAAGACTTATGATAGGTACTCATTGCCAAACAGTGAAGATAATTGTATGATGGGGCATAATAATGTTGCAGAAGGCTATTCACAATAATAAACAGTTTTGCGATTCTTTTTTTTCAAATGAGCTAAGACCTACTGTGTTAGATGTGATCAGATCAAACTGTGATGTGCTATTTGCAGCACAAGGTCTTATAAAAGCAAGTAATTTTATGAGGCATGGTGTTTCACCTTAACGTTGAAGTTATCTTATAGCACTTTAGGATGTCTGGTAATGTGCTTAGCCACTATATCTAGAATAATGCATTTATTTTATTTTATTTAGTTCATTTTTGGCCTTAGAAAGGACAGCGCTTGGCTCTCCAGTTCAGTTTTTGGCTGAAATTATGTTGGTACAGAGACTGCATATCCTTGCTTTGCTTATGAGCTTTGGTGGGCTTTCTAGTTTCCTGTCACATCCAGAATACCGTCTGTAGGTGAAGAAGTGATTATCTAAATTGCCCTTAGGTATGCATGCTCTGTGTGTGTAGTGGCCACACATGCATGAAATGTGTGTTCGTGTGTGTGTGTGTGTGTGTGTGTGTGTGTGTGTGTGTGTGTGTGTGTGTGTGTGTGTGTGTGTGTGTGTGTGTGTGCAGTGTATGAGTTTATATCTGTGCCATGTGTGTGTGTATATGTGTGCCATGTGTGTGTATATACATGTTTGTGCACATGTGCTGTGTGTGTGTGTGTGTGTGTGTGTGTGTGTGTGTGTGTGTGTGTGTGTGTGTGTGTGTGTGTGTGTGTGTTGGCATCATGTTCAGGGTGACTTTATATTCCTTCTACTCAATGAGTGGCAGGAAGGGCATCTCTACATCCTCCATGACCCTGCACTGGAGTTAACTGGTAATCAGAGAATGAATGCTGAATGAATGAATGTAAGTGCACCCAAGCCCCATAATTCAGTAGTAAGCATGTACAGTCATCCCTTGTTTGTGACACCCTGCACCTGTGCTCCCATGCTATGTACATATAACATTAAGCATCTGACACTTATTTAATTCTGAATTTCATTAGGGCAACGGCTAAAAAAATTAAAGTTTAATCTGGCATTATCTGAGCAAATAATAGAAAGAATATGTTATAAACTGATTGCTGAGTCCTCTTCTCTTGTATTGCTTCATAACAGTAACTGCTACACCATGCCTGACATAGTAAATGAAGTGTAACTCTGTGGATCCTAACAGGGGGGGAATAAAAGAACTGTCAGTAAGCCTGAACTTTGTATCTTTATCTAAATATCCATATACATGTATATATAATAGTGGAACCATCTAGGTGACCTCTATTAGTCCACGACATATCTAGAAGTGTGATTCACAAATGCCTAATATGCCATGCCTAATAGGCATGCTGTGATTTTTAAGATGGAATACTTAAATGACTTAGAAAAGGACATTCTTCTTCTTCTATATCCACTAGGAGCTCATGTAGCACATAGATTAATAAATGCAGTACTACCCCAAAACCATGACATGAGTGAGAGTTGGTTTAAAAGTGTAGAAAGCACTTCCTCTATACTTGGGTTTTGTCCCTACCATACCTTTAGACTGAGTGAGAACTATGGTGGAATATCCATATTAGTTAAAGACCATATTACCTCATGTTTTCAGAGGCCCAAAAACAAACTTACTGAGAATCATGTAACTCTAAATAAAACCAGCTATTAGACCACAGCATAATAAGGGATACTTTTGATGATGCCTGAAAACCATGCATGTCCACTTCTTAAATATATTGGATGGACTTTGAAACACAAAAACTCCATCATCCTGGAGATTTAACTTACCCTTTGATAAAATGGGAAGCCTGTACTCAAATGTAGGCTATGCCAAAAAAATTCATATATTTCATGAACAAGAATTCCCTGGATCGAATAGTCAGATAGCCCACTAGAGGACAAATGTTCTTGACCTGGCCTTTACAAATATAGTATACATATGCACTGTCCCACTGGTATACCCTTCCCCAGTCAAATCTAACCACAAATTGGTAACCTTTTCTTTAAACTATGTCTGCTGTAGGAACAATAAAAGCATTTCTTCTGTTCCCTGTGCCTTTTTCCATTCTCATGGCATTAGCTAAAGTCCTGGTATTCTGAGACATACATGATAGTACTGATATGGCAAGGAGATGTGAGAAGGCTAAATGTGTCAATGTAATGCAGTAGTAGCTCTGTTCATTGCTAGATATACACTATGATTAATTTCAAGTTTCTTCAAGTTTTTATTCCAAAAAGTTGTATGAATGCTACTGAAGAAAATACACCTGTCAGGTAACTTTCTCTGTGGTACAAGGTGTAAGTGCAGTGAGTTAATGAAAAAGGACAGCAGAAGCATTGTTCATAGGTGTATAATGACCACTAGGGCCCTTATAAGCCTATCCATGCTACCCAAATGTGACCCACAAATTTGATTTATATAGGTGGTGATTTACTGACTGCCTCTGTCCATCAGAGACATAGGAGCCACACAGGGGTAAATTTCCAATTACCATCCACTGGTCTAACTTGCACATAAAAAGGGATAGGGAGGAACTCTGCTTCACATGGATGGGGAGCCTGTTCCAGAGAATAGGAATTGTCTGAGAAGTATATCTGTCTCTCCAACATCTATTTAGGTTGCAAGCAAAATGTAGGTGTTTTAGTCTAGTAGTTCTGATGGAGTTTGTTTTGTGGAGGTGCAAAAAATTCATCAAAACAGGTTCCAGAGTTGCCCAAAATGGCAGCCAAAGATCAAGTTTTGGAAGTCTGTATAATACTGAGTAAAGAGTCATGGCGTTGAGGTGATCAGTGTAGGACATTCACTTAATTGATCAATTTACAGTGGTTGCTCGAAATACATAATTAATCTCATTTTATGATACCATTGTGTTGTTTAAAAATTAGATATTGTCAGTACTGTGAGAGTATGTGAGCCATTGTGTGATGACTGTCACGTTATTGTCATTAATTACAAGTCTAATAATGTGTTCCATAACGTACATTTCTGATGTTGCAGTGAGATGTGAGAAGGACAAATGTGTCACTGGAATGCACTTCTTGCTCTTGCTAAATCTACCCATCGATTGCTTTTAAATTAGTGTCAGCTTTTTTCCCTATATTTTCTTCTAATGCCTTTTCCATTTGCTCTATGCTCAGCAGTGTGCAAAAATGGTTCACTGCCTAAGGAAACAAGTGAACATTTTAGTTTAGGCTGCCTTATATAGAGCAAATATGCCTGGCATCAGTACATAGCCTTCTGCACCATATTACTTACTTACTGCAGAGAATGCAGCTGACAGATGTCCACTTCTGTGGTACAAGGTTTAAATGAAGTGAGTTGAGTGAAATAAGTCACAAAAGGCATTGGTCGAATCCTGTGCCAAGATCACACTGCACTTACTCTTGATATATGCTATGTATTTTATTTAAATTATTTTTAATTTGTATTTGCTCTCCAATTGACAGCACACAAACATGGTTTACTACCTAACGAAAAAAGTGAAAAGTTAGTTTAGGATGCCTTATTCAGCACAAAGATGCCTAGCATCTTTGCACCCACCAGCAGCACTCTGGAAAGTAGTCAGGTAAGAAAGTACATGTTTCATGTAACTTTCTCTGTGGCACAAGGTGTAACCCAAGTGAATTGAGAGAAATAAGGCACTTGGTCCATTGTTTGAATCTTGTTTAGGTGTTACATTGTAATTATTCACATTATAATTATTCACATTTTAATTTGCATTTGCTGTCTACTTGTCAGCATGCAAACACAGTTCAATACCAAAGGAAAAAAGTGAAAAATGTATTTTAGGCTGCCTTATGTAGTGCAAACATGCCTGGCATCACTGTGCTTTCCTCAGTACCCTTGACAGTACAGAGTGGAGACATTCCACCCATCACATACCTGTCTCTGTGCCACATGGTGTAAGTGCAGGGAGCATAGATAAAGAACACAGCTAATAAATGATAAAAATCTGGGTAAAAGATACTTTTAAAAGGGTGTTAAGAAGCCCATTTCTCACATCATTTTGATTAGGACTGTAGCACGAAAGGAAAATGATAATGTTAAATGTGTTTCTTGCAAGCAATTTATCTGTAATGCTTGCATGAGTACACTTTTCTATTTAGCATATATCATTAATTTTTCATGTATATCCTCAGGCTAATGTCTGCCCAAATTCTTAGACGTGACACTAATGATATTTAATATAAAATCACTAGCATATGTATGATGGGCACAATATGTTTGTTATAATCCCATCTATATCCCTGCTATGTGTTTAGGAGAGTCATGTCTTGTGAAGTAAGTACATAACATATTATCCCAGCCTGTATTACTTGGCTCATTCATCTGCACTCATCTGAAATATATTTACAAACAGAAATACTGCCTTTTATATAGGAGTGCATTCCCATGACTAATTAAAATCTCACTCATACAAGCTTTGTAGAAGTGTACTGCCATTCATTTTGAAATTAGTATACCTCTAACTTCCATACTTGTGGCAATGTCAATTAATAAGCTAAGCTTCAACTTTTGCATGCTTTACCCCATGAGTTTGATTCCCAGTTGATACAACAATATTTTAATATTGTATAAGCCCCAACATCACAATATGTCACAAATCATCCTCT
The DNA here is from genome assembly GCF_019279795.1 of Protopterus annectens. Classification (NCBI taxonomy): domain Eukaryota; kingdom Metazoa; phylum Chordata; order Ceratodontiformes; family Protopteridae; genus Protopterus; species Protopterus annectens. The sequence continues at coordinate 550,830,780 of NC_056748.1, forward strand.
TTCTTCTTCCAAACTGCAAGGTTCAAAAGCCATGCCATTAAGCATTCCATTGTTAAATATTGGAACCAGTGTGAATAGGTTGTGCATCACACATGGAATAGCACAATACCATGTTTCACACCTTTAATGTTATCTGATGTAAGTAGTGTCAATGTGTCTGCTAAGGAGGCAGAATCTGCTTTCAATTGGGCACATTGGCTAGGCTGTACGTCTTTGTGCACAGTTACCCATGAGATCTGCACTGGGCACCAATTCAGACATATCTAGTTAGCTTGACTTTTGCAGACGTGGTTGATGAGGGAGATAATGGTACTAAGTTTAGAGCACAAGGGTGGGGTGTTGAGGATTCCAGGATATTTGTGGCACTTGTTGTGAAGTGGTACAGTCATAGGCTGCTGCAGGGGGATTATGCCATGACTCAGTATAAGGCTGAAGTTTGGAAAAGCTTAGCCAGGGCTTTTTCCAGTGCAATTGGCATTCCATGCACTGAGGACCAATGTCATCATCACTATAGCTACCGTAAGAAGTGCAAGCAGGACCTCTTAAGGTGATGGAAGGCTGAATCTAGGACTCCCAACACCCCTCAGCTGTGTATGTATACTGATTGATAACCTATCTATACTATGGCATTAATGATCTAGCCTGCCAAAGCAGGTACGCATTATGCTTTTATATAAATTTCTTTTCTTTTTGTGCTGTGCAGCTGTAGAGGGAATAGCTGCAAATTGTGAGGTGCACTAGGAGAGATTAACTCACCTCAGAGATCCACAGGGTAAGTATAACTCAGGTCCAAATTCAAGCCAGAAATTTATTTTCATTTCCTCAGTCACTAGCATCTTCAGCAGGCATACTTCAACCTTCATCTCAAACATACATGTTTCCCCAATAACTCTTGCAGCTTTTAAAAGGAAATTAGAACACCATCTTAACTGTGTAAGAGTGCAATACCCAGAAACCCCAAATGATTTTATTACTGGATAAGTATGTATGAAATATTAACAACAATAATATGTCATGAACAATTCAGTTGTGGCAATTGCAAGTATTGCATTTGAATGCATATAACTTATCCATTATAGGGAAATAAAGGCTGCTCTTTGTTATATCATAGCAGTGAGATTTGTTTAGTCCACATTAATATCTTTCCATCATATATGGATGTGGCAAAGGTGGACAACAGCAAGTCATCATAATTGTGTATGTATTGCCAAACAAAGTTCATTGATAAATACAGTAAAGTGACATGCCATGTATTTAATATCTGCTTTTTCCCCTCTCATTCCATCCTATAGCTCTCTCTTTTTGGGGAGAGGGGGTTATAATTTATTAACATTCTGCTATTTACATACCTTGCTACTGCAAAGTAAATGACCAGCAGCACAGAGAGGCAGACCACTGAGACTCTGTCATTCATCCCTCCACAAATGCCAACACAGATAACCAGCACTTCAAGTTCCCAGCTTGTCAATGGTGCCTCTACAACTCCTGTCCTACCTGCTCCAACTGCATCAGGTAGCTCAGCCCTGGCTTCTGGTACAGTGGTACCCTCCAGGAGCAGAGCCAGTGGAGGTAGTGATCTTGTCACTTGGCAGTATCTGACAGGGTTGGTGGAGGATATCATGGAGAGAGGCCTTGATGCACTTATCAGCAGGGTAGAAAATGTCCTGCATTGGATTGCAAAGACAATGTCATATCCAGCACTGGCCTAGGGAGCTGCTGCAGGTGACAGTGATGACAGTTCTGCGGGTGATAACTAGATTTTCACTGTCCTCAAGCTGAATGTGGGTGCACCTTCAGTGTCCCCTACCTATCCTAATCAACTCAACCTTTTGTCTCCATCACCATCCCTGTCTGTCTTGTATATCCTGTATGTCTATGCATGCTTCCTAACCTACCCTACCTACCTAGATGAATCTCTTATTCCTAAGCAGTTCTTTCTCTCCCCAAAAAATAATAAAAACTAGGTACCTGTTCCATCAAAAACTACATCCCATACATAGTTCTCCACTTCACACTTAATTCGGTCCAATTGACCATACTCTAGTCTGTTGTTGTCACCCATCACTGCTGTAGTGACTCTACAAAGTCATAATATTGTGTATAAAATTGTTCATTTATTTTGTGAAGACGTGGATAGCTATTGTGCAGTCCCTTGACCCTCCAGTATATTCCTGTATTGTTTCCACTGTATCCTAACCTCTGTTTGCCAACCCCATTTTCACCACTATCCAATCTATCACTTTTTCATTTGTTTAATCTGGTCAAAAAATAAATTCACACAAAGCACACATGGCTAGAAATGGCCCAAGGAAAAGCCTTCACTTTATGTCTTTGGCATTTGTACAGAAGTTGGTATACCCTAGCAGTGTTGATTGACAGTGAATGCTGTTTAACTTCTTATTGCAAAAGTTTAAGATTTCAATTTATCCTGCAGTGGTCTGGCGACTTTTGCACAAATTTTCTTAACTTCACTGCACTATGAGAATACAGAGTAAAGGCAAACTAAAGTAATTTCTGTGAAACAGTTAATGCAACAGTTCTTCACAAAATAGGAGCTCCTACATGGCTGGTTGAAATAATTGCCCTGTTTCTATACTGATGTTTTTGCATAGTGTCATGGGCTCGATTACAGCTGTATGTTAATGAATTAATTCAGGACATTTCATACTATTTTCATACATTAAATTTCAAATGTTTGTATTTCTTTCTATATACATTTCATTAGCATATCATTTGAAGAGTGCAGCAAGACACCTTTTGCCAAAACATTACAGCACCAACAGGGAAAGCTAGCCAACCTTATCCTGCTTATGTCATCAAGTTTGCAGTACTCTCCAATCCCTGCTTCTCCCTATTAAAAGTGCTTTATTGTACAGAGCATGACAGATAAATGAAGATTTAATAAGTAAGAGCCACACTCCATATAGATGTGCCTGCATGTCTCATAAAACACGCTGTTACTCCTCTCTGCATCTCTATCTCTCCATGTTCACCCCTTTTCTGCAGTAAATTGTCATTGTGTTTCATTTGTGTTCTTTAAATTGTGTGAAGAAGCAATCCTCTGTGGTGTGGTGAGATAATGCTCACATGTATAGATGGATGCTTTTACTGTCTGCATGTGGTACAGTCCAGCCATTTTCTAAGTATTACTGACTGTGCTCTGTGCACTATTTGATGTTTACCTGCTGGCTAAATGTTGTTCTGAGCCATCCTTCTTCTCCTTCTGTCATAAGCTACACTGCCCCTGCCACCATGTCACCCTGACCATGTATCGTCTGCCTTCTTTATTATTATTCTTCCTCCTCTGCATTTGCACAATGTCAACAAATGCAAAGAAGGCTAAATACAAGTGCAAAGCTTATGGCAACAGCTTGTGATTTTATTGCCTTCAGCTGCATTACCCTGTTGCACTTCATGCCACTATGTTTAACTATATTAAGTTAAATGTACTTTCCAACAAGTTGAAGAGTTGGATGTACAAATTACAGTGGTCAATATGGTAATGAAGATTAATACTTACATACACTCACACTTGCTGAAATCTGCTGTCAAATGTGAGCTGGCTGAAGTATGACTTACTACATGATGTGCTTAGATAATACTCAGGTAGAACGTTTTTTTTTTCAGTGCTGTAAAGGTTCAAATCCAGATGGATGAATAAATCTTGGAGAATGTTTTGTCTGACTCCTGCAGCTGTGAATGTTGGATACACCTTTCCTTAACACATCATTATCCTGCTGCGTATTAGTGTGCTGCTCCCTGTTGTGCCACCTGTCTTGTACTAATCATTGCAAGAAAGTTAGCATAGCACAACATAAAGTACTGATAATTCTCATTCAAAATTCAAGACTTCAAAATATGATAATTTATGCACTAATACTTTACTGTCAGTAATGCAATTCAATTAGGCAGAGCTGCACTCAAAGAATAACATAAAAAAGAAAATCACATAATTATTGTTTTAGGTTGCACATTGTTTGCATGTCTCTATTAATTTTGACAACAAGTCATATTGAATTTAGAAAAATGTTCATTGAGTTAATTTAATTGTTTAATGTATGTCTGCACTACAGTGTTTACATTTGCAACTGTATTACAGGTTAGGTTAGCCCATTCTCACAAAATTCATCACTGTTATTTAACAGTACACTGTTCTATATAGGTATGTCTTGTACATTTGTCCTAGCAGTGAACATAGTGCAAGTATGAGACAATACAAGTGTACAGTCACCCCAACATAAACTTGCAGGAAAGTTTGACTGATAATCCACTAGTGTACAATAGCAATTGTCTGTGGCATCCCTTAATGTGAAACACATCAGCATCCCTTAATGTGAAACACATCAATGTCCCTCAAAGTACACAATGTACATGAAGGACAGTATCTAAATTTTAGTAGAAAAGTCTGCAATCTTATGTGACAATCATAGTGACATTACATTTTCTTGTGCACACATATGCATTTGTTGCATAACCTGTTATGTATGGTACCATCTGTAACAAACAGTGGATTTTCAAGAAGCTCAAATGTGCTATTTGACAGTGATAAAGGCAGACTTCTCCTGTGGTGCTTGAGACTAATACAGTGCCCTCTAGCTTGTGTAACTAGATAGGTGGGAGATTCAATGCCCTGCATTGGAAACTTGGGTGTGTAACTCTTGGTGCTGTATCTCCTTCTCCTGAGGAGAATTCACTTAAATGCACACACAGCTTCCTTATCTCACTTCTGACTGAACCACACTGATGAAGTCATCCTGACAAAAGTGCACCCTCTCCCCTTCAAACTTGGACTTCTCCTGTGGTGCTTCCAACTAATGCAGTTCTCTCTAGATTCTGTAAATAGCTAGCAAGAGGCTTGCTGCTCAACATGGGAAACGTGTAACACTTGATGGTGTATACTCTTCTCCAAAGAGAATGCATTTAAATTTGCACACAGGCCCCTTACCCCACTTTTTAATGAAACATCCACTAATGAGGTAATCCTGACAAAGTGCACTCTTTTTCTTTAAGAGTAAGATATCTCTTTCTTACACTACTCTCTAGAAAGTGTACATCAATAGGTAGGCGGTTTAAATACAGCAGTCCTTAACTTCTACAAGTGTGCTTGTGTAACTGTAAATGAATTTAGGCCTGGATTGCACTCTTTTGCAGTGGCAACTATTATAACTCCAGATGACTGTGAAAGATATTATACCAGACATATCTCCTTAGCATTGCACTGTTGATGTCATTCCTTCATCGATGTTGTATGCCTCACTTGTACTACATATTTTCCTTTGCTGCTGGCTGCTGATAATGTGCTATACAGATGGTACAACTAGATCAGTGGGTGGTTTAAGTCCATCCCTGCTTAAATAGTGTGACTGTGATTACTGTTGTATACTGTTGGCCACCTCACAACTACCTTCATGTACAAATTCACTTATGAGACAGGTTTGCAGTGCTGCAGTGTTACACTAGTAGCTGATTCATAGCATTTATAAGTGTTTGCTGTACCTGTTTCTGCCTGTTTTGTGAAAAAAAAGAAAAAAAAGAAAAAAATATCTCTTGTTTTTCCTGCTTTACTAGTTTAGTCCAGTTTCAGAGTTGCTGATTCCTGGGCTTTGGTTGTAGTTCCTGTGTACTGTTTCCTTGCCTTATTTGGGGGAAGGGAAGCTACCTTGCTTTCCTGCGTTACTAGTTTAGTCCAGTTTCAGAGTTGCTGATTCCTGGCTTTGGTTGTAGTTCCTGTGTACTGTTTCCTTGCCTTATTTGGGGGAAGGGAAGCTACCTTGCTTACCAGTGGGAGTGGGAAGCATTGAGCTGCCTTTTGTCCAGTTTTGTGAGGTTTCAGCCAGTAACTAGTAGTTTATTGGTCGTTTTGGAAAAGTTTCTAGCTTTTTCCAGCCCCCTGGTATAAAACTTTCAGCTTGTACCTACTCAGCACAGACTCCACGTGGGCCAGCAGAGTAATCCAGGCTGCAGAGAGCTGAATAAGCGACTTTTCTTGATACTAAGTATATTTTTTGTTGCTTTCCACATCTGAATACCTAGCAACTGTATTTCGCCTGCCTTTCTGTTACATTGAAGCTGTTTTTACTGCATTTAACTTAATATTGCACTTGGAATCCTTGTTTGTTACTATTTGACTGTATTTGTAGCAAATTCTTCTGTGTAAGCTGTAGTAGCTGATTCATAGCATTTATAAGTGTTTGCTGTACCTGTTTCTGCCTGTTTTGTGTAAAAAAAGAAAAAATATCTTTTGTTTTTCCTGCTTTACTAGTTTAGTCCAGTTTCAGAGTTGCTGATTCCTGGGCTTTGGTTGTAGTTCCTGTGTACTGTTTCCTTGCCTTATTTGGGGAAGGAAGCTACCTTGCTTTCCTGCTTTACTAGTTTAGTCCAGTTTCAGAGTTGCTGATTCCTGGGCTTTGGTTGTAGTTCCTGTGTACTGTTTCCTTGCCTTATTTGGGGGAAGGGAAGCTACCTTGCTTACCAGTGGGAGTGGGAAGCATTGAGCTGCCTTTTGTCCAGTTTTGTGAGGTTTCAGCCAGTAACTAGTAGTTTATTGGTCGTTTTGGGCCAGTTTCTAGCTTTTTCCAGCCCCTGGTATAAAACGCGCTAAACGCGCGTTAGCGCGATTTAGAGCAGAGCTGCCACTGTTGCACACTAGGGCAGTGCCGGTTAAGCAGGTTTAAACTATTCGGGCTACCTAAAGTCCACTCTTCAAATTTTCCCTTAAAACTACCTTCCTCGAACTATACTACTGATCAAATCAGCGTATCCTATAACTAAAAGATCAACTCTACTTGACTCCAAGTAGACTATTCTCTATCTATTAAACCTAGCACTTGCTCCTACAGTACTTATTACCTTGATACGGCACTCTTGTCATAGATAGCACCCCAAAAAGGCAACCCCCCATTTCTCGGTCACCCACGTCCCCGGAATCTTTTTTTAAAGTTTTTCGTCTACCCTTCTAGCATGTCGAGGGATCAGTTGCTAGTGTCCTCTCCTGCTCAGCTGGTGAACCTGGGAATATTGAGGCAATGTTTCAATTGCCTCATGTACACAGACAACCCTTTCCTCCTCCCACAAAACACAAATACATGCGAGATGCAACTATACGGCCAAACTGGAGGCTGAGCTCTCTCAACATAGGACTGGCAAGACCAGTCAGGAGGAGAAGGTTACCACACACACTATAGACCCAGTCTCACATAGTACCATTACAACCTCAAATCATACACATAAACACACAAAGACATACTCGGAGGCTCTGATCAAAAATCTACCAAAACAGCAGAGGCCACCAAAGCAGACACCCAAACAACCACCACCTCAGAACACAACACCCGCAACACATAGACCTCACAGTCAGAGTGTCAAACAGTCACAGCCCTTAAGGCCAAACACAATGCCAGACACACTAGTCATTGGTGACTCCATAGTCAGACACACTGATGTCCCGCTCACCAGACTGAGTAAGGAGAAGGTCACAGTAAGCTGCCTGTCTGGCGCTAGAATCCGCCACATAACGCAAGCACTCAGGTCTCTCAACAGCAGGTACAAATATGACTCAGTCATTGTCCACGCTGGTGTAAACGACCTGAGACGCACTCCTTGGACTACATGAAAAGAGACATTGAGGAGCTCTCTGATTATGTAGCCCAGGCAGGTATGACCCTGACCATGAGCAGTATCCTACCTTCACCAAGAATGATGCCACAATACAGAGATAAGATGATCAGCTTTAACAATTGGCTTAAACACTGGTGTCATTCAAAGGGGATCCAGTATCTGTCTGCCTGGGATGACATGCTGGACAAGCCACGCTGCTTCGCAAGGGACGGCTTGCACCTGTCACCCTGGGATTCCGGATATTGGCAAAGGCTCTTGCCACCCCATAGTGCCTTTTTAGGCAAGGCTCAAATTCTAAACCTACCACCCTAGAACACAAAAAGGAAAAAACTAAGGGTAATGCTGCTCAATGCCAGAAGTCTAAATCTCAAAATGCACGCACTCGAGGCCCTTCTCAGTATGGAGAACATCGATGTCTGTGCTGTGACAGAAACCTGGTTCAAGGCTCCTGAGAGCACCCCAGCGCTATCAGGTTTTACCTCATATCATGCGTTCCGCCCCAAAATCCGGACAATACCAAGAAAGGAGGGGGGGTATCCATATTCATCAAGGACACCCACACCTCAAGACTGGTGGCAACGCACGATGCATCGGAGACCATCCAGGTGCAATTAACCATAGGCAAGACTGCTCTGCAAATTGTAGCACGTTACAGGCCACCCTCACAAACTCAGGAAACTCACATGGCCTTCCTGAAAACACTAGAGGCGCTAAATGTATCACCAAACACCATCATACTAGGTGACTTCAATTACCCTAATATAGACTGGGAACACTACTCAAGCCCAAACACCCTAGCCCAAAAGTTCCTGGAATTCATAAACTCAAATGCCATGGAACAACTAGTCACCATCCCCACAAGAGGAGATAACATACTTGATCTCATCATCACGAACATGGGAGCACAATGTTCAACACCGAAGTATACCCTCACTGGTGAGGTCAGATGACAAACTAATCTCGGTGGAGGTCCTCATCCCACCCCACCTGAAATAAAAAGACCACAGTAAAGAACTTCTCAAAAGCCGACTTCACACTTCTAAAGACTAGTGTGGTCTCCTTTCAGGCCCCGAGCCGGCGGAAAACAATACTCAAGCCGCTGAATCACTTACAAACGCCTTCTACCAGCACCTGCAGGACTGCATGGATAAGGCAATCCCAAGTAAAACAAAGACTCTTTGTACCAAAGGCAAGCGTCCAGTCTGGTGGACCCCAGCCATAAACAAACTCTACAACAAAAGGAGGAAGCTACTACAAGATAGAGCAAAATCCTTAAAAGGTAAGACACCCTTGATCACTATAAGTAAAAACTAAGAGCTCTCATAAAATCATCCAAAGCAAATTTCGAGAGAAAAATAGCTAAAGACTCAAAAGACAATCATAAGGCCTTCTTTAGCTATGTTAGAAACCTAGGAGGAAACTCCCAGATATGCTCAGAACTAGTTCAAAATGATGTGAAGATTACTGATCCTACAGACATTGCCAACATACTGGCTGACAGGTTCAGTGCAAACTTCTCCCCTCCCCAAAAGGAGAGATATCTATACCAAATGAGTGCAGCCCCCAAACATCTCCAGCGCCCAAGTGAGAACTGCTCTCTCAAAGCAAAAACACAGCATCCATGGGACCCGATGGTGTCCCCGGCTGTGTGCTCCACGAACTCAATGAGGAATTAAACCCACAGCTAGGACAGCTGTTTAATCAAAGTCTTACCTCTGGATACGCACCCAGGAGTGGCGCACTGCAACTGTGGTCCCACTTCACAAAGGCGGTGCCTCCACAGACCCTGGAAATTACCGCCCATTAGCTTGACAAGCCTTATCTGCAAAGCCATGGAGAGGATCATAATGGACCTCATAAATAAAGACATAGGGAATTTGCAGACTTTGGATCCAACCCAGTTTGGCTTTGTCAAAGGCAGATCATGCCTTTTAAACTTGGTTGACTTTTGAAACAGTCACCAAAGCCATTGATGAGGGAAAGGCAGTCCATACAGCCTACCTCGATCTGGCTAAGGCCTTGATACAATACCCCACTCGGGTATCATTGAAAAACTCATCAGCTTAAATGTTAACCCATACATCACAAGATGGGTTGCAAACTGGCTGAGTGACAGAACCCACAGGGTCAGAGTTGCTGGCGCCATGTCAGACTCAAAGCCTGTCACAAGTGGTGTCCCACAGGGCTCAGTCCTGGGCCCACTCTTGTTTGGCATCTACTTTTCCGAAGTACAAGCAAACACAGGAGGGTTATGGCTGACAAAGTTTGCAGATGACTGCAAACTGGGCCATAGTAGAAAACACATCTGACACAGATATCCTTCAGAAGGGTCTCACAGAAACGGATAACTGGTGCCAGAGCCACGGCCTAAAGTTAAATGCCAAAAGATGCATAGTCATACCCTTCGGGAAAAACAAGGTTACCCCTAGCTACCAAATAGGTGGCAATCCACTGAGCACAGAAGAAGTTATCAGGGACCTGGGGACCCAGGTTGATAGTAGTCTGTCATTCGACACCCATGTAGCTAAAGTAGTTAGGAAGTCCTTCTACATTGCCCACCTTATCATGAAGGGATTCTCATCTAGATCAAGGGAGGTCATAGTCTCCCTTTACTCATCACTCATCAGACCAATGATTGAGTACAATGCCCCATTCGGAATGTATCTGACCCGACACTTGCAGCAGCTGGAGAGGCCACAAAAGTTCCTCACCAAAAGGATAAAGGGTCTCAAAATCTGTCCTATGCTGCCCGACTGAAAGAACTCCAGCTCTATTCAGTCGCACCGCTTGCTCAGAGGTGACCTTTGCCTAACATACAAGGCCATGTCAAACCCAGATTTGATGAATATGCTTCACCTCAAAAATCTAGATCCATCAGAGCCACAAGGGCGGGAGACTTAAACCTCGACACGGCTATTAATAGGACGTGCTGGAGAGATAGATTCATCACCCAAAGACTCCCTATGCTGTGGAACAAAATCCCGGTACATGTGAGGCAGAGCACCTCGCTGGCCTTGTTCAAGAGAAATCTTGACCAATGGATGGGAGATCGCAGATATACCCCAGGAATTACCTCAGTGTCACTGCTCGACAGAGGCACAGCAAAATAATGGGTATAGTTCCCCATACTAAAGGGGTGGCGTAAGCCACAAAACAAGGGGCTAGGCTTATAAATGCCCTCGGGCAGATAGCCTAGTATGAACCTATGAACCTATGAACCTATGAACTAGCAAATTATAGCATCCCAGGGGAAAAAATTCTTGGGCCACACAGTGATAACATAATGCTACAATAACTGTAATATCTCATAATTTGAATGCAAATTCTTCTGTGTTGCATGGCTCTGATAGTATGCTTTGTACACTGTGTAACTACATATGTTGGATGTTTCAGGTCAGCCTTTCACCCTCACGCTGTGTATACTACCATTCAAATACATGTATGCTGTGTAGCTGAATAGTATTATTATCAGTTTGACCACTTTTTAGTATAAGCATTCATCTAACAGACAATGATATGTCATCCATTTAATTGTGCACTGTTCCAGTTTAACCTCAACATGTCATGTGGCAACTGCGATTCCGGCACTGATTTGTATCTTGTGATCTTAGGTAGTTAGTTCAAATCTGGCCATTACTGCTCAGATTACATTCTGTCAGTCTTATTGTGACTGTACATGTTACTAACAATGTTATCCAACAATTCTGCTGTGTACACATAAAGATGTTGATTCTTCTTACAAAAAAACAAGACCACCAATTACTGAAGAGAGCACAGTCTACCCCTCAGTAGTCTGTTTTCTCCTGGTGAGAGAAGGAGCACAGGGACATTATTTCCTGAAGATCACTGATTACCAGAAAGCTAATGGCTGCTTTATAGGTGACAGCTTGGTACTTGTGCTTATATTCTGCTCCTGGTGAGAGAAGAAGCAAAGTGCATTGATTCCTGACTGTTTCTGGTTGGACAGTGAGTGTCTGTGATTAAAGTTAGGTTGTTATTCAAGGCATCTACCAGGAAAAGGCTACAATGAGCCTACAGACCATTGCATCATCTGGAACAATACTGCAGAACACCAAATAGGCTGTGGCCTGCTGCTCATTTTCAGACTGGCTTCTGATGAAAAAAGAAGGAAAAGAGCATTGTATCCCAGCAGAGTGATGCTGTGGTGAGACCAGCACTAGTAGCCATTCACAAGACCCCCTTGTCTTCATCACTCTTAAGGAAAAGAGCCTTGTATCCCAGCAGACTGATGCTGCGGTGAGACCAGCACTAGTAGCCATTCACAAGACTCCCCTGTCTTCATCACTCTTAAGGAAAAGAGCCTTGTATCCCAGCAGAGTGATGCTGTGGTGAGACCAGCACTAGTAGCCATTCACAAGACTCCCCTGTCTTCATCACTCTTAAGAAAAAGAGCCTTGTATCCCAGCAGAGTGATGCTGCGGTGAGACCAGCACTAGTAGCCATTCACAAGACTCCCCTGTCTTCATCACTCTTAAGGAAAAGAGCCTTGTATCCCAGCAGAGTGATGTTGTAGCGAGGCCAGCACTAGTAGCCATTCACAAGACTCCCTTGTCTTCATCACTCTTAAGAAAAAGAGCATTGTATCCCAGCAGAGTGATGTTGTAGTGAGACCAGCACTAGTAGCCATTCACAAGACTCCTTTGTCTTCATCACTCTTAAGGAAAAGAGCGTTGTATCCCAGCAGAGTGATGCTGTAGTGAGTCCAGCACTAGTAGCCATTCACAAGACTCCCCTCCCTTCATCATTCTTAAGGAAAAGAGCATTGTATCCCAGCAGAGTGATGCTGTGGTGAGACCAGCACTAGTAGCCATTCACAAGACTCCCCTCCCTTCATCATTCTTAAGGAAAAGAGCGTTGTATCCCAGCAGAGTGATGCTGTGGTGAAACCAGCATTAGTAGCTATTCACAAGACTCCCCTCAATTCATCATTCTTAAGGAAAAGAGCATTGTATCCCAGCAGAATGATGCTGTAGTGAATCCAGCACTAGTAGCCATTCACAAGACTCCCCTCCCTTCATCATTCTTAAGGAAATAAGCGTTGTATCCCAGCAGAGTGATGCTGTAGTGAGACCAGCACTAGTAGCCATTCACAAGACTCCCTTGTCTTCATCACTCTTAAGAAAAAGAGCCTTGTATCCCAGCAGAGTGATGCTGTAGTGAGACCAGCACTAGTAGCCATTCACAAAACTCCCCTCCCTTCATCATTCTTAAGGAAAAGAGCATTGTATCCCAGCAGAGTGATGCTGTGGTGAGACCAGCACTAGTAGCCATTCACAAGACTTCCCTCCCTTCATCATTCTTAAGGAAAAGAGCGTTATATCCCAGCAGAGTGATGCTGTGGTGAGACCAGCACTAGTAGCCATTCACAAGACTTCCCTCCCTTCATCATTCTTAAGGAAAAGAGCGTTGTATCCCAGCAGAGTGATGCTGTAGTGAGTCCAGCACTAGTAGCCATTCACAAGACTCCCCTCAATTCATCATTCTTAAGGAAAAGAGCATTGTATCCCAGCAGAGTGATGCTGTAGTGAGTCCAGCACTAGTAGCCATTCACAAGACTCCCCTCAATTCATCATTCTTAAGGAAAAGAGCGTTGCATCCCAGCAGAGTGATGCTGTAGTGAGTCCAGCACTAGTAGCCATTCACAAGACTCCCCTGTCTTCATCATTATTAACAAGCTAATTCTTTGTTTTCAGTAAGTACTGCTTATAGGTTCATAGGTTCATAGGTTCATACTAGGCTATCTGCCCTGGGGCAATTATAAGCCTAGCCCGATTCTGTATGGCTTACGCCACCCCTTGATTTGAGTATACTGTGCCCTTTTTAAGGTTTAGTTTACTGTGCCTCTGTCTAATAGTGACACGGGAGTAATCCCTGGGACAAACCTACGATCCCCCATCCACTTATCGAGATTCTTCTTGAAGAGATTCAGTGAGGTGCTCTGCCTCACATGAACTGGAATTCTATTCCAGAGCGAAGGGAGCCTCTGGGTTATGAACCTGTCCCTCCAGCAAGTTCTATTTATTTTTGTGCTGAGGTTCAAGTCCCTCGAGCGTGTGGCTCTAAGGGATTTAGATTTTCTGAGGTGGAGCATGTCCATTAATTCTGGATTTGACATAGCTTTGTATATCAGGCATAGATCGCCTCGAAGTAGGCGGTATGCAACTGAGTAGAGCTGGAGTTTTTTTAACCGAGCAGCATATGGCATCTGATTGAGACCCTTGATCCTCTTGGTGAGATACTTTTAGGGTCTTTCTAATTGCTGCAGGTGTCGGGTAAGGTACATCCCAAAAGGGGCATTGTATTCTATGATGCGCCTGATGAGGGATGAATAAAGGGGCACGATTACCTCTCTTGATCTAGATGTGAAACCCTTCGTGATGAGGTGGGCTATGTAGAAGGTCTTTCTAACCACTTTGGCAATGTGGTTTGCAAAGGAGAGATTGCTATCAACTTGGGTCTCCAGGTCCCTAATAACTTTCTCTGTACTTAATGGGTTTCCACCTATGTGGTAATTTGTGGGCACATTGTTTTTGCCAAAGGGTATGACTATACATTTTTTGGCATTTAGCTTTAAACCATGGTGCTTGCACCAGTTATCTGTCTCTGTGAGACCTTTTTGAAGGATGTTTGTGTCAGCTGGAGAGTTGGTTATGGCGCCCAGTTTGCAGTCGTCTGCGAACTTGGTGAGCCATAGTCCTCCCAAGAGTGAGAAAGTTCATATCACTGGTAATAGATCCTTTTTTATTGCTTAAACAGTTGGAGTGAGAATATAAAGTAATGTCAGGATTATCCTTTTTGAAACTCTGAGAACAGCTTGATTTGTTTCTAACTTCAGAATATCTGCCTAAATACTTCATTCTTAAATTTTCAGGGTCTTCTTATTAGTTTTCCTGAAGTGTTTGGCAGTGTCCTGTATAGACACGGACATATTGCGTGACATTCTTCTTGTAAAAGCACAATTGAAATTTCACCAATACCTAATTGCACACAGGACAACTAGTTTGCAGTGATAAGCACTGTTCTCAGAGTTTCAGAAAGGATAATCCTGACATTACTTTATATTCTCACTCCAACTGTTTAAGCAATAAAAAAGGATCTATTGCCAGTGATATGAACTTTCTCACTCTCTCCATTATCAGCTTGGTGGATATAGGCATCCTGACGCAATGTAGAAATTGCCTCATGTTTGCTGACAGCCAGTTAATTCTCAAACAAACTGATATGGCATATGAGAGATGTATTTACACAATGTCACTGGAGGCAAATCTCTCACAGAAAAGTATTCCTAATGTCAATAAGGTTGTCAGTAGTACACATGCTGCACCCATCACACACAATTCAAAGCAGACATATAGACCCACATATGCCGAGGCACTTAAATGTAACCTTCCTAAACAAAAAAAGACCTTCTAGACAAAGTACACATAACAAATTCTCTCAGCAGGTTGAATGCACTCTTTCAAAACAAGGCCCACCTCAACACATATAGCCACATCTCATGGAGCCTCTACTTCTAAGCCCATAAGACAAGCCACCACACAAACCAACATTCTGGTCATTGGAGACTCCATCGTGAGACACACTGATGTCCCTCTCACCAGGCTGAGTAAGGAGAGAGTTACGGTCAGTTGCTTATTAAGGGCTAGGATCTGCCACATTACGTATGCACTCATCATTGGACTACAAGTACCAGAATGACCCGGTCATAGTCCACATGGGAGTAAATGATCTGAGACATACCTCCTTAGACTATATGAAAAGAGACATCACAGAGCTCTTGGAATATGTGTCCCAGCCTGGTATGAGCCTAAGACTGAGCAGCATTTTACCTTCTGAAAGGATGATGCCATAATATGAACAAAAGAAAAGATGACTGGCTTTAATAATTGTCTTAGTTTCTGGTCTCATTCTAAAGGGTGTAATATTTGTCAGTATAGAGGGAGATGGCCAACAGACCATGCTGCTTTGCCAGGGATGGTGTGCACCTCTCCCCTCTAGGATTTTGAATATTAGCTAAAACATTGTCCTCCCCCAAAGTGCCTTTTTTAGGTAATGTCAAACTGATAGTACTTCTAACATAGCAAATCAAAACCAAGAAAATCTAAAGGTATTAATGCTCAATGCTAGGGGTCTAAACAAAAAGCTCCACTGCTTAGACATTCTCTTCACCCTAGAGAATATTGACATCTGTGTGGTCACTAAAACATGGTTTAAAACCATGGAGATCACACCAATAGTGCAAAGTTGCAATGCCTTCCACACATTTAAACAAGCTATTATTCAGAAAGGGACTAAAGATGGAGATGGCTCAGTTTACATCAAAAATAATATACCTTAAGGCTGGTCAAACAGGACAATGCACTTGAGCTATTCCATGTTCAAATCACCATAGGCAAAATCCAATACCACTTCCTTGCAAGCTACAGTCCTCCTCTATGAGTCAGGAAACCCATACCATATATTTAAACGTATTGGAAACACTCACCATCCAACCCAATACCGTATTCACTGGCAACTTTAATTACCCAACTATTAACTTGGAATCCTATATCACACCAAATGTACAGGCACAGAGATTTCTAGATTTTGCAAACACAAACTCCCTGGAACAGATTGTCAATACACCAACCAGGGGTGCAACCATACTGGATCTGGTCCTCATTAATATAGGAGAGTGTTGCACAACCCTAGTGTAATGTCTTCTCTGGTAGAGTCAGATCACAAAATGGTCTCTTTTGAAGTAAAAATAAAACCTGGACCCCCCAGCTAACTCTGGAACTACTCTAAGGCTAGTTTCCTGCTATTAAGTGATAACCTGGCAAAATTTCAAGCCCACATAAACCCTGAGAACACTGCTACCTATGCAGAACTGTTCACAGAAACCCTATACAAACCTGTTAATAGCTACACAGAGGCAACTGTATTCACCAGGAAGAAGTACAGATGTAACTCAAAAAACAAGCCACCCTGGTGGAATCACAAAATCAGGCTGTATAACAGAAGGAAGAAAATCATGGCAAAAATTAGGAGTTGCAGCACCCAACAGGATAAAAGCACTGTCATCAAACAAAACAAACAACTCAGAAGACAAAGTCTACCAAAGCCAAATTTGAGGTAAATTTGTCAAACCAAGGACAACCACAAGGCATCCTTTAGCTATGTCAGCAATCTCAAAGGCAATACACAATTGTGTGCAGAGCTCACTGTAACTGGAGCCATCTATACTGAGCCGGAAGACATAGCAAACCTACTGGCTGACAAATTCACCTCCAACTTTGCCCCTCTCTCCCCCTCAACCTTCCCTCAGGAAATACCATCAAATATAACTCCCCCTGCTATCACTAGGGCCAAGAACACTGCATTAATGGGCCCAGACAATATCCCAGGATGTCTTCTAAATAGCATGAAACATGACCTATCAGGGCCTTTGGAATCGCTATTTAGCTGTAGCCTCCAAACAGGTTTCATGCCTCATGAATGGAGAACAGCAACAGTCACCCCTCTGCACAAAGGTGACCAACTACAGACCCTGGAAACAACAGACCCATATGTCTCACTAGTCTTGTATGCAAAGCCATGGAAAAAATTATCATGGAAATTATCAATAATGATATAGTAAACCTCCAGACACTGGACCCAAACCAGTTTGGTTTCGTCAAGGGGAGTTCATGCCTATTCAACCTCATGGACTTCTTTGAGAAGGTCACTAAAGCAATGGAGGAGGGCAAAATGGTTCATACTGCCTACCTTGATCTGGCCAAGGCATTTGACACAATACCCCACTCTAGCATTGTTGACAAACTCAAGAGGTGGATAGCCAACTGGTTCGCAAACAAGACCCAGAAAGTTAGAATTGGAGGCCAGTCCCAAGTGGAGTCATTCAGAGATCAATCCTTGGATCACTTTTTTGTTGACATTTACTTCTCTGAAGTCAAGGCCATTGTCAATGGTCTCTGGATGCCTAAATTAGCAGATGATTGCAAATTAGGAACTGTCATTGAATCCCACACTGACACAAATGCTCTCCAGGAAAGGTTGACACAGACAAACAACTGGTGTCAGAGCCATGGACTAAAACTAAACACCAAGAAATGCATAATATTATCCTTTAGGAAGTCATCTACCCCTGGTAACTATCATATTGACAATACACCCCTTAAAGCTGACCTAGTAGTCAGGGACTTAGGGACACACATAGACAGTAATCTAGCCTTTGACCAGCACGTCTACAGTAGTGAAGAAATCATTCTATGTTACTCAACTTATAAACAAAGGTATGGCATCTAGGTTGAAGGAAACCATTGTTCCACTGTATTCGGCATTCATCAGACCTATCATTGAGTACAATGCCCCCCTTGGTATGTACCTTACAGGGCATGTCCAACAATTGGAACATCCACAGATGTTCTTCAGTAAAAGAATACAGGGAGTAAATAAAATACCCTATGCAGACCACCTCAAGGTGATATCCCTGTATTCTGTCTCCAACAGGCTGTTGAGGAGAGATCTATGCCTGGCATACAGGGCATTGTCAGACCCCCTCTGATGGACCTTCTGCATATCCACAAAACAAACAGCACCATAATTACCCATTCTAAAGACTTAAACCTTGCCTGTGATATAAATAGAACTTGCTGGAGAGACAGGTATTTATCTCAGAGACTACACCATCTCTGGAAAAGACTCCATATTCATGGGAAGCAGCGTTCCTCCCTAACCCAGTTCAAGTGTAACTTGGACAATTGGATGGGGAACAGGAAATTCATTCCTGATTTGGCACCTATGGTGCTAATGGACACAGGCAACCTGTAAATGGTTAATCTCCCAGATGCCTGCTTGTAAATGGTTCATCTCCCAAGCCCCTGCTTACACTTATCATGGGTACCAGAACTTATCAGAGATTTGGGATTCATGGCTACGTTTAAAAAGGCCCTTGTGCTCATTAGCCTACTATACACATATGAACCTATAATTTCTCACATAGCAATGCATTTTATTTAGAGTAATGATGACATGTGATTACATTTTCCTGACATAACATATATAGAAGGCTTTATCCCCTGGCACTAGTGACTGAGACAACATTCTGTATGTTGTTGTCTTAGTACAGAAATTAAAGGTACACATATCCCTTCCAGCAATAACATGATGTAAGTCCTTCACATACCGATGATCTCACAATTGTAGTGACACTTCTGCTGTGGTGCAGTCATCCTGTACAATATTATGTATTTTGTGTTGTCAGATTCTCATGTGTTTAACATCCACATTCAGTGCCTGTTTGCATTGTTAGGCCTTTATACTGTAATGCATGAATGGCATCCATCACAGTTACAACGTGTACATTTACAGTGGAAGAGGTATTCACCATCGATTTTTACCTCAGAGAGATTGTTTACGACACATAAATTTTATGTATTAAGATACTATAGGTGGAATGTCGCCATTGTGTTAAGACTTGTACTGTGGCATTTGTGGTTCATCCACATCATTAGTCAGTAGAGTCACATGGCTTGCTGTTCAGTTCCTGAAAGGGCAATGTTATATGAATGTACTGATGCTGTATAAACACCATTGTATCTAGTTATTCTTATCCATTTTATGTTCAACAATGATATATCATCAGAGGTTGTGACTGCATGGCAGTGAAATGGTTATTTGGGGAATGTCATTTTGTGGGTGCTTCTGTGGCACGTGCATTGAGTACTTACTTGTATAGAATACATACAAAGATAGACTGTGGTTCAGTTCTGGGGCCATGTGTGCACTTCATGACAGGAAAAGCTTATTTGTCAAAGAAGCACTGATATTGTATTGCTCACTGCTGTGTAGACAGTAACGTGTAGCTCCTTTACAGCATTCTGACTAAATCTGATTGTTCTTATTATATTCTAACCCCTTTTCTTAATGCACACATTCAATTCAGTTATTTGTGACAGTATCTTTTGCTATCTTATGTGGCACAGCCAGTCAATACAGAGGTCTGGAGAGAACCTAGTATAATAGGTAGGGGTTTGAATCTGGTAACATCTGTCTGACAGACAGCAGTGGCTTGAGCACAAAAAATAGTTATGACAAAGTTATAGTGCCACATTTTTCAAGGACATTCATACCCCTTATGATAGGAAAATGCTGTAAGCCCGTCAAGGATGTTCTTTATGACATAACCAATATGCATATCTCTGTAGAATCCATGACTGTAATACAGCTCTCTGATATCTGTCTTGGCATGTGTTCAGGAATGACATGATGCAAATGTTTATTCTGTCATTCATTGCTCAGAGGCATTACCTATTCCCAAAAGAATTATGCTCTGTATTGTAGGTCTTAATCCAGACATTGTAGGTCTTAATCCAGACATTTCTTTATTACTGTCATTGTTTTGTCACACCATACAGTGTAATTTCTTACTGTATGGCATGCAGCCAATCCACCAAAAACTGTGACTGGTCCTGTGTTACAACACTTTCTTGTGTGTCGATGCTGTTGAATTGCTGTTATTTTACTACTCCCTGTAATTCTATGCCAGCATGCCCAGTATAACAATGTCTGAGATGTCTGCAAATTAACAATGTAAAACTTAAAATCATGAAATGTCATCTGATCTATCTGATCATGTGTTAATTATGTATGTTATGTGTTATTACAATTTATCATTTACATGAGTACATAACATTTGCTTGTCTATTACATGTTTATAGGTGATAAACCCCTTTCGTATGGGTACAACTTACATTTCTTTGAGATCACGATAATTTGTGATGTATGTGACATTACAGCTGAAAGCTGCATTTGTTCTTGTGTATACATGCTGAAGTGGTGAATACAGCTATATTGTCATCTTGCATACATAAATTCCCTGTATATGCATCTCATATGCAATAACTGCAATCTATGCATTCATCCCATAATGTATCTTCTGTCATTGCTGTTTGCTTGACTCATCATTTCATTAACATGTTTATCACATTTTAACTCCCCTTTGTTACACTACAGCTTCATAACCCTATCACATCCTTTGTTAGCATGTCCGATTTTATTTATGTGCATAACACCGGTATTGTCATTGATGTTTTAAATATTGTTACATCGATATGGCAGGATTTATATTAGCACTGTTTCTTTGACACTTCCGTACATTTGAATAAGGTATATGACTACACTCCACTCACTTCCCTTTCTCCTTTAATTATCATACAGTACAAACCCTTATTCTTTGTACATAATTCCTCCATTTTACTTCCCTCCTTCAAAATTCTTTCACTGTACCTGCCATTAATATTTCCATGCTGCAGTGTGTGCTCATATCTTAGCTTTGCCTATAAGCAAGGTGTTTTCTTTACATTCTGTGCTGGTGCATGCAAGCACCTTTCTATGGCTGTAAACAATGTTGCTGAAAAGGTGCTTGCAAATATGTAGGCACAATAAGCAGCATGCATATTCAACCACTTACATCATGTAGGCTTAGCATGGCACCTGCACAACTGATGAATCTTTGAGTATATGAGGATGTCCTTTATTAGAGGATCACTTGACTGGCATGGCATCTGCACAACTGATGAATCTTTGAGTATATGAGGATGTCCTTCATTACAGGATCACTTGACTGCAAGAAAAAACAAAATCTTTAAATTCTTCTTTGAATGCAGCTAGTTTTAAAACACATCACAAGCCTAGAAGCAGCCTATTTCACAAGTTGGGTGCAGCATAGCAAAATGCTACATAATGTTTGTTTGTACCCTGAGCGATAGCAAGCAAAATAAATTATTTGAAGGCTTGGGTAGTCCTGTAGTCTAGCCTGTGCATTAGCTACCAGCAAAGGCAGAAATTGCCCTTAATGTACATCAGTCGATAGGTAAGAACCCCCTTTCACATGTACACTGTAAGCTTTTCAGAACCTGAAAGCTGCAAGCAGAAATACCTACAGAATACACTGTGCACACCTAAGAAGGCACAAATTTTATGTTATTATTTAATGGATTTATTTGTTAAATGATTAACTGAATCAGTCCATTTTTGCCATGACCAAGGCCATAAGAACAAAAGAAAGGTGAAATAGACTTTGTAAGCATTTGGTATATTTGATGCATTGTTTGGACTGTAGGTGCCCTTTTTGTATACACTGTAACTTACCTCCTTAACCCAGTGAAAGTAAACTTGCTGTTTCTAAACAATCACAAAATATCTACACAAATCTGCAAACAGCACAAAAGAAATATCATGATTTATGCCAAGAGGCAAGACCCCCTGCATCACTATGCAGGTTGTGAAAAAACAGACATACTCTAGAAAAGCAATCAGTGTAGGTGTGCAAATTGCAATCTCACATAATGGGAAACATGGTAAGGGAAAAGTAACATCAGGGAAATAAAATCAGTGGAATAGCAATTGCCCATTTAGATGTTTTCCATTTGTAGTGCAGTCTCCAATGTCAGCCATAACTTGTTATAATCATTCAATATGCAATTAAAGATAATGCAAAAAAACATACTGCATGCAACCTACGGGCGTTCAAGTAACTTAAAACTGCAATAATCATAACCTTATTGATTTATTCTACTTCATATATCCTCGACTTGGACCCCAAGAAGGAGGCAGGATAAAAACACATATCAACTACAAATAGAAATATTTAAAAAAATCTGTATGTTGATTGCAACATCTTAACAAAAGTGCACAAAGATAGATCTACAGCCTTACAAACCAACAGTCAGCAGCCCATGGCCAATGTCTGCACATTATGCATACATACTACTCTTTTTCTGGGGTCTATGTTAAATCATCGGATGCTTAAAAAGTGAATGATGATTTCTCAAACCCATGTAAGTGAAAGCTTACAATCTCAGATGCTTAGAAAAAAAATCGCTGTTCCACAAAACAAAAAAAATTTTTAAAACATTACACAAAGTGGGGAGCTTCACCCCCCCCACCCCTTACTTAAATATACCAACTCCGAGATTACACTACAGTGGCAAAAATGGCAAAGTAACAGAAGCAGCCAAGCGATTTATTTCCCAGGGAAAGAAATCGCTTATATGCCATTTCGCTATTTTGCCTTTTCGTGCTTTCACGTTCAATCAAGATGCATTGGAAAGAATGTGTCTTCAATCATTTAATAGGAACCGTTTTTCTGCTGTGTTTTACTAGGCAGATTTTAAGACACTAAGCAGCTATGATGAAACAGCACTATATTTTTTGCTACCTCTTATTACCTCTTACATAGCTCATGAGATGGTATGAGAGAAAGAGCAAATCATTTCCTTAACTGTAGTCTCACTTCACCCTCAATTTCAGAGTCACAAGTGGAGCGGACTACATTTCCCTTCCTGAATTGCTGTCTGAACTTCTTTTATTCATAAAGTTTCACACCATGGTTCATAGGTTCATAGGTATGTACTAGGCTATCTGCCCGAAGGCATTTATAAGCCTAGCCAGAATGTGTTGGCTTTCACCGCCCCCTTAGATTAGTTCCCTGTGCCTCTGTCCAGCAAAGCCACTGAAGTGATCCTCGGGGTAAACTTTCTGTTTCCCATCCACTCGTCAAGGTTTCTCTTGAAGAGTGTTAACGAGGAGCTATGCCTAATATAGACTGGAATCTTGTTCCAAAGCATGGGAAGTCTCTGGGACAGGAATCTATCCCTCCAGCACATCCTATTTATTGTTGTGGTAAGGTTTAGATCCCTAGACCGTGTGGCTCAAGGGGATATGGTTTTCTTTACGTGAAGCATGTTTATCAGTTCTGGGTTGGACATGGCCTTGTATGTCAGGCAAAGATCACCTCTGAGTAGGCGATATTCAACCGAGTATAGCGGGAGTTTCTTCAGTCAAATTGCATAGGGCATCTGTTTGAGGCCAGTGATCCTCTTGGTGAGGTACTTCTGTGGTCTTTCCAGCTGTTGCAGGTGTCTTGTAAGATACATCTCAAATGGGGTGTTGTACTCTATGATAGGTCTGATGAGCGATGAGTAGAGGGGCACAATGACCTCTTTTGATCTGGATGCAAACCCTTTTGTGATAAGGTGTGCCACGTAGAAGGATTTTCTAACCACTTTGGCAATGTGATTATCAAAGGAGAGTTTACTATCTACTTGGGTCCCCAGATCCCTTATTACGTCTTCCATATTTAGGGGACTACCACCTATGTGGTAGTTTGTGGGTACTTTATTTTTTCCAAAGGGGATGACTATGCACTTTTTGGCATTTAGCTTGAGGCCATGATTTTGACACCAGGTGTCCGTCTCAGTGAGACCCTTTTGGAGGATGCCTGTGTCAGCCAGAGAGTCAATTATAGCCCCTAGTTTGCAGTTGTCTGCGAACTTGGTCAGCCATAGTCCTCCTGTGCTTGCCTGTACCTCTGAGAAGTATATGCTGAACAGGAGGGGTCCTAGGACTGAGCCCTGGGGAACGCCACTTGTAACTGGTTTAGAGTCAGAGCTATCTCCTGCAACTCTTACCATATGGGTTCTGTCTGTGAGCCAGTTGGCAACCCATCTTGTGATGTAGGGGTTTATGTTCAGGCTGGTGAGCTTGTCTATAATACCAGAATGGGGAACGGTGTCAAAGGCCTTTCCAAGGTCTAGATAGGCTGTGTGTACCACCTTTCCCTCATCTATAGCCTTGGCAACTGTCTCAAGAAGTCCACCAGGTTTAGGAGGCATGATCTGCCCTTAACAAAGCCGAACTGGGTAGGGTCCAGTGTTTGGAGGTTCCCAATGTCTTTGTTAATGAGTTCCATGATGATGCACTCCATAGCCTTGCAGACCAAGCTAGTCAGGCTTATAGGGCGAAAGTTCCTGGGGTCTGTTGTGGCTCCACCTTTGTGGAGCAGAATAACTGTTGCTGTGCGCCACTCTATGGGTATGTAACCTGTGGGGAGGTTGAGTTTGAACAGTGTGTTTAGGTGAGGGGTTAGTTCATCTTTGAGCTCATGTAGGATGCAGCCTGGGACACCGTCGGGTCCCACTGATGCTGTGTTTTTGGCTTTGGAAAGGACTGTTTTAACCTTAGTGTCTGTGATTTCAGGAGCTCTATATTCTTCTGGTATAGTTATGGGCCCTTTTGGGGGTGAGAGGGGGGTGAAGTTTGCGCTGAACCTGTCTGCCAGGATGTTGGCAATGTCAGTCGGTTCAGTGTATGTTGTACCATTCTGCACTAACTCCGAGCAGATCTGAGCATTGACACTTAGATTCTTGACATAACTAAAGACTGCCTTGTGGTTATCTTTGGAGTCCTTGGCAATTTTTCTTTTGAAACTCTCCTTGGATGATTTTATGAGGGATCGTAGTTTCTTGCTGATACTGTTCAGGGATGTCTTCCCTTCTTGGGATTTTACTCTTTTCTGTACTAGTTTCCTCCTTCTATTGTATAGCTTGTTTATGGCAGGAGTCCACCAGACTGGTTTCCTTTTCTTAGAGGAGTGAGTCTTGGTTTTGCTTGGGAAAGCACAATCCATGCATTCTTGTAGGTGCCCGTAGAATGCAGTAGTAAAGGATTTTGCAGCTTGGACAATGTTATCTTTAACATGGGGGCTTTGAGGCTTTCCGTCTCGGTCTTAAGTAACGTGAAGTTTGCTTTTGAAAAGTTTTTCATGGTGGTTTCCTTGTCTGGGGGTGGGGGCGGAATGTGGATATCCAAAGTGATTTGTTTATGGTCAGATCTAACCGGTGAGGGGTTGACCTCTGGTGTGGAGCACCGGTCGCCCATGGTGGTGATGACCAGGTCCAATATGTTGTCACCTCTGGTGGGAGTGTTGACCAGTTGATCCAGGGTGTTTGAGTTTATAAATTACAGGAAATGTTGGGCAAGGGAGTTAGTACTTGAGTAGTTCTCCCAATTAATGTTTGGGTAATTGAAATCACCCAATATTAGGGCGTTTGGTAGGACCTTTATATTTCTTAGTGTTTCCAGAAATACGGAATGGGGGTCCTGGGACATGGTGGGTGATCTGTAGCAAGCTACATTTTGAATTGCAGTTTTGCCCATTGTTAGTTGCACGTGGATGATCTCTGAAGCATCGTGCTGTGCCACTAACCTGGAGGTGTGGGTATCCTTGATGAACATGGATACGCCCCCGCCTTTTGTATTTCGGGCCGGGTTCTGTGGCTGAAATGTATGGTATGAGTTGTTGCCTGGTAGTGCTGGGGTGCTCTCTGGAGCCTTAAACCAGGTTTCTGTTTCTGCACATATATCAATTTTCTCCATAGTGAGGAGTACCTCGAGTGTGTGCATTTTGAGGTTTAAACTTCTGGCACTGAGTAGCATTACCCTAAGTTTTTTGTTACTTGTGCTATTTATGGCGGTGGGTTTGCCTTTTGAGCCTTGCCTAAAAAAGGTACTATGGGGGGGCAAGAGCCTTGGCCAGTATTCGAAAGCCTAAGGGTGACAGGTTCAAGCCATCTCTAGCGAAGCAGTGTGGCTTGTCGAGCATGTCATCCCAGGTGGACAAACATTGGTCCCCTTTGAATGACACCAGAAACTTAGCCAATTATTGAAATTGATAATTTTTTCTTTATACCTTTATACTGTGGTATTGTTCTTGGTGAGGGCAGGATGCTACTCAGGGTCAGGGTCATACCAGCCTGGGCTACAAGATCAGAGAGCTCTTCCATGTCTCTTTTCAAGTAGTCCAAGGAGGTATGGCTCAGGTCATTCACACCAACATGGACAATGACAGAGTTGTATTTGTACTTGCTCTGGAGTGACCTGAGTGTATGTGTTATGTGGCGGATCCTGGCAGCCGACAGGCAGCTAACAGTAACCTTCACCTTATTCAGCCTAGTGAGTGGGACGTCAGTGTGCCTGACTATAGAGTCACCTATTACTAGTATGTTGGGTATGTTATTTTGCCTTAAGGGCGTGATTGCATGGCACACTGGTTTTGTGAAGTATGTGTTTCATGATTTGTGTTGGGGGGGTGGAGGTTGCCTGGATGTCTGCTTTGGAGGGCTCTGTTGCTTTTGCAGATTTTTATTTCGAGCATCCGAGTATGTTTTTGTGTATTTATGTGTGTTTTTTGCCAATGCTGGTTTAATGGGCCTATGTGAGACTGGTGATGTGATGCAAGTATTTCCCTTCTCCTCTTGACTGTCTGACCCAGCCTTGGGTTGAGAGAGCTTAGCCTCCAGTTTGGCTGTATAATTGCATCTCTCGCATGTATTAGTGTTTGGTGGTAGGAGGAGAGGGTTGTCTGTGTACATGAGGCAGTTGTAACATTGCATCAAAATGCCCAGATTCACCAGTTGGACTGGAGAGTATGCCTGAAACTGCCTTTTGGACATGCCTGGATAGGTACAGTGAACTGTTTTACTGAATGGCTGGTAAGGTTGAATAGAGAGCCTTGTCCTTCTGTACAGTATAGGAGGGTCTAGTGCTAGGGTTTATAAGTGCTTGCTATGAGTTTTGAGCAAGTGCTGGGCTGAGAAATGAATGGTTTGAGTGCTTAAGTTGAAAGTTTGTCTAGTTCCAAGGGAAAAATTGAAGAGGAGACTTTGTGGAGCCGGGAATAGTTATACCCTATCTAACTGGCACTGCCTGGCATGCAAAACTGGGCAAATGCGGTATTTATAGCAGGAAAATGAAAGAGATATAAATTAGCCCAAAATGGCCAATAAACTACTAATTTCTTGGCTGAAACCACTCCTCTAGGGACAGATAGGCTGTTCAAAACTCCCCTCTCTTACAGGTGAACAGAGAAACTTCCTTCTATCCAAGTAAGGTATGGGCAAACACAAAGATTTGTAACACAGCCCTGAATTCAACACTTAACCTGAAAACTGAACTATATTAGCTTAGAAAGGGGGGGAACAAGTATATATTTTTGGGTTTTTTTTCAGAAAATACAGCAGATACAATAAAAAAAACTCTTTAAATGTACAGAAAAGGATACTTATTGTTATATATCTCTCCGATCAGAGTTGTAGTCAATACTAATAGTAATAAAGTAGGAAGAAACATAAATACAGTAAAAGCATATGAATAGAATGCAATTTATATATATATATATATATATATATATATATATATATATATATACACACACACACACACACACACACACACATATATATATATATATATATATATATATATATATATATATATATATATATAAAACAATAGAAAACGAACAACTGATTTAAACAAGTTACCCAAAAACTGAGCCCTGCTCCAGCAGTCTTCAGTCAGACAAGTTCTAACTGCACACTCCTGCTGCTAGGGTGCAGGGGAACCTTCTCCAAAAACGATGGCCTGGGTCAGTGCTCAAATTATACAAACAAAGCTAGATTCAGCAGGCCTGAATCTGGTCTATGCTGCAGCAACAAGGCGCACCAATTTCAGAAAGAAACAGTTCAAATAAGCAGACACAATAAGCCTGTGACCAGAAATTCCCAGCTCAGAAGGGCAGAATTCAGCCTCCCACAAGAGTGCAGACCACACCTTCTTAATGTAAAAAAACTGGCCCAAAGCCCAAGTGCTTAAACCAGAACTAATACTCTTTAGAACAGACACTGAGCCTTCAATCAGCAACTCCCAACTCAGAAGGATGTAAGCTTCCTGTTCTGCCATAACAGTGCAGACCACAAACCTTCCTAATGTGAAATAACTGGTCTAAAGCCCAAGTGCGTAATCCAAAGGCTTAGAATAACAGTTACAATTTAATCGGCTACGAACAAGCAGCAACAAATGCAGCAGAATAAATGCCATTAAGAACTTTTAAGAACAGGCAGCAATAGCAAAATAAAGTAATAAAGTAGGAAGAAACACAAACACAGTAAGCAGATGGATAAAGTGCAAAAAAATTTTTTTTTCTCTCTCAGTATTAGGTAGAATGAGCTAAAGACACTAGACTGGGAGGAGTGTCACAGATTAAATATACAGTAGGGGTGGGCAATTGCAAAGCCACAAAGTATAAAAAGAAAACACCAATATGGAGGGCAGGGTAGGGGAAAAAATCAACTCAGAAAAATAACACTTTCAACATAGATCAGAAGCCAGCAAATATTATCTAAATAAATCAAATAAAAGCAATTAGAATACTGTAGAACTTTGGAAAGAAGTGCCAAAAAATATACTTATCAATTTATAGTTTGAGTTGTTTCAGTAGCACTCTCAGTCAGAACTCAATTAGATTCAAGCAATGAATGCAGAGGTAACAAACAGGGAATCTTAATTATACTAGCAAGCCTTGAGATAATCAGATAAAACACACAAGTTGTTTGGCCAGGATTTAAAAAAGCAGGATTAAGAGTGGGGCAAATAGCACTTTCCATTCAGAAAGATAACAGTTTCAACACAGATAAGAAGCCAGCAAATATGATCTAAATAAATCAAGCAAAATCAATTAGAATACTGTATAACGTTGGAAGGAAGTGCCAAAAATATACTTATCAATTTATAGTTTGAGTTGTTCCAGTAGCACTCTCAGTCAGAACTCAATTAGATTCAAGCAATTAATTTGTTGAGAGAATAGCTGCTCATGTGGTTAAGTGGTTTTGTTTAACTCCAGAGTCCAGGATATTAGTTTTAAATAGATTACCCTGACAATTTCCCCAATCTTGCAATCCATTTTAGATTACTTCCAATGTGGACAGTTTTACAATGCAGTTAAAGTGGATTTAATCGAAGATCTGATAAAAATGCTGTGGTTTTGCTTTTGCTGCGGTCTGTGAGCTGTTTGGATTTTATTGCTTTTTAGGGGTAGAAATGATCTCATATGGTTTCACAAAATATAAAATTCAAGATTGATTTACCCTTCCATTTTGTTTTGCAACCAAAAAGGAAGGAGATACTCTGTACTCTCAATAGCTGAAGCTGATTATTAAAAAAAATCTCTTTCTAGGAACATTTTGAAGCTAACATGAAAGCAAAGCACCTAATTTTACTCTTAAGGAGTTGCTACAAAATATATTTGAATATTTACCAATTTTATGTCTTTGCTTGAACTGTGGATAGTTGAGTAATATGAAGCTTATAAAACCTTAACAAGTGTATACTCTCTAAACGTGACAAGAAAATTAGCTTTTTTGTCATTTGGATTTAAGTGATACCTTCTGACATTGGCCATCTGAAATAAGTTTGCTGCTTATTTTCTATATGTAATACTGCTCTGGTACATTTACAACTTTTTTATTATTACCCTGCCCCCATTCCCATCCACCACCTAGCTCATTTCCTTTATACATAACCTTACCACACTCACACACAATGCCCTTCCTTCAGCCAAGAACGCAAACAACCACCACCACCCCTCCCCCTCTTTTGCTCTCATATTACACACTCTACACATAGTACCCCAGTCGTAAAGTTGCTACAGTCCATCCTACAAATATACTATCAGGACCCCTACACATTCCACAGGGTTATCTCTGTACACTCCTACCACTTCTAACAAACCAAATATGTACTCCCATCAAATAATTCTAACACTAGCACTCACCATCACAGCCCATCTAACCTCACCCTACTTCAACATTACACTCCCCAACATGTCAACCCACCTCAACCTCACCTTCAACATTCACTAACCATGCCTTACTCATCTCACCCTCACTCTTTAACTACACCACCTAGGACCTTCATCCCTACAAACTCCTCCATTATCAAAGCAAATCTGGCGTATTAATACAATGTGACAGCATTCTCCAAAGACATACGAACCATAATAAACACTGCTTCTCACCTGCTATGCAGTGGTGATATCAACCCCAACAAATCATCAAAATCAATCTAGAACCAATACAAGCCTACTTAAGAAAACATCCGATATTCTAATAATAAATCATAACATAAGAAGCATCCTTACAAAACCACTGCGCTCCATGCAACCATAGCATTATACTTACCTGACATCATCTTCCTCATAGAAACATGGCTCAAACCACACATTAAAAATGAAGAAATATTTCCCCTTGGTTATAGCATACTATGAAAAGACCAAACAGCTAAAAGAGGAGGCGGAGTCGCTCTCCTATATCAGAGCAACATCAATGTTGAACTATTTAACATATAAATCCCTACATTTAATAATGCAGAGATCCTACTTGCTAAGGTAAGACTAAATACACAAAAACAACTAAATATCTTGAGATCATATATCCGTCCAGGAGATAACATCAAAAGCCTCCTCCACAAAACCATTATACTAGGCGACTTCAATATTGATTGGACCTCACTTAACTCACCTTACCCCCTCAAGTCATATTAACCTTTACAGCTTCTCACAGCTTATACAAACCCCTACTAGGGTAGACAAAACCTCAAAAAAAAAAGAATCAATACTAGACTGGATTCTCACCAATCACCCATCTTCCACTCATAATTATGGTACACTACCCAACACTCTAAGCGACCACCTCCCAACCTTCTTCATAAGAGACCAAAGTCAACTCACTAGAACTACCTCTCTCAAACACATCAGATACACTAAAATCTTCTGGACTGATGACCTTAATGTTGTTCTTGTGTCTTTCGGCTTATCCCGGTTAGGGGTCACTACAGCGGAACTCAGGTCCACTAATGTTTGGTAGAGGATTTGTACGTGCCGAGTTACCAGCCCTGACGCACAACCTTTAACAAAGGCATGTCCATTCATGCATGCCTCCACACAGAAGATGCTCTAGCTGAGAATCGAATGGAACAACGTCTTGTTGTGAGGCGGCAACGCTATCAAAGCACCACTACCGCGGGGGGGGGGGGGGACTGATGACCTTAATACAGCCCTTAAACACTCTAACTGGCTCCTCCCTTTTAACACTTCCTTTAGATGAAGCAGTTAAGTATTTCAACACTATCTTCTTAGGCATTCTCAACCAACTTGCCCCACCCAGACAGATCCACACAAAAACCATCTATGCCCCATGGCTTACCAACAGCACTAGTCAACTTATGAAACAAAGGGACAAAGCATGGGACACCTGGCGCAATAACAAAACTACTCCTAATAGGCAAACATTCTCAGAATTGAGAAACACTGTAAAAAAAACAAATCAGACTAGACAAACAAAAATACTATAGTGAAATT
This sequence comes from Protopterus annectens, assembly GCF_019279795.1. Taxonomy (NCBI): domain Eukaryota; kingdom Metazoa; phylum Chordata; order Ceratodontiformes; family Protopteridae; genus Protopterus; species Protopterus annectens. The sequence goes on from NC_056748.1 coordinate 550,862,437, forward strand.
CAAAGTAAGCACAATACCAACCCACAAAAGTTCTGGGCCACTATAAACAGTATTTTCCAACCAGGTAAATCACCAACTCCTCATCCAAACTTAAGCACCACCTCTATAAACACAGCCACCCAATTCAATGAGTTCTTTAGCAACTCTACACTAAAGCTGTCAGCATACCCACCCTCTTCAACCCCCACTATACTATATAACCTATCAAATAATGCCAACTTCTTTACCCTTCAGCCTGTACTAACTTACACCATCTAAAGACACCTAATCAAACTTAAACCCACCACCCTGGTAGTAGACAAACTACCTGCCAAATTCCTACAAATAGCCACCCAAGCCATTTCCTACCCAATCTCTATAATCATTAACAGATCAATGTCAGAACAAAAGGTGCCAAATCTATGGAAAATCTCCTACATGATACCAATACACAAGGAGGCACCTCCACTGACCTAACAAACTACCCCCTATAGCTATACTTTCCCCACTGGCTAAAATACTGGAAAAATGTATCCACATCCAGATCCTAGCACATCTTCTCTCCAACAATCTTCTTGCTGAAACTCAACACGAATTCAGACCCAAACATAGCACTAGCACTACACTCATCTATTTTAGTAACCTAGTAAATATGCAATGCAACAGCAACCAACTGTCTGCAGTTTTCCTTGACTTATCAAAGGCATTTGATACAATCTCCATACAAAACGTCTGACATCAGTCTCAGAATTAAAACTACCCCCACACTATTATGGTTTGAAGGCTACCTCTCCCAATGCCAACAAGCAGTTCAGTGGAAAAACTCCCTGTCCCCCTACTTCCTGTAAAACTAGGAGTACCCCAGGGATCAGTCCTAGGACCCCTGCTTTTTACTATATTTACAAATAATCTTCACAAGCAAACCTGGTTCAATATGCTGATGACTCCACCTTAATCTGCTCTGCCCCCACCCTCCAACAACTTCACTTCAAGACCCAAGAAGCCTTTACATCTGTCAAAACCTGGCTAACAAACTCCCAGCTAATACTAAATCCTAAAAAGACCCAGCTTATGCTCTTCATCCTTCCAAAGCAGCAGTACCTATGGGTCTATATCAGAACACCGAAAGTTCATTCTTTCGAATGTTCTTACATCGACCACTAGTCAGCGAATGCTGAAAATAGCGAAACGACAGATAACCAAATTTTTTTCCTAGGGAAAGAATTTGGTTGTCCGTTTCTGTCGTTTCACTACTTTCAGCACTGTGGTAGAAAGTTACAGGTCGGGTTCAGGTAAGTGTGCGATTGGGCATGGGTTAGGTGAGTTAGGGTTAGGGCGCAAGGGAGGTGTGTGTGATTGTGTGGAAGTGAGGGCTAGGACGGGTTAGGTGAGTTACTTTTAGGGTGCGGGTGAGGTGAGTATGCGATAGTGATGGACCTTAGGGTTAGGGTTTGGGTTAAGGTAAGTGGATAGTTAGTGGTGTTTGTACAGTTTAGTGTAGGGTTAGCTGTAAGATTTTGGGTGTATGTGTGTGGATTGCTGTTTGTTTGGTGTGCTTGTGTTGTGTGTATGTATTTTGGAACAGCGAATATTTTCCCTAGGAAACAATTCGCTGTTCTGAATGTTCAATGTTGTCAGCGTTCGCTGATTAGGGGTCGATGTAACAACATTCGAAAGAATGAACTTTTGGTGTTCTGAAATAGACCCGTACCTACACCCCCGTTCTCTATTTCTGCATCAGATAATACCCCTATCTCTCCCGTCACACAAAAAAAATTACTAGGGGTCATTACTGACAATAATATGAAATCTGACAAACACATACAATAACAAAGGCAACAAAAAACTAGGTACTCTTTACAGATGTAAAAACTTCCTAACCAGCAACAGTAAAGTTACCCTAGCTTGTTCCCATCTTCTCTCTACCCTACTGTATGCTTCTCCTGTCCTAATTAATCTAAACAAGAGTGATTTAAACAAGCTATCTGTATGCTACAACAAAATAGCAAAATTCTCCACAAACACCTCCTACCCCACCCACCACTGTCAAGTCCTATAACAACTTTCCTGGCTGGAATTCCCAAACACCTTAGCTCTAAACCAACTTCTTCTAGCTCACCAAATACTGTACCAACCTGACAAAACTCCAGCCTTACAAGACTTGATCATCCCCCCCCACTCCAATAACCGAGAACTTAGATCCACTAACAAGGCACTAATCACAATCTCCAAAAGCCATTACAGTTCTGGTGACTCCCTGTATTCTAGGAACATTGCCAAGACTTGGAACTCCCTACCACTACAAATCAGGGTACAACTTAATAAAACCATCTTCAAAAAAGCAGTTTATTTCCCACCTAAACTACTCCTGGACATGCAACTGCCTAGCACTTGGCTGACTAACACCTTTCCCCTACCCACTATCCAACCCCTTCTTTAAAACTCTCACTGATGCACTATATCTTATCATACATTAATTACCAACTCACTGCTGCCTACTCTCCACTGTCCCATCTATACCCACTAACTCTCCCCAAGACTAAGCTGAAAAGCTTCTTTCCCTTGAAATGTCAATGGACCTCATATGACCTTGTCTATAATCTCCTCCTTTGACAAACTGGCTAGTATTTTTAGTTTCTTGTCTTATCTTGACTACATCTCCAAGATTATCTCTACTTAACATACTGTATGAACAACAATTATATGTTACTACCTGTTATACTATTTATTTATTTATTTATATTTGTTGACTGGGAGTGTCCGACTGGACGTAGGTCCATTTTCAGCGGAGGCCCGGGGAGAAAAGCTCCACAGTTAAAATAAACAGACAGCAGTTACATTGGATTACATAGCGATTAACAATTTACATAGCAATTACTTACAACATATTTACAGATGAAGAACATAGTACATCAGTAGACAACTAGAATCTTTATCTGTGAAGTACATAACAGACATTAACAAATGTTACAAGAAGAAGTTCCTGCTGTATAATAAGTACTGGCTTATGAGCATCTGAGCTTGCTATAATCAAGGTAGTTAGTGGAGTGGAAAGAAAGGTAGTGGTTGGATGGGGAGGGTGATATTAGAATGGGAGTTGCAAGGGCATAGCCAGCATGTTTTTAAGTGCGCTTTTAGTAAAGTTTTGAAGTGGGTGCATGATGGTATGGAGGTAATTGTGGGTGGGAGGGAGTTCCATAATTTGGCTATGGTGCAAGAGAATAGTGTTTCATCAGTAGAATTATTGGCTTTAGTGATCTGCAAGTGATTTTTGTTGCTGGATCTTAGTGGTCTGGTGGTGCGATAGGGTTGGAGTAGATTCTGGAGGGATGGGACATTTAGTGGATGATTTACTAGTTTGTGGGCAAGTGAGAGTTGATACCATTGAAGGAGGTGAGGGAGTTCAAACCAGCCCAGTTCAGCAAGTGAGAGACAGTGGTGACTACGGTAGGATGCCCCTGTGGCGAATTTGGCGATTTTGTTGTAGCAAGTCTCTAGCTTGTTTAAATCGCATTGCCTTAGGTTGGTATATATTGGACAGGCATAAAGTAGGGTGAAGATAAGGTGGGAATTTGCTATTGAAATCTTTGCTGCTTTGGTGAGAAGTTACTTATTTCTGTATAGCGCTCCTAGTTTTTTGTGGACTTTTTTTATGGTCAAGGATATGTGAATGTCAAATTTTAGTTTATTGTCTATTTCTACTCCTAGCAATTTGGTGTGTTCAGTTGGGTATATAGTGGTGTTGTCTTTTGCTGTGATGTTAAAGTGAGAGTTATTTTGAGTATGTTTGGTAGGTTGGAAGATGAGTAGTTTAGTTTTGTTTGGGTTGAGTATTAATTGGGCATCGGATAACCAAGTTTCAACAGAGGAAAAAGCTTCCTGTGTGACTTTTTGCAGTTTGGGTAGGGACTGGGCTGAGCAGATGATGGTTGAGTCATCTGCGTATTGTATGAGTGTGCCATGTTTGGTGGCAGAGGCTAGATTATTGGTGAAAACAGAGAAGAGTAGGGGTCCAAGGATGGATCCTTGGGGAACCCCTATGGAGACAGGTAGTTGGGGAGATATGTCATTCTGCCATACAACGGATTGTTGGCGGTCAGACAGGCAACTCTAAAACTAGTTGGTGACCGATTGTGAGAAGGATAGGTTATTGAGGACAGAGATATGTTGTTTGTGTGGGACCATGTCAAATGCTTTAGATAGGTCTAGGAAAGTAGCAGAGGAGAGATAGCCATTGTTTTTATGCTGAAGGATAGTGTTAGTAAAGGAGAGTAAGGCAGTGGTGGTGCTATGGTTTGGTCGGAAACCATGCTGAGTATTGGAAAGGAGGTTGTTAGTAAGGAGGTAGTCTGAGACCTGAGAGTGTATGCATCTCTCTAGCATTTTGGAGAGTGGAGAGAGAATAGCTATGGGGTGGTAATTGGTTAGTTCTGTGGAGGGTCCGCCTTTATGGAGGGGAATTATATGTGATACTTTCCACAGTGTGGAAATGTAACTTTCTGACAGAGATTGGTTAATCAAGATGGATACTGGGTAGGCCAGAGCATCAGCTGCGATTTGTAGATATTCACTTGGGAGATTGTCTGCTGCTAATCTGGTGGGCTTAAGTTTAGTTAAGAGTTTTTTTTATGTTGGAGATAGGTACAGGAGAAAAAGAGAAGGCAGTGGGGAGATTATTAGTTGAAGGTGTGGGTTGGAGGGGAGGAGGTTGTGTTGTTTAGCTAGTGATAGTATGGTTTGTGTGAAGTGTGTGTTGAATGAGGTAGCAGTATTTTCTGAGGAGTGAGGGATGTTAGGAGGAGGGGTACTGACTTTACCTGGGTGGAGGATGGAGTTTATGGAGGACCAGAATTGTTTGGGGCTGTGTTGAGAGGAGTCTAGGGCAGACTGGTAGTATTGGAATTTGTCCTGTTTTATTAGCTTTTTGACTCCATTGCGTATTTCTAGGAATTTCTGTAGTTAAGGGGTTTTGGTTTTGCACCAGTGCTCCCAGGCTTTATCCCTGTTTTTTCATTTCTGACTTAGTGGTTTTCTGTAGCCATGGGGAGGGTTGTGCTTTGATTCTGGAAAGTCTTATTGGGGCATGGTAATTAAGGATGCTCAGGAAGGTAGTAGTAAAAAGTCAACTGCATCATCAAGACTGAGGTACTTTAGAGGATGCCAGTTACATTCTTTGAGGGATGAGATGAATGTTACATATTTGACGGTAAATGACAGGTTTAGCTTGGTATAGGTATTTTTTGAGTAGGAATGTTGGGGAGTGATCACTGAGGCTATCTGATAAGCACCCTGTTATATATGACTGGGGGCTCTTACTGACTAGTATCCAGTCCAGGGTAGTGTGCTTGCTGGAGTTTTTATTTATCCTGGTTGGCGACTAGACTAGTTGGGTGAAGCCATGAAGGTTTACATGATGGGTTGGATGGTTGCCAAAACAGGATTGCCAGTCAATATTGAAATCACCTAAAATTATAGTTTCTTGGGGGAGATGGTGGGTAGACCAGCTGAGGAGGTTTTCTAGTGGAGGGATGTTTTGGCCAGGTGGGAAGTAGCATCCAATTATGTTGATGGTTTTGTTTTGGTTTATTTTGAGGTTGGTATATATTATTTCTTCATTGCCTATTTGTGGAGCTGATGATTTTAAGATCTGGATGTTTAGATGCTGTTTAAATATTATAGCTACACCACCTCCTTTCTTGTTTAGCCGGTCAACTCTTAGTATGCCATAACCTGTGGGGAGTATTTGCTCACTAGGAATGTGAGGTTTTAGCCAGGTTTCTGTCAGGATGACTATATCTGGGGAGTACAAGTCTATGGTGGCATGGAGTTCATGGACTTTGTTGGATATACTTCTAATATTTAGGCTTAGTAGAAGGAAGTCACTTGGCTTTCTATTGGCTATAATATGGGAGAAGTTGTGGTTTCTAGTCTGATTATGAGGATTGGGGTTGGAGATGGTAGGGCCAGGGTTGGGGTGGATATCTCCACTTAGGGCTAGTTTAGATATGCATGAGGTTATTAGTTTTCTCGGTTTTTGAATGTGTTTGTTTATAAAGGAAACTTTATGATTGTGCTCTTTGGGTAATAGGTATGGTGGGAGGGTTACTGTGTAAAGTTGTAGGGATGCTTTATGTTTGAGTAATATAGTTGGTAGAATATGTGGGGGGTGCATAGGGATGTTTCTCGAGTTGGGGGGAGGGGAGCTGAGTGAGGGTGAGACATGAGTGGTGGTGTGAGTAGTAGTACAGTGGTAGTGGTTGAGTGGGGGAATGATGGAGCTTTGGTAGGATGTAAGATATGCAAGGAGAGTGCATGCCATGAGCATAGGAAAGGTATGCTTGTACATGTTAGTTGAGGAGGTGTGATAGTAGTGGGAAGATGTAGGAGGTAGTGTTGGGTTAGTGCTGTGGTTGGCTATTGGAAAGATGGGAGGGGTTTGTGAGTGTAATAAAGGTGGGACCACTGGGGGCAGGAGGAAATAGGGGGTAGGGTGGGGAGCAAAGCGGGTAGAGACCCTGTTAGTTGCTCTTATGAGGGGGATGAAAACAATCAGGTAACAGAGTTAAGTGATAAATGAACATATGATAGTGACAAGGGTGGTTGTAGTTGTAAAAATGGTGCCTGCCACAGGTAATATTTATTAACTTTAGGATTGTCTTAAGGTAATAAACAGGGAAGGAACTTTTAATTACTTTTTATACTTTTAATTATATGTCTAAACCACTATGCATATGCAAATATGTTATGCAATCATATGTTATTATCTGCTATATTTTATAACTGTATGCCTAGACCACAATGCTCATGTAAATAACTTATGTATAGTATGTTGGCACTTGTATGTTCTGGAGCTTTTCTACCCAGGCCTCCGCTGAAAATGGGCAGCTCTGTCCAGTCGGACCTCCCCGGTAAACAAATGTAAAATAAAATAAATAAATATTGTTTCAATAAACTTTATTCAACAATGGCACTGAAAAATACATTGCAAAGCTTTCAAAACACAATAACATTGTCATAATATTTGCAAAAACTGAGAATAACTGTTACTCATCTGCAGTCGTGTACCACTATAAAATACAAGATTATAAAATAAATCATTAACTGTAAACATTAAAAATCAATTATAAAAAATAAAAGGACCATCAGAGATATTCCTTTAGTTACCTTATGTGAATGTCGACTATTATTAGGTCTCTGTATTTAAATTAGCCCTTAACCAGGGATGCCATGATAACATCTAGTTTGCACTCTTTAAAATGCCTCACCTAAAAAGGACTTCCTTTTTGAATACACATGTCATTAACCTGAGAAATTGTTGTAGATAATAAGGATGATTCTTTGCATTTCCAACATTTTGTAATGAACATTTTTTTGCCAAGAGTAACAATACATATAGTAAGGTTTTCCCTACTTCATTGTGTTTATTATCACTATCATTCTCAAGAAAATACAGCTTCAGTGTTCAGGATACTGAGGGGCCCCAAAGCTTGCACATAACCATTTGCATCTTCCTCTTGAAACTGTTGAACCTTTGATAGGTCCAGAAAACATGATTCCAATCCCCAGGTCTATCCCACATCTCCAACATATTGGAAATAGCCCTGGGAAAACCCTTACAAGCCTCCCTCGTGTCTAGAATATGTAAAACAGGCATAACAAAGTAAAGAACCTATACTTACAGGAGTTTGAGGCATATCCCTCTCTACTTGCAGCCTTGGCTGTGGCAAATCTTCTTAAGACCTGGACTCTGGAAAATAGATTAGGCAATTGTAGCAGCTGTTTTTTGTAAAGTATGCAGGGCAGTATGAAAGCAGAGAGGGGTAAATAATAGATGTTTCTGAATGGTGCTATGCATAGCTTTTCTCTTCATTGCTAGGGGATATGATTCTTCCCTGTACTTGAATTCTTCCTATTTAGCAGTGTTATGAATGGTACGTATTACAAATATAATAAAAGTTTTAGTAAGGCCTTGCTGAGTCTAATTATGGTGGCCGCCAAAAAAGGGTCTATATCATATGTTCTTTTAAAAGTTTGAACGTTTCAATGGAGATCTCCATACAGTGTGGAATGGGAAGATTTCCCTTTCCTGCACTGTAGTCGATCTCGGAGCTGGTATATTTAAAGAGCGGGGGATGTGGGGGTGCAGGGGTGCTTGCCCCCCTGCTTAAAACATTCAGGTAGGTTTTTTTTGTAGTTTATTATATTTTTTAGATTTTCAAAGTTTTAAAAGTTCAATCAAAAGGTGTTGGACATATAACGTTAGAACTTTTAAAACGTTGATTATATAATATAGACCCGCCAAAAAAGCTATTACTAGAAAATGGAAATCAAAGTCTAAACCAACTTTACTAGAACTAGTGAATATAGTAACAGAGATAAAATAACTGGAATTGGTATCTTTAAAAAGGGCAGGAAAAAAGTACATAGAAAAAAATTGAATTGCGGGAACAATAGATGCAGAGTAGGAAAGAGGATTAAAAGAAGGCAGGATTTAAATGAACTATGTAATGTCTGAATGACAATGACTGTATAGATTATAAATGATGAATATTGTTTGCAACTAAAATTATGTCAATATGGTTTGTTTTCATCTATATAAATGTATGATTGCCTATGTCATACTTGATAATGTAATGAAGATGTCTCGTGTTTAAAAAAAAATAGGCCATACTTTCTGAGGTATCTAGCATAACAGATCTATTTCTCAGCTAATCCTGAATTTATATGGCCTACCTAAGTTTTTAGCTATAAGAAAGAAATAAGCATTGGCTATGAAACCATAGTTTAAATGCTCCTGGCCTCCCAAATCTATGCAGTTAGATCCAGTCACTGTTCACCAGGTACCGTATCCAGTTTCATTCAGCTGTCCTACATTTTCAGAAGCCCATACCAAGGGGCACCCAATTAAGACTGTCCAAATACAGACTGAAATTCTAACCTTGAAATAAACTGTTGGTCCTTAAATAAATGCCCCCAGAAGCACAACCCATCTCAATAAGGAGGCTATCCTTCCAATTAATATTTGCAATCCTTTATAAATGGGGCTAAAGTGATCTCAGCCCACTGCATCTCACTCCTTCAAACCATTCAAGTTAAAGGTATCCTGACTAATGCAACCCAAGCATTAACTACTTCAGGAGGGGTGCTGAAATGTTGCCTACAACATTTCAATTTGACCCCTACATTGTGCAGGAACAATGTTTTCCAAATCAGAAAATAGTATTGCTGTTTTTATGAACTCTGATTATCTCGTTGCTTTCATATAGAGTTCATAGTTGGGCAAATATAGCTTACCTTTGTCTAAGGGAAGTGACATTAGTTCTCAGGAAACTCTTTGATTTTTGACCTGCCCAGATACAGGAGGAAGAGAGGCTCTTTAAAGATTAAAAAAACATTTTTGGTTGACAGGAATACAGGTAACTGCATAAATCCCCAGGAGTAATATGAAACAAATGAGTGGCTATACCCACTGAGACATATTTAAGATTAAAGGCCTCTATCAAAGAAGCAAGTATTTTGTTCTAGAATTAATTGCTTTATATGTCAGCTCACTTGTGTTGTGGACTGATACCCCAAATTGATACCCCAAATACTTTATTTGTGAGCCATTCTTCAGAAAGGGGAATTTAAGTAATACTGTTTGGAATGATGAGTATCCAGTACATAGAACTGAGGTCTTCCCCATATTTATCTTGCAACCAGCAATCTTATTAAATGTATCTAGAACTTCTGTGAATGCAGGCAAACCTGTCTCTGGTCTGCTAAGGCAGAACAACAGATCATATACATATAGAGACAGCTTACATATCTTACATGCTGCTATAACTTTCTCACAATCTGCAAAAAACAGCCAATGTACAATGTGAAAATCAGTGGAGAGAGAGGGCATTCTTGATGTGTTCTCCTACGGATATAAATGGGATGGGGAAAGTGTGGCTTCCAGGCTAGAGTTAAGGTTGGAGCTAGACTTTGGGTAAGTCAAAACATGCAAGACCACAAAAATGTCTTTACTTTACCAAATGCCTTCTTGGCATCCAGACTAAGAATTGCAAAAACAGATGAAGAGGGGCATGTAGAGTCTAGTATCCATAACTACTATCCTTAACTACCATCCTTAAAGTCTTAATGGTGTTAACTGTGGTGGCTCTTGCATTCTCAAACCCTGCCCGAACCATGTGACCCAAGGTCAGAACTAAAGACTTCAATCTTCTTGCTAGAATTTAAAACTAAAAAAGTCTGTAAGATTGTGAAATAAAGGATCCTTGCTTGACTCAAAAACATAATAAATTGTTGCTTCCTTTCAGCATTCCAGGCGTCTGTTACAGTTAATGAGTTTCAGAAACATGGGAAATAGTGTGTCCCTTCCCACTGAATAAATATCAAGGGGTATCCAGTCAGGACTCAGGGTTTTCCCAATCTTCATATCCTCCCAGGTCCGTTCTAACTCAGCATTTGTAATTTCAGCCAACAAAAAGGAAACAAGAATTTCATCCAAATATTGTAATATCAAGGTTTCCAAATATGTCTTTCTGTCAAAAATCATCATTAGCCTGGTATTTGCATACAGACCTTGATAAAACCTGTAATGGAAATGAAGGAAGGTATGTAATTGAAAGGGTGATTTTTGTGGTTGAATCGAGAAATGTTTGTGATGGTAGAACATGGAGATTTTTTGTGAGGTTTTTTTTTATGTTATTTTAGATGTGAAGACCAAAATTAAGAGTCATCAGTTTTCACACCTAGTAGTTTTATATGGGGGACTACTTCTATTTCAGTGTTATTTGGCGAAAAGATTTTAAAGTTCTGTTTACTTTTACAGTCGGTTTTTGGGGAGAGGAGAAGCTATTTTTTTTTTTTGGCGTTAAGACGAAGTTGGGCATTTTAAAGCCAGGTCTCAAATGAGAAGGGTTCTTGAGTTATTTGTAAGAGATGTGACAGACTATTATAGGAGCATATACATGTGGAATTATCCACATATTGGATAAGAGAGGCTTGGTAGTAGGCAGTGTGGAGATTATTGATGAAGATATTGGAAAATAGGGGTCCAAGAATGGAACCTTGTGGCATTTCATTAGTGTTAGGAGGTAAGGGGATAGAGAACCTTGCCATTCTACTGCCTGGTATCCATCTGATAAATAGTTATAAAACCAGTTTAGAGCAGGAGGAGATAGATCAATGATAGATAGTTGCTTCAAGAGTTTCAGGTAAGAGGCCATATTTCAAAATGTTGAGGAATAGTGCAGATATTATCTTGCCTGTGTCTCTTTCTCTGTTTACTGGGTCTATGTAGGATAAAAGGATAGATGCTGTACTACGACTAGGCCTGAAACTATGTTGAATAGGGGTTAACAGCTAATTTTGTAGAATATGTTTGAGCAACTGGTTGTGCGTGCATTTTTCCAGTAGCTCAGGAGGGGCAGTATTTCTATTGGTTAAAAGTTAGGAACTCCAGTTGAGCTTCTGCTTTTGTGAAGAAGGATGATATGAGCCATTTTTCATATGGAGGAAACATAGGATTCAAGTATGGATATTTTGATAAGTATACTTACTGGGTAGGTCATGACATGGGCATCTAGTTTAGGATATTCTGAGGAAGATTATCAGATGCAGGGAAAGACTGTTGAAGTATGAGAAGTATTTTTTTTTTATTATGGAGATGGGAACTGGTTTGCAGGTAAAGGAGGTGGGAGAGGTAGCTTGAGATGTGTCAGGGGAAATGGTCTGTGGAATTTGGTTGCATGGGGGCTGCTTAAAATGGGTTGAGAGAGAGAAGTAGTGTGTAAAGAGAGAGAGAGAGAGATTGGAGTAGTTTGGGATGAGAAGTTATATGGGCATGTTGAATTTATAGTTGAGGAGGAGATACAATACAGTAAATATTGAATAAGGCTGCAGTTTGTTGGGATGAATTTTTAGGAGAGGGTTTAGTGTATTTTATGCTAAGAGGATTCTGTACAGATAGAAAAACAACATTTTTGGGGGTCATGCTTATGCTTAGTTTAAAGGTAAACATATTTTTTGTTTGTAGTTTACTGTTTTTTTTGGTTTTTGACTAAGTTAAAAAGTTGCTGGAAAGTTAGAAGGTGTTCACTTGGTTTATGTTTCTATCATTGTTTCCAAGCTATGTCTCTGTCCTTCATAATGTTTTTTGGTTTGTTTAATAAGCCAAAGAGCATGATTTAATTTGATTTAACTTTTTTTTATGCAGTGGGGCTAGACTATTAAGTGCGTTAAGATGTACTGTGCTAAAATTGTTGATAGCTTCATCAAAAGGTAAGATTTTTAAGGGAGACCAGCTAATAGCCAGTATTATATCATTGAAAGACTGAGGGTTGAAATTAGAAAGGTTATATGTTCATGGTTTTTAATCTGGTGGGTATGCTTTCTTAGCGTGCAAGTAGGGAGCTGGTCACTTGGAGCATCAGAAAGTGTGCCATCAGAGGTACTGGGTTCAGATACCAATATCCAGCCAATATTCATTGCACTTGTTATCACTTGTTGGGGATGTTATGAGCTGTGTAAAACCAATAGTTTTTTTCCTGGAGGAAGGGTACTCTGGGTATAGGGTTAGCCAGTTAATGTTGATATCACCCAGGATGATGGTTTTCTTACAGATTATTCTATATGCCTAGGAGAGAGTGTGTTTTAGTATAGGTATATTGTTGCCTGGGGGAATACTGTACAACAATGCATAGTTTCTTATTCCTATTTAAATTTATAAAGGAAGGAAGCATTTCAACAGTAGGGAAGTTTGGGATTGGCTTGATGAATTGAGAGATGCTCAAGGAGTCAGAGTAAATGAGATCTATGCCACCTGCTCTCTTTTTTAACCTATATAATCTGATTATGTTGTAACTAGGGGGAAACATTTCAGTGTCACTAATATTTTGTTTAAGCCATGTTTCTGTGATGGCTGAGATGTCAGGGGTGTATTTAGATATCCAGGCATGCAGCACAGTCACTTTATTACATATGTTTGTTTGTGTCTTTCAGCTTTTCCTGGTTAGGGGTCCCCACAGCGGAACTCCGGTCCGCTAATGATTGGCAGTAGATTTTTATGTGCTGGCTTGCCGGGCCTAATGCACAACCTTCAACAAAGGAATGCCCATTCATGCATGTCGCAACACAGAAGACGCTCTAACTGAGAATCAAACGGGCAACATCTAACTGTGAGGCGACAACGCTACCGCAGCACCACCAATGTCCAGAATATTGTTAGTTACCTCAGTCCTCTGAGTAGGAATAAAGGAAAGAGCCTTCCCTAACATTTTCATTTTATGGGTTAATGCTCTGGAAAAAAATGTTCCACATTAAAAAGTTTGCGAGAAATGTAGAATTGAAGTTACTGTTTGGCAATGAATGCGAGCGTGACAAGTCGTTACTAAAGAAACCAAGTACATTTATTCCTCCGAACAACCCATTAGTAGAAGTTTTTAACAGCCTGTGTGAGAAAGAGTTGTATGACAAACTGTATATAAACAAAAGTAGAATGAGAAAAAATAATTTATCTAAAAATGAGAGCATGGCTATGCAAGCATTGAGGAATGATGAGTCCATAGTGATAAAAGCAGCTGATAAGGGAGGCCCTACAGTCATAATGGACAGATCATTTTATGACTTACAAATGACATTTTTGTTAGAAAATTTTGATGTATATAAACTTATTAGTACCGCTGATGTTGAGAGTATAAAGTGTAGATTTAATAAACTTTTATATGATTGTTTGATTGAACAGCGGATTACTAAACAACAATATGCCTATTTTTTGGTACTGCACCCATTGATTCCCCTAATACAAGGCATACCTAAAATCCACAAAGACCCTAGAAATCCCCCCCCCCTGAGACCCATAGTCTTAGGGAGGGGATGGATAACAGAACCCATATCAATATATATAGAAAAAAATGTTGAGACCTATAGTCAACAAGAATGAAGTAATTTTGACTGACACTAAGCAGTTTTTAACTGAATTGTTTGAATGTACAGAGGCTTTGTCTGTCCCCAATGAGACAATATCGATGGTCACATTGGATGTCAATTCCCTATTGACTTCCATTCCAAATGATCTAGGCATAGAAATGTTACGTGAATATTTCATACAAGAAGGAACATATACAGCTAGTAAGGTGGAACTTATATGTCTATTAATGGAACAGGTACTAGTAAACAATATAATGATATTTAACCATAACATCTATAGTCAAAGAGAAGGAGTAGCCATGGGCACGTCTAGTGCAAACAGTTAGGCTAACATAGTGATGGCTAACTGGGAAAAGAAAAATGTGGTAGATGGAAAATGGCAACAGATTAGATTTTACAAATGCTTTATAGATGACCTCTTCCTGTTGTGGCAGGGTACTGAATTAGAATTATTAAGCTTTCATGTGAGTTTAAATAAAAGTACAAGTTTTTTGAAATTTGAGATGACTTACTCGAATAACATAGTAAATTTTCTTGATGTGACAGTAAGCAGGGACCCACAAGGGAGCTTCTCGACCCAAGTATATAGGAAAGAGTGTTACAAGAACACATATGTACATCGAGGAAGCATGCACCCACAACACATCTTTAAAAATGTAATAAAAGGTCAAGCATTGAGAATTTCCAGATTAAGAGTTGAAGAAGCAACAGTTGAACAAGAAGTGATAGACTTGAGTGACAAGTTTATACAGAGGGGGTATAATGAGAGTGCAATAAGGAAAGTAATGACTGAAGTTAACACCTTAAGATCTACTAAGGGTAAGCCCTATTTTTCACAGAGAGGGCATCAAATAGTGGAGGATACAGGAATATGTTGCACTAATAACTTAAAGATATCGACTGAATATACCACTGATGTTAAAATAATGAAAGATACTGTGTGGAAATATTGGCCCATACTTACAAGTGACCCACACATTAGAGTGTTAGTGGGAGAAGAACCTGAATTCTGTTATAGGAATAAAAAGTCATTGAAGAGACATCTATGCTATGGTAAACATGTGTACCACAGTGCAGATGACCACATAGGAACAGTACCATGTGGCAATTGTAACCAGTGTAAATGGATAGATGATAGCAATAGATTTAAATACCCTGATACTGGGATAGAACATGTATTTAAAGTCTCAGCTAGTTGTACCACTCAAAATATAGTATACTTAGCAATTTGTAATGTATGCTCAAGCTACTATATAGGAAAAACTAACAGGGAGTTTAAAACGAGAATAAGGGAACACCTGTTAATTATAAGAAAGTCATATAAAACCAATGCACTGGCTAAACGTGTGTTAACTGAGGGCCTTACATACACTTTCTGCTTTATAGTCATCGAAGTGGTCAGAGAGAGTGAGAGGGGAGGTGACATAATTAACAAGACGGAGACGTCAGAGGTAAGGTGGATAGTTAGGTTAAGAGGCAATAAAGGCAAAGGACACATTGATAGGATCCCTTTAAAGCCTATATTGAAGAACAGGTCCTTACGCTGAAGAAGAAATAGATCATATTGTTGAATAGGATATCAAGCCCCCATAAATAGCGGCATCAACCATTACACAGTTGCATCAGAAATGTACACAATTTCAAAGTATAAGTTAACAATTTGTTTTTGTTCAAAGAGCATTTGTAATTAATAGTTGGAAGGTCACTATTTTATAAATGGTTATTAAAATGTTAAATATAAGCACTATACATGTAAGTTTTTATAAATATACAAAAATATTTTATGTAAAATATTTTATGCAAAATTAATTTAAGTATAAATCACAAAATACTTATTAATGAGTCCATACCAATGGTGTCAGCCAATGTTCAGTGTGATTACAGTTTAAAACATTGAATGATAAGTGGCCCAATGTTGGTGGCCAGCACAGGGTATCAACAATGCATAGTGAATGGTAGATAGTAGAATACATCTTTAAGATGAGAGTATGCCCATTATTCAATTAGTGATTGCTAAGTAAATTGCTTCTTATAAAAGGAAGCAGGAATTTTATGTTTTTATGGTCTGATGAAGTGGGAGGTATTCCCATGAAAGTGCTTGCTTACTGCAATAAAGCCAAGTTTTTAAACTATATACAACAAGTCTGGGATTGAATGAGTTTTTGTATTACAGGATTATTTCAAGTATTCTTCTGCTTGGTATATGATCCCCGGACTTTCGTGTGTAATACATTTTTGTGGATTATTTTTTGGGGATACATTTCTCCAGTTTGTTACTTGGTGCTTGTGTGTGAAATATGAAATTAGACTAGTACCAAAACACTTGCAGGTTAATTACCTGGTGTTGAAAAATGGGGTTGGCAGCAATAAGTTTACCTAATATAGTTCTATAAAATACTGTTAATAAAAGTAAAAACTGAATACTTACATTGTTTGTGTCTTTCGGCATTTCCGAATAGGGGTCGCCACAGCGGAACTCCGGTCCACTAATGATTGGTAGTGGATTTTTATGTACCGGGTTACCAGCCCTGATGCACAATATTCAACGAAGGCACGCCCCATTCATGTATGCCTCCACACAGAAGATGCTCTAGCTGAGAATACTTACATCAACAAATCAACAAACAAAAAAAAAAAAAATCATGGATAATTTTAGATCAAATCGCAAATCAATGAAAAAAAATTTTTGCTTGGGGGACAAGTACTTATTCACACCACACCTCCTGCTAATTGTATATACAATTATGGAGAAACAGCAAATTCCTAGTCTCCGCTGTGCTGTAAATTCGACACATGACAACTGGCAGCTGGCAAGCCAATGCAAAAAAGAATATTTGCTCTTTTGAACATTCAGTATATTACAAAACCCAACTGTGTGTGTGTGTGTGTGTGTGTGTGTGTGTGTGTGTGTGTGTGTGTGTGTGTGTGTGTGTGTGTGTGTGTGTGTGTGTGTGTGTGTGTGTAATTATTTCTATTCTGGGTTACCTCTAAAATCCTAGTCTCTCTGGCTCACCGTACTTCTTCCTTGCTCCACCATCATCCTGTTTCTGTAGCTTTAAAATATCCCTTCAAATCAGGTAGTCCTATACCACCCTGATCAATATAAAGACTCTGCTTGTCCCAATTTACTCTTGCCCTGCCAAAAAAAAATCCCTTAAACTCTTTCACCCAGATTCCAAAATACTTGTCCTCAATGTAATTGACCACTTACCTGAGAGCAGGTATCTTGGAGTCTGGTCCCAGTAGTAAGCCTATTTATACATAGGCCTTACAATGAAGTACGTCACTTTCACCGAAAGCAGGTCTTTCAGAATCAGGGCAGGTTTACACTAACAGTAATTCTTTTGTAATCTGGTCCATTATTAATTAATTAATTACCACATTTTTTCTTCTGGCTGGTAAAACTATGCTTGTGCTATGTACAAGACCAAAGACAGTGAAAACATTTTAACAGTTCATATTTTAGTGACCATATGTATGGCCATTAATGGCTAATCTCTTATTTGTTTAATAATTTTCTGGCTAGTCTCTTCTCACATGCCCTTAGCAACCACAACAGATTCCATTTTAATTCATACTCCTAAATACTTCATCTTCTCATGTTGACATAATTATGGGTATTGTTGAACTAAATCATATGTAGGCACATAATTTTCTGCTATAGCCTTTCTTTTACCTTAATTTATTTTATACCTTGAAAATACTTCACACTGTCTTAAAATATTCCACAACACCCTAATGTCATATTCAGGATTTATCAAAAACAAGACATCATCCACAAACAACCAAACCCATGAATTTGTGAGTACCTTATCTTTTAGCTAAAGTTTCCAAGCAAATAGCAAATAAAAGAGGATGAAGAGGTCATCCCTGCATGATTCCTCTTTTAAAGTTCAAGTTATCTATAACTCCTCCAACAAATTAGTTTTGCCTTTAATCTAGCATATATTCTCTTTATCAACTCTATTACATTATTATGGAATGCAGATGCTAACATTGCCCTAGTCATGAATTCCCAGCAAACCATATTAAACAATTTCTCAACATCCAAACTAATGAACAGTATTATTTTATTCTGATCCCTCTATTAATGATACTAAAGGTTTTGCTCCTTTTCATAGAACTACACTGCTCCATGTGCATCCAGTTGAATAACAGTTTTATTATTCTTTCAGCTAATATACATCAAACCATTCTGTAGTCATGGTTTAGAGCTGAAGTTGGTCTGTATGAGGCATGGTGTGTAGAATCTGTGGCCACCTTTAGTAATACTACCACTGCTTATTTCTTCCACAACACATGCATTTCCCCTTTCAAAGTATTATTACCTCTTTACAACTACTCCTCTTCTTGATCTGCAAGCTTCCTCCTCTCCTGTTAGATTTTAACTTTTGTCAAACTTTCTAAATGTTTTTGTCACTTTTATCCCACACTTATTTCTCTGTTAATTCTACTATACTTTTAAAATCAGTCTTCATTTTATCCCAGTCCCTAGCCAGTCCTTTTGGAATGATCTCTATCTGCCCAAGTAAATCTTGAATTTTATTAATTACCCATTAGTCAAATGTCCCTCTTTTTATTAAATCTTACATCTTTATGTTAACTATTGCAGGTGCATGGTCAGATATCATTATTGGATGGGTCTCAATACTTTAAACCAAATGCATACACTTCTGTGACATAGTTTCTGTCCAGCCTAGCCCAGTTATTGTATCTTCGAGAATAATATGTAAATCCCCTTGGCACTGCTGCTCCTGAAATGACAACTTCCATGCCAAATACTTTCATTTACTTCTTTAAAACTACCTTTTCTAGTTAGAGTTTCCCTTAACCCTGACACATCGTCTGTGCTGCAGATTAAATTGCAGTCGCCACCAAGAAATAAAATGCCTTGCTAGAAGTTGATTTTTCCAATAATCTTGTGTTCTCTGTAACTGCAGTTTTAAGGGGTATGTCGATGCATGCCAAGCTAATTCACTTTCCTTCCCAGAATCCCCTTACTGTGACAAATCTTGATTAATGTATTTTTCCCAGCTTCTATCACATTTGGTCCAGCCTTTCCTATTAGCATAATAACATTGCTTCTCCTTTGTCCCGCTATTCTGCTAAATATCTGCACTGAAAGTGTCTTTTTAGCAAGTTCATACATATATAAATATATATATTTTAATGTACATTTTGTAAGACTTGATTAACATGACTTTACTTAGTTACAGTTTTACACATTTGTTTCACCTCATATCACATCTTCCCAAATAGTTAAATACACTATGCTTTTTGCCAAATCCCTTTAACAAACAAAATGAAAAAAGAACTATATAGAAATCAAAGAACAAATGTCCAGAAATCTGCTTCCTCATGATGGCAAACTGCAGTGGGACATACCCTACAAATAAAGGCATTCATTCTGTGATGTAACCTGCCAGTGCTTTCCCACATATACATCATTTTTACTTCAAGAGTAATATTTTCCTTTCCCAATTGTAGAAAAGTATTCATACTAAACTTAACTCTTTAAAAATACTGAATGGCATTTATTTTTCTCTTTCTTTTTTTAATGCAGTTCTCTCAAATTTTGCCGTTAATGATGTGATGTCCCTCCCCTGGTCCAGTGATGCAGGAGTCTCAGTCCTCGCCACTGACACCAGTGGGGAATATTCACTGTGAGAAAAGTAGCCACACAAACTATTTTCAGGTGCAGCTCTCTGCACCAAGTACAGTTTCTCTTAAGACCACGCAGAGGCTACACATTCCTGGGGATGGGCTTTCTCTCCAGGTCCCAAATAAGACTTCCCACTGACCACTATAGAGTTGAGTCCTTAGCAGATGTTCTAAGCTAAGTCCTCCACCACCCTCTCTATGAAATCATTGCTTTCAGTGTCCATGTTAAAAGTAGGTCTCACATACAGTCTCTTTGAGATTTGATTTTCACACAACGCATACACACACACACACACACACACACACACACACACACACACACACACACACATGCACACCCACCTAGAAAAGGCTGGTACAGCTTACTCGCTCTGCCAACTCCAAGACTATAAGGCAGATATACTGCCAGCAGAACACACAATGCCAGCTACTTTAAGGCTCTTACTGGGGTGCTCAATTACACTTATTAAAATTAAAACTTATACAAATGCTAGTGTTTAACCAAGCAGCAAGACTTTGAGGAACATGGAGCCACGGTGCCACTAAATAAATGCAAGTACTCTCAAAAGTTAAATATTTTCTAAAAGACCAGCTGCAATGAAAGGTTTAAATATATTTAATAATAAATAAAAAAAACATGAAAATGCTGAATATCTATTTACAATAAACACCAGAGTTTCACTCACAGGAAATATAAAAAAAAAAAACAACAGTGATAGAAAGACTCAGACAGATGGAAAAAAAAGCAACATTTAGCTAATCTCACTAAATACAAGATGAATGTGGATGATTGTCTTGTCAAGTTCCAAAACAGAGTGCACTTATCAAATCTCCCACTCATATTCAAATGCAATTTCAGTGCTGGTTACAGAATGACATCACATCTGGTCACCTGACTCTGTAGTTCTCACACTACCCCCTCACTAGAAACTGAGCCAGGATCTGACACTGATTTGTCACAATGCACACATAGAACTTTAGCTAAGGTTTATTACAGCATCTGGAAACTGTAAAACAATTCTGGCGCTTCCACCCTTCCTGCAGACACTAACAAGGTATTCTCTGGCAGCATTCAGACCTGTGAGATAAAATCTTTATGGTCTAAACCAAGTCATTTAATTTCAGGCTATTTTTCTTAAAGATAGCTGGGCTGAGGTTAACCCCTTCCCTTCTAGTATCTTCTGTTAAAATATATGCATTTTATCATAGGTTCATAGGTTCATAGGTTCATACTAGGCTATCTGCCCGAGGGCATTTACAAGCCTAGCCCATCGTTTTGTGGCTTACGCCACCCCTTTAGTATGGGGAACTATACCCATTATTTTGCTGTGCCTCTGTCGAGCAGTGACACTGAGGTAATCCCTGGGGTATATCTGTGATCTCCCATCCATTGGTCAAGATTTCTCTTGAACAAGGCCAGCGAGGTGCTCTGCCTCACATGTACCGGGATTTTGTTCCACAGCATAGGGAGTCTTTGGGTGATGAATCTATCCCTCCAGCACGTCCTATTAATAGCCGTGTCAAGGTTTAAGTCTCCCGCCCTTGTGGCTCTGATGGATCTAGATTTTTTGAGGTGAAGCATATTCATCAAATCTGGGTTTGACATGGCCTTGTATGTTAGGCAAAGGTCACCTCTGAGCAAGCGGTAAGCAACTGAATAGAGATGGAGTTCTTTCAGTCGGTATGTCAGTAACAACAATACAGTCTGACATACAAGTATATTTCTTTTCTGTTCAGCAGAACCCACTGTGGATACATTTTTAACACAAGCATCTGTACAAAGCAGTTTGACATTCAAATGATATATAATGCTTTACAAAACTCCAGCTAGCTGTGCTGGCATGTGTTACACATGCACTGTGCTACTCCCTCTGACACAGCAGGTACTACCTCATGTCATCACATCTCTCCCTCCCTTGAAGACTCAAGCTAGTTTTTCAAGTGACCCTGGAGAAATGTTCCTTGAGAGAAATGAGCCTATCTGGGAACACATTAACCCATACCCTGTCTTTAGATCCCATCTGCATTTTTATTGCTGACCCAGCTATGGTGCTATACTGTCATGCCATATGCCTGCAACTCTAGGCTCCACCTTAATAACTTGGCATTTTGCTGGCTCATTCAATGTAGCCATGTTAAGGGACTGTGGTCTGCAACCACAGTGCATTTCTTTCCATACAGCTAGGGCTGAAGTTTTTGCAGTGCCCATATAATGGCTAGATGTTCTTTCTCTACAACTACATAACATTCCTCCCCAGGTTGGTATCTATGGCTGTGATATACTACAAGGTGCTCTTTCTTCTCAGAGGAAACCTGTCTGAGTACAGCCCCCACTCCATGGTTTGAAGCATCCACCTGAACAACAAATTATTTGCTGTAATCTGGACTGGATAGCACAGGGGGTCCTCCCAAACCTCCTTTAAGCTTTTGGAATGCCTGCTGGTAGACTGCAGTCCACACAACCTTATCTGGCCTGTTTCCCCATCAGGTCTGTGAGGAGAGCAGCTATTGTACTATAATTGAAAGTGAACTTTCTATAATACCCCGCTGTCCCTAAGAAAGCTCTCACTTGCTTTTTGGTAGCAGGAACAGGCTATGCCTGAATAGGTTCTACTTTGGCAGGTTCTAGCCTGATCTTACCACTTCCCACTCTATCTCCCAGGTAGGAGACATCTGCCATTCCCACCTGACACTTACTGGGCTTAATGGTCAACCCTGCCCTTTGAAGTCTGCCCAGGACCTTTCTGACATGCTGAAGGTGCTCTTACCAGGAATGGCTGCAGATGGCAATACCACCTGGGTAAACAATTGCATAATCTCCTGCTCCTGCCAGGATATGATCTACTAGCCTTTGGGAGGTGGCTGTTGCATTTTTCATCCCAAAGGGCATCTTCATGAACTTGTATACCCTGTCACAAAGGCTGACTTCTCTCTAGTGGTGGGAGTCAAGAGCACCTGCCAGTAGCCTTTGATTAGATCAATAGTGGTCAGATACTTAGCCCCACCCAGCTGCTCTGAGGCTTCATCTGCCCTAGGCATGGGATAAGCATCTGACTCTGTGTAACTGTTTTGTTTTTTGTAGTCCACAAAGAACCTGGTGTAGCCATCCTTCTTTAGTACAAGCACCACTGGGGAGGCCCAGGGACTGCCGGACTCCTGGATTACTCCCAGTTCCAACATTTCTTGTATCTCCTCCCACAGAGCCTGTCTGACTTGCTCAGGCACCTTGTAAGGGGCCTACTCGATGGGTCTATGGGATCCTATATCCACATGGTGCTGCACCAAATAAGGGCACCCAGGTTTCCCAGTGATCATGTCCCCAAACTCCTGTAACATTGCTCAGATTTCTCAAAGCTGGGTGGAGGATGGCTGCTGGGACATTGCTACCCCTTCCACTGAGGTGTCAGTCTGCATCTCACTAAGGAGATCAGTCACCCGATCCCCTCAGATTCCTCCTGCCACCCGCTGCAAATATTCAGTACAAAGCCCTACCTATCATGGCAAGGCTTTCTCATGTTAACATGGTAGAGTTTGTGCCCCTGCCTCCTACCTAGCAGTTTTACCTTGTAGTTAACATCACTGAGCTTCCTTACTGCTTTGAAGAGTCTTTTCTAAGCTACCTGTCGAAGAGTCAGCATGTCCCTCTCATGTTGATGTTCTTTCTCACATTCTTTGGCCTCCAATTATAATTCCATACGTTTAGCCTCCAGTTCAAGTCTCTTCAACTCAAGACAGGTTTTTATGTTCTCTGAGGAAAGATGAACAGTCCCGTTCCTGAGGGCTGCACATCCCCATCACCAGAGTGGTTGTCTTCCTGGTTGCTGGTCTGCACTACAGCTGTAACTAAGGCTGAAATAATTTCTTCTTTAGTCTGGTCGGCATGCACCAGTCTTTAGGATTTGCACACCTTAGCCAACTGGTTCACTGTCAGCTTGCTATAATCCTCTGATGACATCTTTGTCTGCTTTTCCTGACTCAATGAAACTAAAAAAACAAAACTGTTGTGAAAAATGAAAATCTGTATGTTTACCTTGTAGCTGCTGAGAGTACACATACCTTTAGTGACAACTGCTTACAGGCTGCAGAAGTTCAATTAATATCACACTGCTGCCACCAATATGTGACATCCATCCTCTGGGCCAGTGATCCAGGAGCCTCAATCATTACTACTGACACTGGTGGGGAATGTTCATGGAGAGAAAAACAGCCACACAAAGTATTTTTAGATGCAGCTCTCTGCATCAAATACAATTTTCCTTAAGAGCACTCAGAGAATGCACACTCCAGTCCTGGGGCAGGGCTTTCTCTCCAGGCCCCAAATAAGACTCCTCACTGATCACTATAGAGCTAAGTCCTTAGCTAGGTGTTCCAAGCCAAGTCATCCACCACCTTCTCTATGAAATCAGTGCTTTCAGTGTCCCTATTCAAAGTAGCTGTCCACACACGCACACACACACACACACACACACACACACACACACACACACACACACACACACACACACACACACACACACACACACACACACACACACACACACACACACACACACACACACATGCACACACACGCACGCACACACACACACACACACACACACACACACACACACTCAAACCTGGGAAAGGTTGGCACAGCTTAACCACTCTGCCATCTCCACCCAAACTATAAGGTAGATCTAATGCCACCAGGACACCCAAAGCCAGCTATGGTATTGTTTAACCCAGCAAGAGGACTTTGCGGAATGTGAAGCCACAGTGCCACTAAGTAAATGCACGTACCCTCAAAGGTTAAATATTTTCTAGAAGACCAGCTGCAATGAAAGGTTTAGATATATTTAAAAATAAATAATAAAAAAAAAGAAAATACTGAATATCTATTTGCAATAAACACCAGAGTTTCCATCACAGGAAATATAAAAAAACAACACTGATGGGAAGACTCAGATACAGAAAAAACAGCATTATCTAATCTCACTATATTTTTCTAAGTGACTGAAGAATTAGTGTTCCCTAGTTACTTACTAAAGCAAGGCAAGATGAACATGGATGGGAGTCTTGTTAGGTACCAAAACAGAGTGCACTTAACACATCTCCCACAAGAATTCAAGTATAATTTCAGTGCTGGCTACAGAATGACATCACATCTCGTCACCAGAATCTGTGGATCCCATTCTACCTCCTCACTAGAAACTGAGCCAGGATCTGGCACTGATGTGTCACAATACACACGTAGAAATTTAGTTAAGGTTTAATACAGCATCTGGAAACTGTAAAACAATTCCAACACTTCCACCCATCCTGCAGAGACTAACAAGCTATTATCTGGCAGCATTCGGACTTGTGAGATAAAATCTTTATGACCTAAACCAAGTCATTTAATTTCAGGCTATTTTCTTAAGGCTAGCTGGGCCTGAGCTTAACCCCTTTCCTTTCACTATCCTCTGTTAAAATATATACATGTCATCAGTTACAACAATACAGTCTGACATGCATGTATATTTCTTTCTGTACAGCAGGACCCACTGTTGATAAATTTTTAACACAAGGAACATTACAAATACATTTTTAACACAAACATCAATACAAACCTGTTTGATATTCAATTGACATATAATTCTTGCAAAACTTCAGCTAGCTATGCTGGCACATGTTACACATGGACTGCCTACTCCCTGTGGCACAGCTGGCGCTACCTCACATCATCACAATTGACATTTGGTATCCCTTTAATAAATACAATGAAGAGGTCGCAGGGTGCATGCTCTGAACATCTCTTAATGAATGTCCTTCTTATTTTGAGTGCATCAGTTTAACTCTTGTCAACTACCATTAAAACAAGCCAGACACCTGAACTCTGCTAAAACATCAGGTTTTGGAAAATTCCAACAGTCTATAATTTATTTTCATTATTTGACAAAAATATGCTTATTTTACAGAAATGAATAAAACCTTTACTCAAGTCACAATCTGTATCCCCTTAATCTTCTTACTGTGTACATATCAACACTATGTGACTACACCCTTCTAATTCCATTTTTCTGTGTCACACTACACTGTAACAGAGTAAGCAATGAACAACTTTTTCAATAACTGGCTTATTGTTAATATAGTCAACTACCTCTTGAAAAATTACTAATTACCCACACATATGATGCATCACTGTACTCATGCCTCCTATTGCATTTCTAAACTACTGTATTGCACAGCAAAACAATGTTAAAACATTCAACATAAATTATATACCACACTTCACAACAATGTAAAAAGGTTGCACACAGTCTCTTACTGTATCTCCCTCTCTCTCTCTCTCTCTCTCTTCTAAAATAAACAGCATATAGTGAATTTGCTAAGTTCTCTTTATTATTAGTCCTCTGCATGGTCCTCACCCTCTTATCATAGCAGCATTTGGTTCAAATCCTATCTTCTCATGACTGGTACAAAACAAAACTCATGTTCTTCAGTCTTTCACATGCTTCCCAAGCAACACCCAATGAAACTAATATTTTCCATTCCTGTCAGTATTCCATAAGTTCATTTAACTTTAAGTACTTTCCCCATTCATCACCTTTTTGCAATACTGCCATCTGGCTCAAATCCAAATTTCTCCTAAGTCTCTTGGTCCACTGCTGGGCTTGTCTCTGTTTCTCAAGCATTTTCTTGTGAAGCAAGGGAAATTGTTACAGTGGCACAGTTTCTCTTTGACCCTCTTTGCACAGGAGCCAAAAAAACAGTCCTCTTCACCTTGCTGACTACATATTTGTTGTCTGTACTATTTTACCTCCTCAAAAGTCATATCTGCCTCCAGATAAATGTTTGATCCACCTAAAAAATAGTCTAAACACTGATGGGTATAGGAGTTGAATTTAACCTCTGTTTCACAAAAGCTCTTCATGACTAAAATAAATGTACTCTTCTTTTGTCTACTATAACATAAGTAGTCATTTTCTACAAATGTCCTGGCAATGCCAATGTTCAGTAAGTTTCACTTTTGCTATAGTTTTTTAGAAACATCTCCTTCTGCTGTTCTGACTGTATTTTAACTAATATGGATCCCAGCTCTTTTCTGGAGGTTAAATTAGAAGCATAGATGCAGTGTTCTATCTCAATTAACATATCCTCCTGTGGAACACCAATCCAGTTACTTATTTGTCCCTTCATAAAGTTGACACAGTCTTCTCCATCCGTCTTCTCTGGTACTGAAAGAAATCTCAATTTTTTTTCTTCATGTTCATTCCCCATAGAGCTACATTTTCTGAAATATTTATTCATTTAGTACCTACATCTCTGACATTCTTTCCATCATTTCTATTTATGATCTCTTCTTAGTATTTCAGAAATTGACTATTTAATATATCTATTTTCCAGACATTTTTTCATATGCTCTTACTTCTCTAGTTGATTTTTTTTCTGAGATTTTAACTTTGCTGACAGTCAAACATTGTATCTGTGAGCCACTAGCTGAATTTCGTCTTTTAGACTTTCTCAGTTTTCTCAGTGTGACAGCTCTAGTTAACAGAAGTGTAGCTGGGTTGTAGGTGAAGGGGGAAGACATCTTGGGCTCAAGGTGTCAGGTGGCATGATCAGCATATCCATTTCTTTTCATGTTTTTACTCCCCACATAAATGTGAGGTTGTGCAATATAGTGGGAGTACATTAGGACCTGGAAACCCTCCTCAGGAGAGAAGGAGATCTAGAGTGGAGAATGGACTTTTTGTTCTCACGCAGAGTCTAAGGGCATTAGAAGAGATGAAAGGAGTAACAGACTGGACAATCAACATTTTTTTTTGTTCCTTAATATAGCATTGAGGGACACCAGACTGGGAAGAGGTATCAGGTGTCAAATGATCTGGGTACAGTTCTAGCCAATTGTGTGCTTCTCAGCTGGACACCATCTTGGGAATCCAATACACATATGTCTTGCCCTTCCACACTTCAACTCTCAGCAGGATAAGAAGTTTACAAATGGTGGATGGATAGTAAATGACTGACCTCTTCTGAGTGTAAGTGAATGCTTATTTCATAATCTTGGAATACAATGGATAAGATATCTGTTACTTTTCTCCATAATTAATATTTGTTTTAAGAATTAGATTTTTTTTCATATGGTGCTAGCTCTCTCTCAGGTGCATAACTGGCATATACAGTCACACAGAACCAGATCAAACATTGCCATATAGACCAGACAGACATCACCTCTAAGTAACCTATAAAAACAAAATATAATGGCAAGTCCTGAAAGTGTTCTGAAAAGCTGAAGTGTTCAAATTCCGTATTTTTTCTGAAAAAAAATGACTCAACTTTTCAAGTTCTTTGAGATGGCTTTTTCTAAACATAGCACTGTGTCACATTAATGGGATGAACATATTGTGAGCACCACTGTGTCTGATTAAAGAGGGAACGTGAGTACAACACAACTTTGTCACATTAAGTGGGGAAGATAATAGTGGGCATGTCTTTGTGACATTAAGCAGAGTAACAATATTAGCACCTCTGTGTCACATTAAGAGGAGGGTCATAATGTGAAAATCACTGTGTCACGTTAAAAGGAGGAACATATTGTGAGCACTACTGTATCACATTAAGGTGAATAGGGGCAGAACATAACATTAGCACCATTTTTATCACATAAATGAGAGGAACATAATGTGAGTACCACTGTGTCACATCAAGGGGAGGAACATAAAATGGGCTACATTGTGTCACACTGAGGTGAGGATAATATTGTGAGTACCACTGTGTCACAGTAAGAGAAGGAACATAATGTGAGCATCACTGTGTCACATTAAGGGAAGGAACAGGATGAGAACACCAGTGTGTCACCTTAAGGGAGGAACATCATGAAAGTACAGCTATGCCACATTCAGGGAAGGGATATAATGAGATCACAACTCCGTCACAATAAGGGGGTACATAATGTGAGCACCACTATGTGAAATTAACCAGAGGAACATAGGGTGAGCACCACTCTCTCACATTAATGGGAGGAACATAACATATGATTTGCTGTGTCACATTAAATGAAGGAGCATATTTTCTATTCCAGATCAATACTAGCCTCTATCTTTTCCAAACTCACCACCGAAATTACTGTACACCTTTTACAAAAAAGAGGGTTCCACTGGCACATACATGATTGTGGAGGAGCACATCTACTTCAATATCATCTTCATATTTTCAGGTAATCAAATCTCCAGTATAAAATAATCCCTTTCTTTAGCAGATTGAACTCTATGTTAACTCTCCCATCCCTGTTTCACAATAAGGGGAGGAACATAATGTGAACACCACAGGGTCTCATTAGGGTAAGGAACATAATGTGAGCACCACTGTGGAAGAACATAATGTGAGCACAACTATAATAATAAAGGGAGGTACATACTCTGAACTGCACTGTCTCACATTAATGGGAGGAACATAGTGAGTGCACAGTGTCACATTAAGTAGAGGAAGATAATATGAGCATGGCAGTATCTCAATAAGCATAGGAAAATAATGTTATCACTATTATGCCATGCTAAGTGGAGGAATGTAATGTGAGTACCACTGGGTCAGATTACCTGGAGTAGCATAATGTGTGCAGCACAGTGTCAAATTAAGGGGAGGAATATAATGTGAGCACTACTGTGTCACAGTAAGCAGACTAGTGAGGAGCCTAATAGGAGCACTGCTGTGTCCTTTTAAGGGGAGGAACATAATTTGAGCACAACTACATCACATTAAGGAGAAGAACATTATGTGAGCATCACTGTGTCACACAAAGGAGAGGAGCATAATGTGAGCACTACTGTGTCACGTTAAGAAGAGGAAGATAATGTGTGCAGCACTGGGTCACATTAATGGGATGAACATAATGTGAGCATAACTGTGTCACATTATGGGGATGAATATAATGTGAAAACCAGTAAGTCACATTAGAGAGAAGAACATAATGTGAGCAGCACTATGGAAGAACATGATGATGTGAGCACAACTATGTAGCAATAAGGAGAGGCACATACTCTGGGCACTACTTTGTCACATTAAGTGGAGGAGCATAATGTGATAACCACTGTGTCACTTTAAGGGGGAACATAATTTGAACACACATGAAACAATAAGAGAAAGAACATAATACAAGCACTATGTGTCTCATTAATGGGATGTACGTAATGTGAGCACCACTGCATCACATTAGGGAGAGGAACATAATTTGAGCACCACTATGTCATATTAAGGGGAGGAACATAATGTAAGCACTACTGTTTCCTATCAATTAAGCTATTGAGGAACCTAATGAGAGCACCACTGTGTCAATTTAAGGGGAGGAATGTATTGTGAGCACCACTGCATAATATTAAGAAGAACACAATGTGAGCATCACTATGTCACATTATGGGGAGGAGCATAATGTGAGCACTACTGTGTTACATTAAGAAGACTAGAGAAGTAACATAATGTGACCACCAGTGGTTCATATTAAGAGAAGGAACATAATGTGAGATATACTTGGGCACATGAATGGATGAACATAATGTAAGCACCCGTGTGTCACATTACAGAGAGGAACATAATGTGACTATATTAATTAATTGAAAGACATATTCCAGGAATACATCTTCATCAATCACCAGCCATCGAAATTCACTTCAGTGAACCACAGAATTTTTCTCATGGTTTGGAAACACACACCCACCAACTGTTCGGAACACACGATGCACTAAAACAAATCCACCTAAAGGGGGGACCTTCACACCTATGCCCACAACATGTGGGGGTGTGATCCTTACATCTCCCTAACTATATATACTAACTTTGAAATCATACTACAGTGGGGAAGAAGGCAAAGTTGACGTGATGACCTAGTGTTTCCTAACCGTGGGAAAAATTCCACGGTTCGATTATTAATTTTGGTGGCTGGTAATCGCTGAACATGTGTTCATGGAATATGTCTTTCAGTGAAATAATATAGACCCGAACATAATATGAACACTACTGTGTCACATTAAACAGACTAAGTGCGCAACATAATGTGATCAGAATTTTGTCTCATTAAAGGAAGGAACATAATGTGAGCACCACTGTGGAAGAACATAATGTGAGCATGACTACGTCACAATAAAGGGAGTACATACTCTGAGCACCAGTATGTGACATTAGGGGGAGGAACATAATGTGAGCACCACTGTGACTCATTAAGCAGAGGAACATAATGTATGCACCACTGTACCACATTACAGGAAGTATGCAATATGAGCATCACTGTGTCACATTAAGCGGACTAGAGGAGCAACATAATGTGATCACAACTGTGGCACATTAGGAGAGGAAAATAATCTGACCACTAGTCTGTCGCATTATGTAAAGGAACATAATGTAACTACTACTGTGGAAGAACATGATGTGAGCATGACTATCACATTAAGAGGAGGTACATAGTCTGAGCACCATATTGTCACATAAAATGAAGCAACATATTGTGAGCATCACTGTGTCTTATTAAGTGGAGGAACATCTGAGCACCACTGTGCCCTGTTAAGGGGAGGAATGTAGAATGAGCACCACTTTGTCACTTTAGGGAGAGGAATGTAATATGAGCACCACTGTATCACATTAAGGGGGGAACTTAATGTGAGCACTACTGTGTCATAGTAAGTAGGCAAGGGAGCAACCTAATGTGTGCATCTGTGTCTTCTTAAGTGGAGGAACATAATGTGAGCACCACTGTGCCCTGTTAAGGGGAGGAATGTAATATGAGCACCACTGTGTCACATTAGGGATAGGAAAATAATATGAGCACCACTGTGTCACATTAAGGGGAGTAACATGACTACATCACTGCTTTGTCGCAGTAAGCGGGGAACATAATATAAGCAATAATGTGTGACAGTAAGGCGAGTAACATAATGTTAACACATCTATGTCACATTAAAAGGAGGGCCATAATGTGAAAATCACTATGCCACATTAAAATGGAGGAGCATATTGTGAGCACTACCATATACCTTAAGCTGAGTAGGGGAGGAAAATAACATTAGCACAATTTTTATCACATAAATGGGAGGAACATAATGTAAGCACCACTGTGTGGCATCAAGAGTAGGAACATAATGTGAGCAACACTGTGTCACAGTGAGATGAATATAATAAGGTGAGCTCCACTGTGTCACAGTAAGGGGAGGAAGATAGTGTGAGCATCACTGTGTCACATTAAGGGAAAGAACATAATGAGAGCAACACTGTGTCACATTTAGGGGAGGAACATGATATGAGCACCAGTGTGTCACATCAAAGAGAAACCAGAGCGTATGCACCACTTTGTCAACTTAAGGGAGGAACATTACAGAAGCACAGCTTTATCACATTCAGGGGAGGAACATAACGAAAGCACAACTCTGTCAAAATAAGGGGGTAAATAATGTGAGCACCACTATATGAAATTAAGCAGAGGAGCATAGTGTGAGCACCACTCTCTCGCATTAAGGAGAGGAACATAATGTGAGAATAGCTGTGTCACATTAAATGGAGGAGCATATTTTCTATTCCAGATCAATACTAGCCTCCGTCTTTTCCAAAGTGATCCACTGAAATTATTGTACACATTTTACAAAATAAGTGGGTTCCACTGGCATATACATGATTGCATAGGAGCGCATCTACTTCAATATCATCTTCATATGCTCAGGTAATCATATCTCTGTTATAAAATTCTTTAGAAAATTGAACTCTATGTTAACTCTTCCATCATTGTGTCACATTAAGGGGAGGAACTTTATGTGAGCACTACTGTGTCACAGTAAGTAGGCAAGGGAGCAACCTAATGTAAACATCACAATGCTTCCATGTTGGTGTGAATGACCTGAGACATACCTCCCTGGACCACATGAAAAGAGACATGGAAGGGCTCTCCGATCTTGTAGCCCAGGCAGGTATGACCCTAGCCCTGAGTAGCATTCTGACATCACCCAGAATGATACCGCAGTACAAGGACAAAATTATTGACTTCAACAATTGGCTAAGCTTCTGGTGTCATTCTAAGGGGATCCAGTATCTGTCTGCTTGGGATGACATGGTCAAAAGACCATGATGCTTTGCCACAGATGGCCTGCACCTGTCGCGCCTGGGATTCTGGATACTGGCAAAGGCTCTTGCTGCCCCTATAGTGCCTTTTTTAGGCAGGGTTCAAGTAACAAATTCACCACCATAACAGGAACAAGCAAGCAAAAACTGAGGGTAATGCTACTTAATGCTAGAAGTCTAAATTTCAAACTGCACTCACTCAAGGCACTCCTTAAAATGGAGAACATCAATATCTGTGCAGTGACTGAGACCTGGTTCAAGGCTCCAGAGAGTACCCCTGCACTACCAGGTTATAACTCATACCACACTTTTCGGCCATGTAACCAGGACCGAAACACCAAAGGTGGGGGTGTGTCCATATTCATTAAGGATATCCACACCTCCAGGCTAGTTGCTCAGCATAATGCATCAGAGGTTATCCAAGTGTAACTAACTCTTGGCAAAACTGCAATCCAAATTGTAGCTTGCTACAGATCCCCGACCATGCCCCAGGATTCCCACTCCTCTTTTCTTGATGATACTGGAAAATATTAGGGTTCAACCAAACACTCTAATAATGGGTGACTTCAACTACCCCACCATTAACTAGGACAACTACTCATGTACCAACTCCTTAGTGCAACGCTTTCTGGAATTCATAAACTCCAATGCCCTAGATCAACTTATCCACACCCCCACCAGGGGCAACAATATCCTAGACCTAGTCAATACCAACATGAGTGACCAGTGTTCCACACCTGAAGTCAACTCCTCGTTGGTCCGATCCGACCATAAGCTAATCACCTTTGATATCCACATCCCACCCCCACCACCCATTAAGGAAACCACAGAAAAAATTTCTCCAAAGCCAACTTCATGCTTCTTAACTCATTACATCCGAGTGACACCTCCAGGTGCATCTGCAGTTACCTCCTACTGCTCCTCTAGGTGTCAAATATTGCTTGTTCATATTTACATTAATAATTCCAAAATCATGCTACATACAAGGTATCAGAATATTTTACCTTGAAGCATATATGATGGCGAACACAATTGTGTTGATATCTGACCTATGTTAGTGAGTATTTGTTAGAATTATAAGGTGATAACTTCATTTTTTAAAGGCTCAAGACATGCCCACTGGGAGTTAAAGGTACACACTCAAAAGAGCTGTACTGGTGGGAAAAGTAGTGAACTTCATGACACCCATGCAGATGGACAATACAGTTACAACTGCTGAATACTACACAAATGCACTCTATAAGTATGTACATGAGTGCATGGATCGTGCTATCCCAAACAGAACCAAGACTCTATCCTCCAAAAAAAGGAAGCCAATCTGGTGGTCCCCTGCCATAAACAAACTGTACAACAGAAGGAAGAAACTGTTGCAAAAGAGAGTAAAATCCCATGAGTGGAGGAGCTCCCTGGTCAGCCTCAGTAAGAAGCTGAGATCCCTTATAAGATCCTCCAAAGCTAGCTACAAAAATAAAATCACCACTAATTCCAAGGACAACCACAAAGCATTCTATAGCTATGTCAAGAATCTCAATGGCAACACCCAAATCTGCTCTGAGTTACAGCACAAAGGCACGAAAATTACAGAACCAACTGATATTGCCAACATCCTGACAGATAGATTCAGTGCTAACTTTACCCCCCCCCACACACACCCCCTAAAGGGCCCATATCTATACAGGAAGAATGCAGAGTCCCTGTAATCACAACTACGCAGGTGAAAGCTGCACTCTCTAAAGCCAAAAACACAGCATCCATGGGACTGTACAACATCCCAGGCTGCGTTTTACACGAACTTCAGAATGAACTGGCTCCTCACTTAAGCACCATGTTCAATAATAGCCTCGCATCAGGCTTTGTACCCATTGAGTGGCGCACAGCAACAGTTATCCCACTCCACAAAGGGGGAGCCACCACTGATCCCGGGAACTATAGACCTATTAGCCTGACAAGCCTGGTCTGCAAGGCCATGGAAAGTATCATTATGGAACTCATAAACAAAGACATTGGTAACCTCCAAACTCTGGATCCCACCCAGTTCGGGTTTGTGAAAGGCAGATCATGCCTCCTGAACCTGATCGACTACTTTGAGGCAGTCACCAAAGCCGTAGATGAGGGTAAGGTGGATCGCACAGCCTATCTTGACCTCGCCAAGGCTTTCAACACCATCCCCCATTCTGGAATTATAGCTAAACTCAATAAACTAGGCATAAATCCCCACGTCACAAGATGGGTTGCCAACTCGTTCACTCGACAGTGGCACAGAAAAATAACTTTCTTGGGTGGCGTAATCCAGGGAACCTTTTTGGCTAGGCTTACGTAGGCCCTTGGGCTGATAGGCTAGTATCTACCTATGAACCTATGAACCTATGAACTGTATCTTCTTAAGTGGAAGAATATAATGTGAGCACCACTGTGGCACATTAGGAGAGGAAACTAATCTGAACACCAGTATGTCACATTATGGAGAGGAATATAATGTAACTACTGCTGTGGAAGAACTTGATGTGATCTTGATAAAGCCTGGTATTTACCCAGGCAAAAGCGCTTGATTATATATTTCCTTTCATTTTGAATAAAAGTTGTGAGTGAGCTACTGTTGGACTGGTTCGCTTTCCTCCCAGCTTTGGATTTTTTTGTATTTACTGCTGTGGAAGAACTTGATGTGAGCATGACTGTCACAATAGGAGGAGGTACATAGTCTGAGCAACACTGTGTCACATTAAATGAAGCAACATAATGTGATCACCACTGTGTCTTATTAAGTGGTGGGACATGTGAGCACTACTGTGCCCTGTTAAGGGGACAAATACAATATGAGCTCCACTGTGTCACATTAAGGGGAGGAACTTAATGTGAGCACTGCTGTGTCACAGTAAGTAGGCAAGGGAGCAACCTAATGTGAGCACTACTGTGTCTTCTTAAGTTGAGGAACATAATGTGAGCACCACTGTGCCCTGTTAAGGGGAGGAATGTAATATGAGCACCACTGTGTCACATTAGGGAGAGGAATATAATATGAGCACCACTGTGTCACATTCAGGGAGTAACATGACTACATCACTGCTTTGTTGCAGTAAGCAGGGGATATAATATAAGCAATAATGTGTGACATTAAGGAGAGTAACATAATGTTAACACATCTGTGTCACATTAAAAGGAGGGCCATAATGTGAAAATCACTTTGCCACATTAAAACAGAGGAGCATATTGTGAGCACTACCGTATACGTTAAGATGAGTAGGGGAGGAACATATTATCAGCACCATTTTTATCACATAAATGGTAGGAACCTAATGTGAGCACCACTGTGTGCCATCAAGAGGAAGAACATAATATGAGCAACACTGTGTCACAGTGAGGTGAGTATAATAAAGTGAACACCACTGTGTTATAGTAAGGGAAGGAACATAGTGTGAGCATCACTCTGTCACATTAAGGGAAATAACATAATGAGAGCAACACTGTGTCACATTTAGGGGAGAACATGATATGAGCACCAGTGTGTCACATTAAGGGGAATCTAGAATGTATGCACCACTGTGTAAACTTAAGGGAGGAACATTATGGAAGCACATCTTTATCACATTCAGGGGAGGAACATAACAAAAGCACAACTCTGTCAAAATAAGGAGGTACATAATGTGACCACCACTATATGAAATTAAGCAGAGGAGCATAGTGCGAGCACCATTCTCTCACATTAAGAAGATGAACATAATGTGAGAATAGCTGTGTCACATTAAATGGAGAAGCATATTTTCTATTCCAGATCAATACTAGCCTCCATCTTTTCCAAACTGATCCACTGAAATTACTGTACACGTACAAAACAAGTGGGTTCCACTGGCACATACATGATTGCGTAGGAGCACATCTACTTCAATATCATCTTAATAAGCTCAGGTAATCATATCTCTGTTATAAAATCTTTTAGCAGATTGAACTCTATGTTAACTCTTCCATCCTTGTGTCACATTAAGGGGGAGGAACTTTATGTGACCACTACTATGTCACAGTAAGTAGGTAAGGGAGCAACCTAATGTGAACATCACTGTCTTCTTAAGTGGAGGAACATAATGTGAGCACCACTGTGGCACATTACAAGAGGAAACTAATCTGAACACCAGTATGTCACATTATGGAGAGAAATATAATGTAACTACTGCTGTGGAAGAACATGATGTGAGCATGACTGTCACAATAGGAAGAGGTACATAATCTGAGCACCACTGTGTCACATTAAATGAAGCAACATAATGTGATCACCACTGTGTCTTATTAAGTGGTGGAACATGTGAGCACCACTGTGCCCTGTTAGGGGGACAAATGCAATATGAGCACCACTGTGTTACATTAAGGGGAGGAACTTAATGTGAGCATTGCTGTGTCACGGTGTGTAGGTAAAGGAGCAACCTAATGTGAGCACCACTGTGTCTTCTTAAGTGGAGGAACATAATGTGAGCACCTCTGTGCTCTGTTAAGTGGAGGAATGTGATATGAGCACCACTGTGTCACATTAGGGAAAGGAACATAATATGAGCACCACTGTGTCACATTAAGGGGAGGAACTTAATGTGAGCACTACTGTGACACAGTAAGCAGACAAGGGAGGAACCTAATGTCAGTAGCACTGTGGCACATTAAGTGGAGTAACATGACTACATCACTGCTTTGTCACAGTAAGCAGGGAACATAATGCAAGCACTAATGTGTGATATTAAGAAGAGTAACATAATGTTAAGACCTCTGTGTCACATTAAGAGGAGGGCCATAATGTGAAAATCACTGTGCCACACTAAAATGGAGGAGCATATTGTGAGTGCTACCATATACATTAAGCTGAGGAGGGGAAGAACATAATATTAGCACCATTTTTATCACATAAATGGGAGGAATATAATGTGAAAACCACTGTGTGACATCAAGAGGAGGAACATAATATGAACAACACTGTGTTACAGTGAGGTTAGTATAATAAAGTGAGCACCACTGTGTCTCAGTAAGGGAAGGAACATAGTTTGAGCATCACTGTGTCACATTAAGGGAAAAAACATAATATAAGTACCACTGTGTCACATTTAGGGGAGGAACATGATATGAACACCAGTGTGTCACATTAAGGAGAAACCAGAATGTGAGCAACACTGTGTCACCGTAAGGGAGGAACATCATGAAAGCACAGCTTTGTCACATTCAGGGGAGTAACATAACAAAAGCACAACTCTGTCAAAATAAGTCAGTACATAATGTGAGCACCACTATATGAAATTAACCAGAGGAGCATAGTGGGAGCACCACTCTCTCACATTAAGGAGAGGAACATAATGTGAGAATTGCTGTGTCACATTAAATGGAGGAGCATATTTTCTATTACAGATCAATACTAGCCTCCATCTTTTCTAAATTGATCCACTGAAATTACTCTACACCTTTTACAAAATAAGTGTGTTCCACTGGTACATACATGATTTTGTAGGAGCACATCTACTTCAATATCATCTTCATATGCTCAGGTAATCATATCTCCAGTATAACATTCTTTAGCAGATTGAACTCTATGCTAACTTTTCCATCCCTGTGTCACAATAAGAGGAGGAAGAAATATAAGCAACTCTGTGTATCACTGGGGGTGGAACATAATGTGGGAACTGCTTTGGAAGAACATAATGTAAGCACAATTATATCACAAAAAGCGGAGGTACATACTCTGAGCAGCACTGTGTCACATTAAAGGGAGTAACTTAATGAGAGGACCATTATGTCACATTAAGGAGAGGAAGATAATATAAGCACCACAATGTCTCATTAAGAGTAGGAGCATAATGTTAGCTCCACTGTGCCACATTAAGGGTTGGAGCATAATGTGAGTACCACTGTGTTACATTAGTAATAGGAACATATCGTGAGGACTACTGTGTCCCATTAAGGGGTGGAACATAATGTGATCATACTGTGTCACAGTATGTAGACTAGGGAGCAACCTAATGTGTGCACCACTGTATCACTTTAAGTGGAGGAACATAATGTGAGCACCATTGCATCACATTATGGAGTAGAAGATAATGTCAGCATCACTGTGTCACATTATCAAGAGGAGTATAATGTGAGCAATACTGTGTCACATTAAGTGGACTAGGGGAGGAAAATAATGTGACCACCACTATGTCACATTAAGAAGAGGAACATAATGTGAGCAACACTGTGTCACATTAATTGGGTGAACATAATGTGAGTCCCACTGTGTCACATTATAGTGAGGAACATAATGTGAGTACTACTTTGCCACATTAAGGAAGGAACATAATTTGAACACCTCTATGTCACATTAGAGAGAGGAACACAAAGCTAGCACCACTGTAGAAGAGCAGTATGTGAGCACGACTATGTCAGAATAAGGGGAGGTCCATACTCTATGCAGCACTTTGCCACATTAATGGGAAGTACATAATTAGAGCACCCCTGTGTCACATTAAGAGGAGAAACATAATGTGAGAACCACTGAAACACATGAAGGGTTGGAACATAATATGAGGAACACTGTCACATTAAGGTGAAGATAATAATGTAAGCGCCATAGTGTTACGTTAAGTAAAGGAACATAATGATAGCACCATTTTTATCACATGAATGGGAGGAACATAATATGAGCACCATTGTGTCACAACAAGGGGAGGAGCATAATATGAGAACTTCAATGTCATATTAAGCAGACTATGGAGGAACATAATTTGAACACCACTGTAACATGTTAAGGGTTGGAACATAATGTGATAATACTGTGTCACATTATGGTGAAGATAATAATGTGAGCACCACAGTGTCACATTAAGGGAAGGAACATAATGCTAGAACCACTGACTTATATTGAGGGGTGTAATATAATGTGAGTACTGGTGTGTCAAATTATGCAGACAATGGAATGGACATACTGTTAAAACCGCTGTGTCACATTAAGGTGAGGAACATAATGTCAGCACTATTGAGTCACTCTATGGATATGAACAAATTATGAGCAGAATTATATCATCTTATGTAAGGCTAATCTGCCTATTTCCATTCCAGATCAATACTAGCCTCCATCCTTTCCAAACTCCAATGAAGTTATTGTACACTATTTACAAAATAAGTGTGGTCCACAGATACATACCTGATTTTGTAAGACGTTGTCTATTTCAATATTATCTGCATTGCTCAGGTCCTCACATACTCAGTATAAAAGGATCCTTTTCTTTAGTAGAGCCAAGTCTGTGTTTACATTCCCATACTTGTGTCACAATAAGAGGAGGAACATAATGTGAGCATTACTATGCCACATTAAGGGGAGGAATGTAATGTGAGCACCACTGTATCATATTATGGTTAGGAGCATAACATGAGCATTACTGTAGCATATTAACAGGAGGAACATAATATAAGCACCACTGTGGCACTTTAATGGTAGGAACATAATGTGAGCACCCTGATCTCACAATAAGGGGAGGAATAGAGCATTATAACCAATGCTTCACATTAACATGTGGAACATAATTTGAACAGATCTATGTCATAATAAGGTTCATAGGTTCATAGGTTCATACTAGGCTATCTGCCCTAGGGCATTTATAAGCCTAGCCAGAGTGTGTGTGGCTTTCACCACCCCTTAGGATGAGAATACTATACCCATTAGTTTGCTGTGCCTCTGTCCAGCAGTGATACAGAGATGATTCCCGGGGTAAACCTACGATCTCCCATCCACTCGTCAAGATTTCTCTTGAACAGAGTCAGTGAGGGGCTCTGCCTCACATGGACTGGGATTCTGTTCCATAGTGTAGGGAGTCTCTGGGTGATGAATCTGTCCCTCCAGCACGTCCTATTTATATCCATGTTGAGGTTTAAGTCTCTTGCTCTCGTGGCTCTGGTGGAATTGGATTTTTTGAGGTGGAGCATGTCCATTAATTCCGGGTTGGACATGGCCTTGTATGTCAGGCACAGATCACCTCTGAGCAGACGGTATGCGACTGAATAGAGCTGGAGTTTCTTCAGTCGGGCATCGTATGACATATGTTTGAGCCCCTTTATCCTTTTGGTGAGGAACTTTTGGGGTCTTTCCAACTGCTGCAGGTGTCAGGTGAGGTACATTCCGAATGGGGCGTTGTACTCAATCATTGGTCTGATAAGTGAAGAGTACAGGGGTACAATGACCTCTTCTGATCTGGATGTGAATCCCTTCATGATCAGGTGGGCAATGTAGAAGGTCTTCCTAACCACTTTGGCAATGTGAGTGTCAAAAGAGAGGTTACTGTCAACTTGGGTCCCCAGGTCCCTGATAACTCCTTCCGTGTTTAATGGATTACCACCTATGTGGTAATTAGGGGTTACCTTGTTTTTCCCAAAGGGTATGACTATACATTTTTTGGCATTTAGCTTACGGCCATGGCTCTGGCACCAATTATCCATTTCTATGAGACGTTTCTGGAGGATGTCTGTGTCTGATGGAGTGTCAATTATGGTGCCCAGTTTGCAGTCATCTGCAAATTTTGTCAGCCACAATCCCCTATGTTTGCCTGCACTTCAGAAAAATAAATGCCGAACAAGAGGGGGCCCAGGACTGAGCCCTGTGGGACACCGCTCGTGACCGGCTTAGAGTCTGACATGGCACCAGCAACTCTAACCCTGTGTGTTCTGTCCTTGAGCCAGTTTGCAACCCATCTTGTGACATATGGGTTTACATCTAAGCTGGTGAGCTTTTCTATGATGCCCGAGTGGGGTATTGTGTCGAATGCTTTTGCTAGGTCAAGGTAGGCTGTGTGAACTGCCTTACCCTCATCAATGGCCTTAGTGACTGTTTGAAAAAGTCGACCAAGTTCAAGAGGCAGGATCTGCCCTTGACAAAGCCAAATTGGGTAGGATCCAGTGTCTGTAGGTCCCCAATGTCTTTATTTATGAGTTCCATTATGATCCTCTCCATAGCTTTGCAGACAAGGCTCGTCAAGCTTATGGGCGGTAATTTCCAGGGTCCGTAGAAGCACCGCCTTTGTGGAGTGGGACCACAGTTGCCGTCGCCATTCTTTGGTGCGTATCCTGTAGTAAGGCTAAGATTAAACAGCAGCCTTATGTGTGGGTTTAGTTCCTCATTGAGTTCGTGTAGCACACAGCCGGGGACACCGTCCGGTCCCATTGATGCTGTGTTTTTGCTTTAGAGAGCCGCTCTCACCTGCCCATCTGAGATGTTTGCTAGGCTAGACTCTGTTGCTATAGATATTTCTCCTTTTGGGGGAGGGAGGGAGAAATTTGCACTGAACCTGTCTGCCAGTATGTTGGCAATGTCTGTGGGTTCAGTGATTTTTTATCATTTTGGACTAATTCTGAGCATATCTGGGAGTTTCCACCCAGGTTTCTAACATAGCTAAAGAAGGCTTTATGATTGTCTTTTGTGTCATTAGTGATTTTTCTCTCAAAGTTGGCCTTGGATGATTTTATGAGTGATCGTAGTTTTTTGCTAGTATTGATCAGAGATGCCTTCCCATTTAGGGATTTTGCTCTGTCATGTAGTAGCTTTCTCCTCTTGTTGTAGAGTTTGTTTATGGCTGGAGTCCACCAGACCGGGCGCCTGCCTTTGGTGGAAAAGGTCTTGATTTTATTAGGGATTGCTTGATCCATACATTCCTGGAGGTGCTTGTAGAAGGCATTTGTAAGGGTTTCAGCAGCGTGGGTTGTGGTTTCCACTGGCTCGGGGGCCATGAAGGATACCACTCCTGTCTTAAGAAGTGTGAAGTTTGCTTTTGAGAAGTTCTTCACTGTGGTCTTTTTTGCTGGGGTGGGGCGGGATGTGGATCTCCAGTGAGATTAATTTATGGTCTGATCTCACCAATGAGGGATATACTTCTGGTGTGGAGCATTTTGTCCCCATGTTTGTGATGATCAGGTCTAGTATATTTTCTCCTCTTGTGGGAATGGTGACTAGTTGTTCCATAGCATTTGAGTTTATGAACTCAAGGAACCTTTGGGCTAGGGTGTTGGGGCTTGAGTAATGTTCCCAGTCTATGTTTGGGTAGTTGAAGTCACCCAATATGATGGTGTTTGGAGAGACATTTATACTCTCCAGTGTCTTCAGGAAGGCTGTGTGGGTTTCCTGAGTTTGAGAAGGTGGTCTGTAGCATGTTACAAAGTGTAGGGCAGTTTTACCTATGGTTAATTGCACCTGGATGGTCTCAGATGCTTCGTGCGTTGCCACTAACCTGGAGGTGTGGGTATCCTTTATGAATATGGATACTCCCCCTCCTTTTGTAGTTCGGTCCGGATTTTAGGGCCGGAACGCATGATATGAGGTATAACCTGATAGTGCTGGGGTGCTCTCAGGAGCCTTGAACCAGGTTTCAGTCACAGCACAAACATCGATGTTCTCCATACTGAGGAGGGCTTGAGGCGTGCATCTTGAGGTTTAGACTTTTGGCATTGAACAGTATTACCCTTAGTTTTTCTCCATTTTTGTTTTCTAGGGCGGTAGGTTTATCATTTGAGCCTTGCCTAAAAAAGGCACTATGGGGTGGCAAGAGCCTTTGCCAATATCCGGAAGCCCAGGGGTGACAGGTGCAAGCCGTCCCTTGAAGCAGCATGGCTTGTCAAGCATGTCATCCCAGGCAGACAGACATTGGATCCCCTTAGAATGACACCAGTAATTAAGCCAATTATTAAAGCTGATCATTTTGTCTCTGTATTGTGGCATCATTCTTGGTGAGGGTAGGATACTGCTCAGGGTCAGGGTCATACCGGCCTGGGCTACATAATCTGAGAGCTCCTCTATGTCTCTTTTCATGTAGTCCAGGGAGGTGCGTCTCAGGTCGTTCACACCGGCATGGACAATGACTGAGTCATACTTGTACTTGCTGTGGAGTGACCTGAGTGCTTGTGTTATGTGGTGGATTCTAGCGCCTGACAGGCAGCTAACTGTGATCTTTTCCTTGTTCAGTCTGGTGAGTGGGACGTCAGTGTGTCTGACTATGGAGTCACCTATAACAAGTGTGTCTGGCATTGTGTTTGGCCTTAAGGGCTGTGACTGTTTAGCACACTGACTTTGAGAACTATGTGTTGCATGTCTTATGTCTTGAGGTGGCAGTTGCTTGGGTGTCTGCTTTGGAGGCGTCTGTAGTTTTGGTAAATTTTTGATCAGTGCCTCTGAGTATGTCTTTGTGTGTTTATGTGTTTGTTTTGCAGTTGTGATAGTTCTATGTGAAACTGGGTTTGTGGTGTGCGTGGTTTCTTTCTCCTCCTGTCTGGTCTTGCCAGTCCTGAGTTGAGAGAGCTCAGCCTCCAGTTTGGCTATATAGTTGCATCTCTCACATGTATTTGTGTTTTGTGGGAGAAGGAGTGGGTTGTCTGTGTACATGAGGCAATTGTAACATTGCCTCAAGATGGCCAGATTCACCAGCTGAACAGGAGAGGACGCTAGCAACTGACCTTTTGACATGCTAGAAAAAGTGAAAAAGTTTGCTGTGTAACTGAGTCAGAAGGGACCTATAGGGAAATGGGTACTCAAGGGGATTCTAGGCTAATGTAGTACTTTGTTTAGTATACAAGTACTTTACCTATATAAAAATGCTTTAGGAGCAAGTGCTGAGCTATTGAGATAGAGAATAGACTGTTTAGATTGCAAGTAGAGAAGTTCTAAGGGAAAAATTGAAGAGCAGACTTTACGGAGCCAGAAATAGTTTAACCTTGTTTAACCGGCGCTGCTCGATGGTGCTCTATGGGCAACTCCGCACTAAATCACGCCAAAGCGTGCTAAAGCGGGCTTTATAGCAGGGGGTTGAAAAGACCTAGGAATTGACCCAAAATGGCCAATAGACTACAAGTTTCTGGCTGGAACCACTGCTCTAGGGACAAATAGGCTGCTCAGTGCTCCCCACTCCCACTGGTGAACAAAGAAGCTTCCCTTTATCCAAATAAGGATATGGAATAGCACAGGAACCAAGCCAAAGCCCAGAGATCAGCAAACTCTGAAGACTGGACTATTCTAGTTCAGTAAGGTGGGAAAACAAGATTTTTTTTTTTTTTTTTTTTTTTTTACAGAAAACAGAGGAAAAACAGACAGTAAATGCTATAAATGCACTTTTAAATGGCTAGCGCACTTGAGTGTGTTAGCCTACAGGTAAAATTAAGCAACAAATAACTTTTTTAAAAGTGCAAAACAGTTAATCAACACAAAAACAGTTTAAATAGAATGCAGAGCTGTATAAACAGGCGAAAATGCAGTCGCTAAGCAGTAAATAATCAAAAACCCAGAAA
The DNA here is from genome assembly GCF_019279795.1 of Protopterus annectens. Classification (NCBI taxonomy): domain Eukaryota; kingdom Metazoa; phylum Chordata; order Ceratodontiformes; family Protopteridae; genus Protopterus; species Protopterus annectens. Next base: position 550,907,317 of record NC_056748.1, read on the forward strand.
AAAATACTTAAATCAGGAAAAAGTCACTCTTTTGCTCTCTGCTGCTTGTAGAACTCTGCAGGACACCACGAGGAGCTGTGCTGAGTTGAATACAAGCGAAAAAGCGCGCTAAAGCGGGCTTTATTACAGGGGGCTGAAAAGAGCTAGGAATTGACCCAAAATGGCCAATGACTACAAGTTTCTGGCTGGAACCACTCCTCTAGGGACAAATAGGCCGCTCAGTGATCCCCACTCCCACTGGTGAACAAAGATGCTTCCTTTTATCCAAATAAGGATATGGAATAGCACAGGAACCAAGACAAAGCCCAGAGGTCAGCAAACTCTGAAGACTGGACTATTCTAGTTCAGTAAGGCGGAAAACAAGATTTTTTTGTTTTTGTTTTTTCTTTTGCAGAAAACAGAAGAAAAACAGACAGTAAATGCTATAAATGCTTTTAAGCGGCTAAGCGCACTTGAGTGTGTTAGCCTACAGGTAAAATTAAGCAACAACTAACTTTTTAAAAGTGCAAAACAGTTAATCAACACAAAAACAGTTTAAATAGAATGCAGAGCTGTATAAACAGGCGAAAAAGCAGTCGCTAAGCAGTAAATAATCAAAAAGCCAGAAAAAAATACTTAAATCAGGAAAAAGTCACTCTTTTGCTCTCTGCTGCTTGTAGAACTCTGCAGTACACCACGAGGAGCTGTGCTGAGTTGAATACAAGCGAGCGCTAAAGCGGGCTTTATTACAGGGGGCTGAAAAGAGCTAGGAATTGACCCAAAATGGCCAATAGACTACAAGTTTCTGGCTGGAAACCACTCCTCTAGGGACAAGTAGGCCGCTCAGTGCTCCCCACTCCCACTGGTGAACAAAGACGCTTCCTTTTATCCAAATAAGGATATGGAATAGCACAGGAACCAAGACAAAGCCCAGAGATCAGCAAACTCTGAAGACTGGACTATTCTAGTTCAGTAAGGCGGGAAAACAAGATTAAGATTTTTTTTTTTTTTTTTTTCCCCAGAGGAAAAACAGACAGTAAATGCTATAAATGCTTTTAAGTGGCTAGCACACTTGAGTGTGTTAGCCTACAGGTAAAATTAAGCAACAACTAACTTTTTCAAAGTGCAAAACAGTTAATCAACACAAAAACAGTTTAAATAGAATGCAGAGCTGTATAAACAGGCTAAAATGCAGTCGCTAAGCAGTAAATAATCAAAAAAACAGAAAAAAATACTTAAATCAGTTATAGCAAATACAGTTATAACAAATGCTCTGAAATATACTGTATATTTCCAAAATGTTTGAGAAGGACAGTCAGAACACAAGAAGGTTCAGGCGAAAGAGAAAAAAAAAAGTTTTGTTTTACTTTTTGAAAGGGAAAAAGGAGGAACAGAAGGCCTTATCAAATGTTCTCTCTGTATTAAGCAAAATGAGCTAATGACACTAGACTGGGAGGTGTGTCACAGTAGGGGCGGGCAACTGCAAAGCCGCCAAGTATAACAGCAAGACACCAACAGGGAGGGAGGGTGGGACAAAATAGCCTACAAGACAGCAAGCACTACAGAGACAAATGGAAGTTTTTAAACAGATAAGGATTTGTGAAGATACTGAATAGACAAAGTGCTTTATATATATTAAATTGTAAAAACAGTAATCTGTAAAAATAATAAAAAAAAAATCAAGATGATACTTATATTTTGTAGCTCAGCTGCAGTCACAACTTCTCTAGTCTGCACTGTGTGCAAAAGACAGAAACTTTTTTTTTTTTTTACAAGAACACAAAAGAACCAGCCCCCACTAGCCAAGAGATAATTACACAGAGGAAATGTTTCAGTTTACACAATAGCCTACAAGACAGCAAGCACTACAGAGACAAATGGAAGTTTTTAAACAGATAAGGATTTGTGAAGATACTGAATAGACAAAGTGCTTTATATATATTAAATTGTAAAAACAGTAATCTGTAAAAATAATCAAAAAAATCAAGATGATACTTATATTTTGTAGCTCAGCTGCAGTCACAAATTCTCTAGTCTGCACTGTGTGCAAAAGACAGAAACTTTTTTTTTTTTTTTACAAGAACACAAAAGAACCAGCCCCCACTAGCCAAGAGATAATTACACAGAGGAGATGTTTCAGTTTACACAATAGCCTACCAGACAGCAAGCACTAGAGACAAATGAAAGTTTGTAAACAGATAAGGATTTGTGAAGATACTGAATAGACAAAGTGCTTTATATATATTAAATTGTAAAAACAGTAATCTGTAAAAATAATCAAAAAAATCAAGATGATACTTATATTTTGTAGCTCAGCTGCAGTCACAACTTCTCTAGTCTGCACTGTGTGCAAAAGACAGAAACTTTTTTTTTTTTTTTACAAGAACACAAAAGAACCAGCCCCCACTAGCCAAGAGATAATTACACAGAGGAGATGTTTCAGTTTACACAATAGCCTACCAGACAGCAAGCACTAGAGACAAATGAAAGTTTTTAAACAGATAAGGATTTGTGAAGATACTGAATAGACAAAGTGCTTTATATATATTAAATTGTAAAAACAGTAATCTGTAAAAATAATCAAAAAAAAATCAAGATGATACTTATATTTTGTAGCTCAGCTGCAGTCACAACTTCTCTAGTCTGCACTGTGTGCAAAGACAGAAACTTTTTTTTTTTTTTTACAAGAACACAAAAGAACCTGCCCCCACTAGCCAAGAGATAATTACACAGAGGAGATGTTTCAGTTTACACAATAGCCTACCAGACAGCAAGCACTAGAGACAAATGAAAGTTTTTAAACAGATAAGGATTTGTGAAGATACTGAATAGACAAAGTGCTTTATATATTAAATTGTAAAAACAGTAATCTGTAAAAATAATAAAAAAAATCAAGATGATACTTATATTTTGTAGCTCAGCTGCAGTCACAACTTCTCTAGTCTGCACTGTGTGCAAAAGACAGAAACTTTTTTTTTTTTTTTTTTTACAAGAACACAAAAGAACCAGCCCCACTAGCCAAGAGATAATTACACAGAGGAGATGTTTCAGTTTACACAATAGCCTACCAGACAGCAAGCACTAGAGACAAATTAAAGTTTTTAAACAGATAAGGATTTGTGAAGATACTGAATAGACAAAGTGCTTTATATATATTAAATTGTAAAAACAGTAATCTGTAAAAATAATAAAAAAAAATCAAGATGATACTTATATTTTGTAGCTCAGCTGCAGTCACAACTTCTCTAGTCTGCACTGTGTGCAAAAGACAGAAACTTTTTTTTTTTTTTTTTTTACAAGAACACAAAAGAACCAGCCCCACTAGCCAAGAGATAATTACACAGAGGAGATGTTTCAGTTTACACAATAGCCTACAAGACAGCAAGCACTACAGAGACAAATGGAAGTTTTTAAACAGATAAGGATTTGTGAAGATACTGAATAGACAAAGTGCTTTATATATATTAAATTGTAAAAACAGTAATCTGTAAAAATAATAAAAAAAAATCAAGATGATACTTATATTTCGTAGCTCAGATGCAGTCACAACTTCTCTAGTCTGCACTGTGTGCAAAAGACAGAAACTTTTTTTTTACAAGAACACAAAAGAACCAGCCCTCACTAGCCAAGAGATAATTACACAGAGGAGATGTTTCAGTTTACACAATAGCCTACCAGACAGCAAGCACTAGAGACAAATGAAAGTTTTTAAACAGATAAGGATTTGTGAAGATACTGAATAGACAAAGTGCTTTATATATATTAAATTGTAAAACAGTAATCTGTAAAAATAATCAAAAAAAATCAAGATGATACTTATATTTTGTAGCTCAGCTGCAGTCACAACTTCTCTAGTCTGCACTGTGTGCAAAAGACAGAAACTTTTTTTTTTTACAAGAACACAAAAGAACCAGCCCCCACTAGCCAAGAGATAATTACACAGAGGAGATGTTACAGTTTACACAATAGCCTACCAGACAGCAAGCACTAGAGACAAATGAAAGTTTTTAAACAGATAAGGATTTGTGAAGATACTGAATAGACAAAGTGCTTTATATATATTAAATTGTAAAAACAGTAATCTGTAAAAATAAAAAAAAATCAAGATGATACTTATATTTTGTAGCTCAGCTGCAGTCACAACTTCTCTAGTCTGCACTGTGTGCAAAAGACAGAAACTTTTTTTTTTTTTACAAGAACACAAAAGAACCAGCCCTCACTAGCCAAGAGATAATTACACAGAGGAGATGTTTCAGTTTACACAATAGCCTACCAGACAGCAAGCACTAGAGACAAATGAAAGTTTTTAAACAGATAAGGATTTGTGAAGATACTGAATAGACAAAGTGCTTTATATATATTAAATTGTGAAAACAGTAATCTGTAAAAATAATAAAAAAAAATCAAGATGATACTTATATTTTGTAGCTCAGCTGCAGTCACAACTTCTCTAGTCTGCACTGTGTGCAAAAGACAGAAACTTTTTTTTACAAGAACACAAAAGAACCAGCCCCCACTAGCCAAGAGATAATTACACAGAGGAGATGTTTCAGTTTACACAATAGCCTACCAGACAGCAAGCACTAGAGACAAATGAAAGTTTTTAAACAGATAAGGATTTGTGAAGATACTGAATAGACAAAGTGCTTTATATATATATTAAATTGTAAAAACAGTAATCTGTAAAAATAATAAAAAAAATCAAGATGATACTTATATTTTGTAGCTCAGCTGCAGTCACAACTTCTCTAGTCTGCACTGTGTGCAAAAGACAGAAGCTTTTTTTTTTTTTTTTACAAGAACACAAAAGAACCAGCCCCCACTAGCCAAGAGATAATTACACAGAGGAGATGTTTCAGTTTACACAATAGCCTACCAGACAGCAAGCACTAGAGACAAATGAAAGTTTTTAAACAGATAAGGATTTGTGAAGATACTGAATAGACAAAGTGCTTTATATATATTAAATTGTAAAAGCAGTAATCTGTAAAAATAATAAAAAAAATCAAGATGATACTTATATTTTGTAGCTCAGCTGCAGTCACAACTTCTCTAGTCTGCACTGTGTGCAAAAGACAGAAACTTTTTTTTTTTTTTACAAGAACACAAAAGAACCAGCCCCCACTAGCCAAGAGATAATTACACAGAGGAGATGTTTCAGTTTACACAATAGCCTACCAGACAGCAAGTATGACCATAATGTGTGCACCACTTTGTGTATTAAGGGGAGGAACATAATATGAGCTCCACAGTATCACATGAAGGAGAGGAATGTAATGTGAGCAATATTGTATCAAGTTAAGCTGACTAGGTGAGGAACATCATGTGAACACTACTTTTTCACATTAAGTGAAGTAACATAATGTAAGCACTACTGTGTCACATTAAGGGGAGGAACATAATTTAGAACACCTGTGTCACATTAAGCCACTAAATCTTGCAGGAACATGATGTGAGCACCATTGTGTCACATTAAGGGCAGGAACTTAATATGAGCACCATGGTGTCACACTGATGGTACGAACATGAAGTGAACACTACTGTGTCATACTGAGTGGACTAGGGAGAAACCTAATATGAGCACCACTGTGCCACTTAAAGGGGAGGAACATAATGTGAGCACCTGCATCACATTAAGGAGAATAAAACAGTGTGAGCATTACAGTGTCATATTAAGGGGAGGAACATAATATGAGCCCTACTGTGTCATATTATTTGAACTAGGAAAGAAAAGTAATGTGAGCACCACTGTGTCTCATTAACAGGAGGAACATAATGTGACCACTGCTAGGTGATATTAGACTAAGGGAGGAACATAATAAGAGTACCATCTTGTCACATTAAGCGGAGGAGCCTAAAGTGAGTACCATTGTGTCATTTATCTAAGACTTTTACATTCAACTTTCCATTCCTGCTAAGTACTAGCATACATCCTTTCCAAATTCCTCCATTAAAGTTACTCTCAACAACTTACAAAATAAGTGTGGTCTGCAAACACATACCTGATTGTGTAGGACCTCAGGTACTGCCATATCCATGCCATACACCCAGGAAATCATATCTCTGCTATACGACAATCCTTTTCTTTTGCATATCCAAAAAAATTTTTTTTTACTATCCCACCACTGCTTCACATTGAGAGGAAGAACATAGTAGAGCACTACTGTGTCACATTAAGCAGACTAGATGAGGAACAAAAATGGACAGCAATGTGTCACATTAAAGGGAGGACCATACTATGAGAACCACTGTGCCACATTAAGGGAAGGAATGTAATTTGAACACAACTGTATCACATTAAGTGGAGGAATATAATGTGAGCAATGCTGTGTCTCACTAAGGTGGAGGAACATAATGTGAGCACCACTTTATCACATTAAGAAGAGGAAGATAAACATATGAGCACCACAGTGTCACATTAAAATGAGGAACATAATGTGGATACCATGGTGTCATATTAAGGGGAAGATAATAATGTGAACAGCTCTGTGTCACAATAAGAGGAAGAACATAATGTGAGCACCACTGTGTCACATTAAGGGGAAGATCATAATGTGAGCACCACTCTGCCACACTAATGGGTAGTACATAGGGTCATATGTTTATAAGTAGGTACTAGGCTATCAGCCCAAGGGCCTAAGTAAGCCTACCCAACAAGGTTCCCTGACTTATGCCTCCCAAGAAAGTTAATTTCCTGTGCCCCTATCAAGCAGAGCCACAGAAGTGATCCCAGGGATGTATTTCCTATTTCCCATCCACTAATCAAGATTTTTCTTGAAATGTGCTAATGAGGAACTTTGCTTGACATAGATGAGTAGCCTGTTACAGAGTATAGGAAGTCCCTGGGACAGTAATCTAGCCCTCCAGCATGTCCTGTTTATTGTGGTGACAAGGTTTAGGTCCCTAGAGCATGTAGCTCAAAGGGACTGGGATTTCTTTAGGTGTAGCATGTCCAACAGCTCTGGGTTTAACATAGCTTTATATGTTAGGCAGAGATCTCCTCAAGTAGGTGATATGTTACAGAGTAAAGCTGGAGTTTTTTAAGATGGTCAGTGTAGGGCATCTGTTTGAGGCCAGTAATCCTCTTTGTGAGGTACTTCTGTGGCCTTTCCTGCTGCTGCAGATGTCTTATGAGGTACATTCCAAAAGGGGCATTGTACTCTATAATGGGTCTAAGGAGTGCCGAGTAGAGGGGAACAATGACCTCTTTCTTCCTGGATGAGAACCCTTTTGTGATGAGGTGTGCCACATAGGATTTTCTGACTACTGTAGAGATGTGATTATCAAAGGAGAGACTACTGTCCACCTGGGTCCCAAGGTCTCTTATCACACATTCGGTGTTAAGTAGACTGCCGTTTATGTAGTAGTTCATGGGGTACAGAGTTTTTACCAAAGGGGATGACAATGCACTTTTTGGCAGTGAGCTTGAGGCCATGCCTCTGACACCAGGCATCTGTCTCAGTGAGGCCCTCTTGTAGGATGTCTACATCATCTGGGGACTTGACTATGGCTCCTAGTTTGCAGTCATCTGGAAACTTCGTTAGCTAGAGCCCTTCTGTGTTTGGAGAATGCCACTGTATCACATTAAGGGGATGAAAATAATGTGAGCACAGCAGCTTGATAATAAGTGGACTAGTAGTGGAACATAATGTGAGCTCCACTGTGTCACATTAATAACATTGTGTCATTTTGTCTCAAACTAATTTGTCATTAACTGCCCATTTACATTCCTAATTAATACTAGCCTCCAACCTTTCCAAACTTCTCCACTCAACTTGCTGTCCACCATTTACAAATAAATATTGTTGTGTATGACCTGATCCGATGTATCCTCTAAATATACTTAGGTAATCAGATCTCCAGTATAAAATAATCCTTTTCTTTATCAGTTCCATGACTGTGTTAACACTCCCACCACTGTGGTACATTAAAGAGAAGAACACAATGTTAGCATTACTGTGCCACATTAAGCAGAATAGATGAGGAGCATAACATGAATACCACTATGTCACATTAAGAGGAGTAGTGTAATGCAAACACCACTGTGTTGCATTAATGGGAAGAACATAATGTGAGCACCACTGTTTCGGATTAGGTTGAGGAACATTACTTGAGTACCACTGTGTCAAATTACATGGTGAAACATAATGTGAGCTCTGCTGTACCACATTACAGGGAGGAATATAATGTGAGTATTATTTTGTCACTCTTAGAGGAAGAACATGATGAGAAAACCACTGTGTCATCTTTGCTAAGACTAACATATTACCTAACCATTTCCTTTCCAGATTAATACTAGCCTCCAGAACGTCTAAACTCATCACTGAAGTTACTGTCCACCTTTAAGAAACAAATGTGGTCTACAGACACATACATGATTGGGTAGGACTTCTGCTACTGCAATATCCTTTGCATATACTCAGGTAATTATATCCCCGGTATAAAATAACCCTCTACTGTATCACATTAAGGGTAGGAACATAATGTGAACACCACTGTGTGACATGAAGGGGAGGAACATAATATGAGCACCACTGTGTCACATTAAGGAGAGGAACATAATGTAAGCACCACTGTGTCTCATTAAGAGGGGGAACATACTGTGAGCACCACTGTGTCACAATAAGGGGAGGGACATACTGTGAGCACCACTATGTTACATTAAGGGGAGGAACATTGTGTTAGCATTACTGTGTCACATTAAGTGGAGGAACATAATTTGAATGCTACTGTGTTACATTAATTGGCTAGAGAAGGATCATAATGTAAGCACCACTGTGTCATATTGAGAGGAGGAAGCTAATGTAAGCACAATGTGCCACACTGAGGAATGGAACATAATGTGAGCAGTACTGTATGATACTAGACAGACTAGGGGATCCACATAATTTGAACACCACTGTGTCACATTAAGGGAAGCAATATAATGTGAGCACCACTGAATCACATTATGGGGAGGAATGTAATGTGTGCACCCATGTATCACTTCAAGTGCATGAACATGATGTGAGCATGACTATGTCACAATAAGGGGAGCAACATACAGTGAGAAACACTATGTCACATTAAGGGAAAGAACATAATGTGAGCACCAAGGAGTACTGCTGTGTGACATTAAGAGGGGGAACACAATGTGAGCACCAGTGTGTCACATTAAGGAGAGGAATATAATGCCAGCTCCGCTGTGTCACTTTAAGGAGAGAAGTATAATGTCAGCACCACTGTATTACATTAAGGGGAGGAACTTAGTGTTAGCATTACTGTGTCACATTAAGGGGAGGAACATAATGTAAACACTACTGTGTTGCATTAAGAGAAATAGGGGAGGATCATAATGTGAGTACCACTGTCACATTGAGGATAGGAAGCTAATGTAAGCACAACTGTGTCACATTGAGGAGAGGAACATAATGTGAGCAGTACTGTGTGATATTAGACAGAGTAGGGAAGCAACATAATATGAAAATCACTGTGTCACATTAAGGGAAGCAACATAATGTGAGCATCATTGAATAACACTATGGGGAAGAATGTAATGTGAGCACCAATGTATCACTTCAAGTGTAGGAACATAAGGTGAGCATGACAATGTCACAATATGGGGAGGTACATACAGTTACCAGCACTGTATCAAGGGGAATAACATAATATAAGCAGCACTGTCTCACATTAAGTGTATCAACATAATGTAAGCACCACTGTGTCACATTAAGGGGAAACCATAATGCTAACACCACTGTGTTATATTAAGGGGAAATCATAATGTGACTACCACTGTATCACAGTAAGTGGAGAAATGTTATGTGATCATCACTGTGTCACTTTAGCGAAAGGAAAATAATGTGAGCACCTCTGTGTTCTTTTAAGGGGAAACGCATAATGTCAGCACCACTGTGTCACATTACAGGGTAGACCATAATGTGAGCACCACTGTATCACATTAAAGAGAGGAAAATAATGTGTGCACCACTGGGTCATATTAAAGGAAGGAACATAATATGAGAACCACTCTGTTATAATAAGATACAGATAATGTGGGCACCCCTGTGTTACATTAAGGGGAGGACATAACGCTAGCCCACTGTGTGACATGAAGGGCAGAAATATTATTATCTGAGCACTACTTTGCCACACTGACGCTGAGTATCATTGTATCATCTTATCTAAGACTATTACCTGCACATTTCCATTCCTGATCAATTCTAGCCTCACCCCATTTCAGTCTCCTCCCTGAAGTCACTGTACATCCATTACTAATAAATGTGGTCTGCAGACACATACTTGATTGAGTATGACCTCAGCTATGGCCAAATAATTTACACACTGAGGTAATTATATCTCCGGTATAAAAGAATCCCTTCAATTAGCAGATACTAGACAATGTTAACTCTCGAACCATGGTTTCATGTTAATTAAAGAGAACACTACTGTGTCACATTAAGAGGACAAGGGGCGGAATATAATGTATGTGCCACAACTGTGCCATAGTAAGGGGAGGAACATAATGTGAGCAACACTGTGTCTTATTAGGGGGAGGAATATAATGTGAGCACCTGTGTAACAATAAGAAGAATATCATAATTTGGGCACAACTGTCATAGATTAATGCTGGAACATAATGTTAGAACAACTGTGTCACATTAAGGGGATGAACGTAATGTGACCACCACTGTATCACATTTAGAAAAGAAATATAATGTGAGTACATCTGTTTCACATTAAGGGGAAGAACATAATATGAGCACCAATGTGCAACAATAAGAAGAAGAACATAATTTAGGGACAACTGCCGTACATTAAGGGAGGAGCTTAATGTGAGAACAAGTGCGTTGCATGAAGTGCAGGAATATAATTTGATCACCACTGTGTCATATTAAAGGATGGGACATAAGGTGAGAACCACTGTGTCATTAAGGGGAGGAGCACCATTTTATCCACATAGTGTGATTACTGTTATGTCACATTCAGGGGAGGTCCTTAATGTGAGCACCACTGTGTCACATTAAGTTAAGGAGCATAACGTGAGTCCCACTGTGTTGAAGTAATGGGAGGAACATAAGGTTAGCTCCACTGTGTCAGATTAAGGGGTGAACATTAGATAAACACCACTGTGTCAGTTAGAGGAAGAGCATAATGTGAATACCGCTACATGACATTAAGTGGATAAACATAATCTGAGCACAACTGTTTGCTATTAAATGGACTAGGGAGAAACATAATGTGAGCACTACTGTATCATACAAAGGGGAGGGACATGATGTGAGCATCACTGTGCCATTTAATCTAAGAATAATGTGCCATTACCTGTTCATTTCCATTCCTGATAAATAGCACCCTCCATCTTTTCCAATCTCCTCCACTGAAGTTCTTAGTTACCATTTAAAACAAATGTGGTCTTCAGACACACACATGGTTGTGCATGATCTCAGCTGCTGACACATTGTCTCCATATACTCAGGTTATCATAACTCCAGTATAAAATAATCCTTTTATTTAGCAGATCTAGGATGGTGTTTACTCTCCCACTACTGTGTCACATTAAAGTAAGGAACATAAAGTGAGCACTATTGTCTCACATTAAGTGGACTTGGGGAGGAATATAACATGTGCACCATGATGCCACAATAAGGGAAGGAACATGTGAGAACTGTAGTGTCACACTAAGGGGAGGAATAAATTTTGTACACCGCTATATCATCTTAACAAAGATTAATATGTCATTACGTGTCCATTTCTATTCCTGATCAATATTAGCCTTCATTCTTTCCACACTGCTCCACTGAAGTTGCTGACCACCACTTACTAAGAAATATGCTCCAGGGACACATAGCTGATTGTGTATGACAAAAGTTATTGTCATATCCTCTCCCTACACCCAGGGAATCATATCTCTAGTATAAAATAATCCTTTTTATTACCAGACACAAGACTGTGTTAACTCTCCCACCACCATGTTACATTAAGTGGAGAAACATAACATGAGCACTACTGTGTTATATTAAGCAGACAAGGGGAAGAACATAATGTGGAACCACTGGGCCTTATTTGAAAAGATATGCATCACATTAAGGGGAAGGAATAAATATGATCACATCTGCATCACATTAAGGGGAAGAAGATAATGTGAGTACCACAATGTCACATGAATGAGAGGAACATTATGTAAGCACCACTGTGCCACTCTAAAAGAAGGAATAAAATGTGAAGAGCAATGTGTCATCTTGTCTAAGACTAATATGTCATTACCTGCCCATTTACATTCCTGATCAATACTAACTTAAATCCTTTTCAAACGCCTCCACTGAAGGTACTGTCCAACACTTACAAATAAATGTTATCCACAGACATATAGGTGACTGTGTTGGACCTCAGCTACTGTCATATGCAGCCAGGTAGTCATATGTTTGTTACAAAATAATCCTTTTCTTTAGCAGATCCAAAACTGTGTTAATTCTCCCATCACTGTGTCACATTAATGGGAGAACTATAATGGGAGCACCACTGTGTCACATTAAAGTGAGGAACATAATGCTAGCACAACTGTGCCACATGAATGGTAGGGACATAATGTGAGCACCACTGTACCAGATTAAGTAAGACTAATATGTCATTACATACACATTTCCATTCCTGATCAGCATGAGCTTCCATCCTTTCCAAACTCAATTAAGGAGAGGGCATAATGTAAGCACCACTGTGCCTCATTACCAGGAGGAACATAATATGAGCATCACTGTGCCACATTAAGGGGAGGAGCAGAATGTGACCACCACTCTGTCACATTAAGGGAAGGAACATACTGTAAATACCACTGTATTACAATGAACAGAGGAATGTAATTTCTGTACCATTGTGTCATTAAGGGGAGGAACATACAGTGTTGCACTACTGTGTGACATAAAAGGGATTAACCTAATGTGAGTGCCACCAGAGTGTTACGTTTAGGGGAGGAAAATAATATAAGCACTACTGTGTCACATTAAGGGGTAAAAGGTAATGTGAGAACCACTGTGTTACATTCTGGGCAGGAACATAATGTGTGCAGCACTCTGTCACATTAAGGGGAGGAACACAATGTTGGCACAAGGTGCAGCATGTCACGTTAAGGGGAGGAAAATAATATAAGCACTACTTTGTCACATTAAGGGGTAAAGGTAATGTGAGAACCACTGTGTTACATTCTGGGCAGGAACATAATGTGTGCAGCACTCTGTCACATTAAGGGGAGGAACACAATGTGGGCACAAGGTGCAGCATGTCACATTAAGGGGAGTGACATAAAGTCAGCAGCACTGTGTTACATTAAGGAGATGACATTAATGTAAGCAGCACTGTATCAAACTAAGGGAAATACGTAACATGAGCACCACTGTGTAGAGTTAGGGTGAAGAACATAATGTGAGAACAAATGTGTTGCAATAAGGGAAGAGAATAATCTGAGCACCACTGTGTCATAATAAGGGGAGGAACATAAAATGAGCACCGCTATTTCGCATTAAGGTGGGGAATATAATGTGAGCACCACTGTGTCCCATTAAGGGAAGGAACATATTGTGAGCTCCTCTGTCTCACATTATAGGGAGGAATATAATGTGAGCACCATTTTGTCACATTAGAGGAGGAACATAATGTAATTACCACTGAGTCACACTAAGGGGAGGAACAGTATAAGCACCACTGTGCCACACAAAAAAAAGAATAAAATGTGAAGAGCAATGTGTCATCTTATCTATTCCATTCCTGATTAATACCAGCCTAAATCCTTTCCAAACTCCTCCACTGAAGGTACTGTCTAACATTTACAAATAAATGTGATCTACAGACATATAAGTGACTGTGTAGGATCTTAGCTACTGTCATATTCTCTGCAGATAGTCATATGTCTGTTACAAAATAATCCTTTTCTTTAGCAGATCCAAAACTGTGTTAATTCTCCCATCACTATATCCCATTAATGACAGAAATATAATGTGAGCACCACTGTGTCACATTAAGGTGAGGAACATCATGTTAGCCCACTGTGCCACAATGAGAGGAGGGACACAATGTGAGCACCACTGTATCAGATGAAGCTGATGAATGTAGGTGAGCACTATTGTGTGACACTAAGATGAGGACTAAAATATGACTATCACTGTGTCATCTTATTTAAGACTAATATGTCATTACCTATACATTTTCATTCCTGATCACTACTAGCCTCCATCCTTTCCAAACTTCATTAAGAAGTGGGCACAATGTGAGCAACACTGTGTCATATCACCAGGAGGAACATAATGTGACCACCAATGTGTCACATTATGGGAGGAACATAATATGAGCATCACTGTAAGGGAAGGAGCAGAATGAGAGCACCACTGTGTCACATTAAGAGGAGGAACATACTGTGATTACCACTGTGTTACAGTAAAGGGAGGAATGTGTGTACCACTGTGTCATTAAGGGGAGGAACATACAATTTTGCCCCACTGTGTCACATTAAATGGATTAACCTAATGTGAGCACTAGAGTGTCATATTAAGGGAGGAAAAAAATGTGAGTACCACTGCATCATTATAAGGAGAGGAAAATAATGTGAGCACCACTGTGTCACATTAAGGGGAAGACGGTAATATGAGAACCATTGTGTTACATTCAGGGCAGGACCATAATGTGCACAGCACTCTGACATTAAGGGAGGAGCATAATGTGGGCACAAGGTGTAGGGTGTCATATTAAGGGAATTGACATAAAGTCACCAGCTCTGTGTCACATTAAGGGGATGACATTAATGTAAGCAGCACTGTTTTAAATTACATATGAGCACCACTATTTTGCATTAAGGTGGGGAATATAATGTAAGTACAACTGTGTGCTATTAAAGGGAGTGACATACTGTGATCCCCCACTGTCTCACATTATAGGGTAGAACATCATGTCAACACTGTGGTGTCACATTAGATGAGAAACATAATGTTAGTACCACATTGTCAAATTAACGGGCGGACATAAATTAAGCATGTCTGTGTTAAATTAAGGGGAGAAACAATGTGAGCACTACTGTATCACATTGAGTGGACTAGGGAAGAAACATAATTTGGGCACCACTGTAAGACATTAAATGGTGGAACATAATGTGAGCAGTACTGTGTCACACTTAGGAGAAGAACAAAATATGAGTATCACAGAGTCATCGTTTCTAAGACTAATATGTCACTACCTACCCATTTCTGTCCAAATCAATACTATCCTCCATCCTGTCAAAACTCTTCCACTGATGTTAGTGTCCACTACTTACAAATAAACGTGGCCTACAGAAACCTTTCTGATTAAGTAGGACATCAGCTACTGGTAATTATATCTCCAGTATAAAACAATCATTTTCTGTAACAGATGCAAGACTTTGTTAACTTTCTCACCACTGTGCCACAATAAAGGAGGAACATAATGTAAGTAGAACTGACATATTAAGTGTAAGAATATAATGTGACCACCACTGTGTCATAATAATGTTGGGATCATAATATGAACTCTATTGTGTCATATTAAGGGGTGTAACATAAACAGAACTCCACTGTGTCACATTAAGGTGAGGAATATAATGACATCATCACTGTGTTATAATAAGAGAAGTAAATGAAGTGAGCACCAGTGTGTTACTTTAAGGGAAGAACATAAATGTAAGCACAACTGTGGCATGTGAAAGGGAGGAACATAAGTCAAGCACCATGGTGTCACATTAAAAAGATGAACATAATGCAAACACCATTGGGTTAAAATAAGCGGAGGAAGATCATGTAAGCAACATAGTGTCATATTAAGGGGAGGAAATTAATATGAGCACCACTGTGTCACATTAAGGGGAGGAACATAATGTGAGCACCACTGTGCCACATTAAGGGGAGGAACATAATGTGAGCACTACTTTGTCATATTACGCAGACTACGGAGGAACTAAATGTGAGCACCACCGTGTCATCTTATTTAAGATTAACATTTTGCTACCTGCCCATTTGCATTCTTTATCTATACTAGCCCCCATCCTTTTCAAACTCTCACTTTGAAGTTACTGACCCTAGTAAGAAGTAAATGAGGTCCACAAACAAATACCTGATTGTGAAGGACCTCACCTACTGCCATATACTCTGCATACATGCAGGTAATTATTTATTTATTACAAAATAATATGTTTCTTAACAGATAGTAAACTATGTTAACTCTTTCACCACTGTGTCAGATTAAGGGGAGGAACATGATGTGAGCACTCCTCTGTCACATTAAGAGGACTAAGGGATGAACACCACTGTGTCACATCAAAGGGAGAAACAGAATTAAAGCGGCACTGTGTCACATTAAGGGGAGGAACATACTGTGAGCACAACTATGTCACAATAAGGGAAGGAACATGGAGATAACCACTGTCACATTAAGGAGAGGATTATGATGTGTTGCACATTAAAGCAAGGAACGTAATATGAGCACTGCAGTGTCACATTAAGGTGAGGAACATAATGTGAGCACCACTGTTCCATAATAAGGGAGGAGCATAATAAGACAACCACTGTGTGACATTAAGGGGAGGAATGTAATGTGAGCTTCACTGTGTCACTTTAAGGGGAGGAAAATAATGAGAGCATCAGTGTCACATTAAGGTAAGGAACAGAATGTACATAGCACTGTCTCACATTAAGGAGAAGAACATAATATGAGCACACATTTCTCAGGTTAAGGAGAGGAACATAATGTGAGCACCATTGTGTCATACTAAAAGGAGGAACAAAATGTGAGCCCCACTGTGTTATCTTTTCCAAGACTAACATGTCATTACCTGACTACTTCTTTTCCAAATAATGTGGTCACCTGTGTGTCACACTAAGGGTGTAACAAAATGTCAGCACCACTGTGCCATCTCATGTAATATTAACATGTCATTAACAGTCCCTTTCCATTCCTGATTAGTAATAGCCTCCATCCTTTCCAAATTCCTCTACTGAAGCTACTGTCCACCACTTACAAATAAATATGTTCTGCATATACACACCTGATTGTGTAAGGTCTGAGCTACTCCCATATCCTCTGTATACACTCAAATGATCATATCTCCAGGATAAAATAATCAAAATAATCATTTTCATTAGCCAATCCAAGACTATGTTAACCCACCCACCACTGTGTCTCACTAAGGGATTAGCATAATGTGAGCAGGGCTGTGCCATATTAAGGGGAGGACATTAATGTGAGCAGCACTGAGTCAACTTTAAGGGATAAACACTTAGTGTGCACTGCTGAATCGGTTTAAGGGGAGAAACCCAATGTGAGCACAACTGTGTCACATTAATGGGAGGATTGTAATATAAGTGCTACTGTGTCACAATTAGTGATGGAACATAATGTGAGTACCACTGTGTTGCATTAAGTGGAAGAAGATAATGTGAGACCACTGTGTCACATTAAAGGGAGGAAATTAATATGAGCACCAATGTGTCACATTAAGACAAGGAGCATGATGTGAGCACCACTCTGTCTTGTTAAGGGGAGGAATGTAATGAGAGCACCATTGTGTTTCATCAAGGGAAGTAATATAATGTGAGTACCCCTGTGCCACATTATGAGGAGGAACATAATGTGAGAGCCACGGTGTCACATTATGGAGAGGAACATAATGTGAGCATCACTGTGTCACATTAAGGGGAGGAAGATAATGTGAGCACTGCTGTGTCTCATTAAGGAGTGGAATGTAACGTGAGCTCAACTTTTCCACTTTAAGGAGAAGAACATCATTTGAGCATCACTATCTCACATTTAGGGGAGGAACATAATGTGAGCACAACCCTGTCACATTAAGTGTACTAGGGGAGGCACATAATGTGAGCATCATTGTGTCACATTACCTGGGGAACACAATGTGAGCACTATTGTGTCACTCTAAAAGGAGGAACAAAATGTGAGCACCACTGTGTCATCTTATCTAAGACTAACATTTTGTTACTTGCCCATTTCCATTCCTCATCAGTACTAGCCTTCATTCTTTTCAAACTACTTCTCTGAAGTTACTGTCCCCCACTAAGAATTAAATGTTATCCGCAAACAAACACCTGCTTGTGCAGGACCTATGCTACTTCCATATCCTCTGCATACACTCATGTAATTATATCTTTTATAAAAATAATCAATTTATTTAGTATAGACAACACTGAGTGAACTCTTCAACCACTGTGTCAAAGAAAGGGGAGGAACATGATATGATGTAAGCACTATTGTGTCAATTAAGTGAACTACAGTAGGGACATAATGTGAGCACCACTATGTCACAATAAGGGGAGGAACAGAATGAGAGAACCTCTGTGTCACATGAAGGGGAACAACGTAATGTGTTACACCCCTGTGTCGAATTAAAGGAGGAATGCAATGTGAGGACCATTGTGTCAAATTAAGAAGAAGGCCATAATGTGAGCATGATTGTGTCACATTAAGAGGAGGAACATAATGTGTGCACAACTGTGTCATAATAAGAGGAAGAAATTAATATGAGCACTACTGTGTTGCATTAGATGACAGAACATAATGTGAGCTCTACTCTGTTACATTAAGGGGATGAACTTAATAAGAGCACCACTGTCTAACATTAAGGGGAGGAACATAATGTGAGCAGCACTGTGTCATATTAAGGGAAGGAACATAATGTGAGCACCAGTGTGTAACATTAAAAGAAGGAATAGAATGTGAGCACCACTGTATCACATTAAGGGGAGGAGCATAATATGAGCAGCACTGTGTCACATTAAGGACAAAACTAAATCACGCTTAATTATTTAGGGTTATTGCTAGACAACAATTTGACTGCTACATCTACCAAAATCAAGATGGTATATTTGATCTGAGATGTTACTGAATACAGTGCTGCTCAGAGTATGTTTCTTCTCTTATTGTGACATAGTTGTGCTCACATTATGTTCTTCCACAGTGGTGCTCTCACTACTTTCCTCTCCCTAATGTGTTACAGTGGTGTTCAATTTACATTCCCCCCCTCAATTTAACACGTTGTAATTACATTATGTAATATAATATAATCTGCATAATGTGACACAATACCGCTCACATTATGTTCTCCCTGTAATGTGCCACAGTGGTCCTCCTAGTATGTTCTCCCCATTAATGTTACACAGTGCTGCTCACATTATGTTCCTTCCCTAGTCCACTTAATGTGGCACAGTACTGCTCATATTATGTTCCTCCCTGTAATGTGACACAGTATTGCTTACATTATGTGCATCCCATTAATGTGACCCAGTGCTGCTCACATTATATTCCTCTTCTAAATGTCACACAGTGGACCTCACATTAAATTACTCAACTAGTTCACTTAATGTGACATGGCACTGCTCACATTATACTCCTCTTGATAACATGACACAGTGATGCTCACATTATGTTCGTCTCCATAATGTGATGCAGTGGTGTTCACATTATGTTTCTCCACTTAAATTGACACAATGGTGCTCACATTAGGTTCCTCCCTAGTCTGTATACTGTGACACAGTAGGGTTCACATTATGCTCCTCTTACTAATGTGACACAGTGGTAATCACATTATGTTGCACCCTTAATGTGGCACAGTGGTGCTAACATTATGTCCTTACACTTAATGAGACACTATTGTGCTCGTATTATCTTCCTCTCCTTAATGCGACACAGTGTGATTCAGACTATGTACCACCCCTTATTGTGACATGGTTGTGCTCAGATTATGTTCTTCCAAAGCAGTACTCACATCATGTTCCACCCCCTAATGAGACACAGTGGTGCTCATATTATATTTCTCCACTTATTGTGACACAGGGATGGGATAATTAATATAGAGTTCATTCTGCTAATGAATTTTATAAGGGAGATATGATTACCTAAGCATATGAAGATGATATTGAACTAGATGTGCTCTACATAATCATGTACGTGCCACTGGAACCCACTTATTTTGTAAAAGGTGTACAGTAATTTCAGTGGATGAGTTGGAAAAGATGGAGGCTAGTATTAATCTGGAATAGAAAATATGCTCCTCCATTTAATGTGACACAGCGATTCTCACATTATGCTCCTCTCCTTAATGTGAGAGAGTGATGCTTGCAATATGATACTCTGCTTAATTTAACATGCTCACATTATGTATTCCCTTATTGTGACATAGTTGTGCTGTCATTATGTTCCTCCTCTGAACATGACAAAGCTGTGCTTTTGTGATGTTCCTCCCTTAATGTGAAACACAGGTGCTCACATTATGTTTCTTCCCTTAATGTGACACACTAGTGCTCACATTATGTTCTTTCCCTTAATGTGACACAGTGGTTCTCACATTATTATCCTCACCTCACAAGGACACAGTGTTGCTCATATTATGTTCCTCCCCTTGATGTGATACATTGGTGTTCACATTAAGTTCCTCTCATTTATGTGACAAAATGGTGCTAGCATAATGTTCCTTCTCAACTCAATTTAATGTGATACAGTAGGGCTCACAACATGCTCTTCATTTTAATATGACACAGTGACTTTCACTTTATGTTTCTACTCTTAATGCGGCACAGAGGTGCTAACATTAAGTTACTCTGCTTATAGTCACACAACAGTGTTCACATTATATTTCCCACTTACTGTGACAAAACAGTGCTGTAGTCATGTTCCCCCTCTTAACATGAGGCAGTGATACTCTTATTATTGTCTCCGCTTAATGTAACATAGTGGTACTGACATAATGTTCCTCCACTTAATATGACACATTGGTGCTCACATTATGTTGCTTCACTTAATGTGACACAGTGATGCTCAGAGTATGTACGCCCTTTTATTGTGACATAGGCATGCTCACATCATGTTCTTCCAAAGCAGTAGTTACATTATGTTCCTGTCCCTAATGCAACATACTGGTATTCAGATTATATTCCTCTCCTTAGTGTGCCACATTTCTGATTACATTATGTTGCTGCCCTCGTCTGCTTATTGTGACACGGTAGTGCTCACAATATATCCTCTCCTTAATGTGACACAATGGTGCTTATATTACATACTTCCCCTTCATGTGGCACAGTAGTGCACATAATATGTTCCCCACTTAATGAGTCCAGATGCTGCTGACATTATATTCCTCCCCCTAATGTGACATACTGGTGGTCAGACTATGTATATCCCTTTATTTTGACATGGTAGTGCTCACATCATGTTCTTCCACAGTCTGGCTCACATTATGTTCCTCCAATAAATGTGCTACTATTGTGATCACATTATGTTGCTCTTCTAGTCTACTTAATGTGACATGATAGTCCTCATATTATGTTCCTCCCGGAAATGTGATACAGTGGTGCTCACATTATTTTCATGCCATTAATGTGACCCAGTGCTGCTTACATAATGTTCCTCCCCTTAAAGTGATGAACTGGTGTTCCCTTGTCTACTTACTGTGAACCAGTAGTGTTCACATTAAGTTCCTCCCCTTAGTGTGACACAGTCATGCTCACAGTATGTTCCTCTCCCTAATGTGACACAGTAGTACTCATATTACATTCCTTCCCTTAACAGGGCACAGTGGTGCTCGCATTATGTTCCTCCACTTAATATGACACAGTGGTGCTCACATTATGTTCTTTCACTTAATGTGACACAGTGGTGCTCATAGTATGTATCTCCTCTTATGGTGACATAATCATGCTCACATCATGTTCTTCTACAGTGGTAGTTACATTATGTTCCTCTCCCTAATGTGACATGCTGATATTCAGGTTATTTTCCTCTCCTTAGTGTGCCACAGTTGTGATCACATTATGTTGCTCCCCTAGTTTGCTTAATGTGATACAGTGGTGCTCACAGTATGTTTTCTCCCTAATATGACACAGTGGTGTTTATATTACATACTCCCCCTTAATGTGGTACAGTGGTGCTAACATTATGCTCCTCAATAATCTAATTCTCATGACACAGTAGCACTCACAATATGTTCCTCTCCTTAATGTGACACAGTTGTGCTCAAATTATGTTCCTACCCTAACATGACACAGTGATGCTGACATTGCGTACCTCCTGTTAATGATACAAAGTGGTGCACACATTATGTTCCTCATTTGAAGAGTCCCAGTGCTGCTCACAGTATGTTCCTAGCCATAATTTGACATACTGGTGCTCAAAGAATATACTCCCTTTATTGTGACATAGTCATGCTCACATTATGTTCTTCCACAGTGGTGCTCACATTATGTTCCTCCCCTTAATGTTACACAATTGTGATCAAATTATGTTGCTCCCCTAGTCTGCTTAATGTGACATGGTACTGCTCATATTATGTTCCTCCCTGTAGTGTGACACAGTGGTGCTCACATTATATTAATCGCATTAATGTGACCCAATGCTACTCACATTATGTTCCTAACCTTAAAGTGACAAAGTGGTGCTCCCGTATCCTCTTACTGTGACACAGTAGTGTTCAAATTAAAATCCTCCCCTTAATGTGACACAGTGGTGCTTACAGTAGGTTCCTCTCCCTAATGTGACACAGTGATGCTCACATTGCGTTTCTCTTACTATGACCCAGTGGTGCTCACATTAGGTTCCTCAATAGTCTACTTGCTATGACACAGTAGTGCTCACATTATGTTATTCCCTTAATGTGATACAGTTGTGCTCAAATTATGTTCCTCCCAATGTGACAGAGTGGTGCTCATATTACGTACTTCCTGCAAATGTGCCACAGTGGTTCTCACATTCTGTTACTCCACCTAATGAGACACAGTGGTGCTCCATTGTGTTCCTCCCCCATTGTTGCACAGGTGTGCTCAAATTATGTTCCCCTTAAAGTGGCACAGTGGTTATCACATCATGTTACTCCCTTTAATGTGACACAGTGGTGCTCAGAGTATGCACCTTTCCTTATTGTGACCTTGTCATACTCACATCATGTTCTTCCACAGTGGTTCTCACATTATGTTCCTCCTCCTCATGTAACACATCGGTGTTCACATTATGTTCCTTCACTTAATGTGACAGAATAATGATCACATTATATTCCTCCCCATAATGTGACACAGTGGTGCTCACATTATGTTCATCCCATTAATGTGACCCAGTGCTTCTCATATTATATTCCTCTTCTTAATGTGACACAGTAGTGCTCACATTATGCTCCTCCCCATAATGTGACACAGTGATGCTCTCATTAGGTTCTTCTTCTTAATGTGATGCAGTGGTGCTCACATTATTTTATGTTCCTCTCCCTAATGTGACTCAATGGTGTTCACATTACATAACTCCCCTTGATGTGGTTCAGTGGTTTTCACATTATGTTCCTCCTCTTAATGTGATACAGTGGTGCTCTAATTATGTATCTCCCATTAATGTGACACAGTGCTGCTTACAGTATGGACCTATTCTGACATAGTCATGCTTGCATACTGTTCTTCTGCAGAGGTTCTAGCTTTATGTTCCTTTCCATAATGTGACACAGGGGTGTTCAAATTATGTTCCTTCCTTAATGTGATGCAGTAGTGCTCACATTATGTTGTTCACTGTAATGTGACAATGTGACTCAGTGCTGCTCACATTATGTTCCTCCCCTTAAAGTGACACAGTGGTGCTCACATTAGGTTCCTCCCTTAAATGTGACACAGTGGTCCTCACATTATTTTTCATCCCATTAATGTGAGCCAGTGCTGCTCATATTATGTTCTTCTTCTCAATCTGACACAGTAGTGCTCACATTATGCTCCCCACAATAGCATGCCACAGTACTGCTCACATTATGTTCTTCTCCTTAATGTGATGCTAGTTGTGCTCAGATTATGCTCCTCCCTTTAAAGTGACACAATGGTGCTCACATTAGATTCCTCCCTAGTCTACCTACTGTGACACAGTAGAGCTCACGTTATGTTCCTCCCCTTAATCTGACACTGTGCTGTGCACATTATGCTCATCTTACGTATGTGACACAGTAGCACTCACATTATATTCTTCTACTTAATGTGGCACAGTAGTGCTAACATTATTTTCCTATGCTTAATGATAGACTGTGGTTCTCATATTATCTTTCTCTCCTTAATGTGATGCAGTGGTGCACTCATTATGTTCCTTCTCTTATTGTGACATAGGGATGGGAGAGTTAACATAGAGTTCAATCTGCTAAAAAAGGAATTATTTTATACCAGAGATATGATTACCCAAGTTTATGAAGATGATATTGAAGTAGTTGTGCTCTTACAAAATCATGTATGTGCCAGTGGAACCCACTTATTTTGTGAAAGGTGTACAGTTATTTCAGTGAATGAGTTTGGAACAGATGGAGGCTAGTATTAATCTGGAATAGAAAATATGCTCCTTCATTTAATGTGACACAGCAATTCTCACATTATTCTCCTCCATTTAATGTGAGAGGGTGGTGCTTACACTTTGTTCCTCAGCTTAATTTCACATAGTGGTGCTCACATTATGTACTCCGTTGTTGTGACAGAGTTCTGCTCTTGTTATATCCCTCCCCTGAATGTGACAAAGCTGTGCTTTTGTGAAGTTTCTCCACTTAAGGTGACACAGTGGTGCATACATTCGGGTTTCCACTTAATATGACACACTGGTGCTCACACTATTTTAATCCCCTTAATGTGACACAGTGGTGCTCTCATTCTGTTCCCCCTTAGTATGACTGATGCTCACATTATGTTCCCCTTTAATGTGCCTGATGCTCACATTTTGTTCCTTCCCTTACTGTGATACAGTAGTGCTCACATTATTAATCTCACCTCATTGTGACACAATGGTGCTCATATTATGTTCCTCCCCTTGATGTGACACAGTGGTGCTCACATTATGTTCCTCCCATTTATGTGATTAAAATGGTGCTAATATTATGTTCCTCCCATACTCAGCTAAATGTGATACAGTAGTGCTCACAATATGTACTTCCTTTTAATGTCACACAGTGATTTTCACATTATGTCCCTGCTCTTAATGTGACACACAGGTGCTAACATTATGTTACTCTGCTTAATGTCACATAGAGGTGCTCAAATTATCTTCCCTGCTTAATGTGACAAAGTGGTGTTGTAGTCATTTTCCTCCCCTTAATCTGACACAGTGGTGCTCTCATTATGTTCCTCAAATTAATGTGACAGTGCTGCTCAGAGTATGTACCTTCCCTTATTGTGGCATAGTCATGTTTGCATTATGTTCTTCCACAGTGGTGCTCTCACTACTTTCTTCGCTCTAATGTGACACAGTAGTGTCCAATTTAAGTTCTTCCCTTTAATGTGTGACACATTTGTGATTGATCACATTATGTTTCTCCCCTAATCTGTAAAATGTGACACAGTGCTGCTAAGATTATGCTCTCTCTGCAATGTGATACAGTGGTTGTCCTATTATGTTCTCCAGATTAATGTGACACAGTACTGCTCACATTATGTTCCTCTTCTTAATGTGACACAGTGCTGCTCACATTATGTTCATCGCATTAATGTGACCCAGTGCTCCTCACATTATGTTCTTCCTCTAAATGTCACACAGTGGTTCTCACATTATGTTACTTCCCTAGTGCAGTTAATGTGACACAATATTGCTTACATTATGCTCCTCTCGATAATGTGACACAATGATGCTCACATTACGTTCTTCTCCATAATGTGATGCAGTGGTGCTCACCTTATGTTCCTCCCATTAAATTGACACAGTGGTGTTCACATTAGTTTCCTCCCTAGTCTACATACTGTGGCACAGTAGTGTTCACATTATGTTCCTCCCCTTAATGTGACACAGTGGTGCTCACATTATGCTCCTCTTATTAATGTAACACAGTGGTAGTCACATTATGTTCCATGCCTAATGTGGCACAGTGGTGCTAACATTATGTTCTTACACTTAATGAGACAATGTGCTGCTCATATTATCTTCCTCTCCTTAATGTGATATAATAGTTCTCTCATTATGTTCCTCCCATTAATGTGACACAGTGTGGCTCAGAGTATGTACCTCCTGTTATTGTGACAGATTTGTGCTCACATTATGTTTTTCCAAAGCAGTGCTCACATTATATTCCACCCCCTAATGAGACACGGTGGTGCTCATATTATGTTCTTCCCCTTATTGTGACACAGGAATGGGAGAGTTAACATGGAGCTCAATCTGCTAATGTATTTTATACCAGATATCTGATTACCTGAGCATATGAAGCTGATGTTGAAGTAGATGTGCTCTTACACAATCATGTATGCACCAATGGAACCCACTTATTTTGTAAAAGGTGTACAGTAATTTCAGTGGATGAGTTTGCAAAACATGGAGGCTAGTTTGGAAAAGATAGAGGCTAGTATTGATCTGGAATATAAAATATGGTCCTCCATTTAATGTGACACAGTGATTTTCACATTATGCTCCTCACCTTAATGTAAGAGAGTGGTGCTCACACTATGTTTCTCTGTTTAATTTCACATATTGTTGCTCACATTATGTGTCCCCTTATTGTGAGAGTTGTGGTCTCATTATGTTCCTCTCCAGAATGCAACAAAAATGTGCTTTTGTGATGTCTCTCCCCTTAAGGTGACACACTGGTGCTTACATTCTTATTGGCCCTTAATGTGACACACTGGTGCTCACATTATGTTACCCCTTGATGTGACTAAGTGATGGTCACATTATGTTCCTTTCCTTACTGTGGCACAGTGGTGCTCACATTATTATCCTCACCTCACTGTGACACAGTGTTCCTCATATTATGTTCCTCCCCTTGATGTCACACAGTGCTGCTCACATTATATTCCTCTCATTTATGTGATAAAAATTATGACAATATTATGTTCCTCCCCTACTCAGCTTAATGTGATACAGTAGTGCTCACATTATGCTCCTCCTTTTAATGTGACAAAGTGATTGTCACATTATGACCCTCCTCTTAATATGACACACAGGTATTATTATGCTACTCTGCTTAATGTCACATAGCAGAGCTTATATTATGTTCCCCACATGTGACAAAGCAGTGATGTAGTCATGTTCTTCCCCTTAATGTGACACAGTGGTGTTCACATTAGGTTGCTCACTTGTTTACTTACTGTGACACAGTAGTGCTCACATTAAAATCATCCCCTTAATGTGACACAGTAGTGCTCTGTGCTCATATTATATTCCTCTCCCTAATGTAACACAGTGGTGTTCATATTACATTCCTACCCTTAACAGGGCACAGTGGTGCTCACATTATGTTCCTCCACCTAAGAAGACACAATGATGTATACATTAGGTTGCTCCCTTGTGTACTTATTGTGACACAGTAGTGTTTACATTAAGTTCCTCCCATTAATGTGGCACAGTGGTGCTGACATTATGTTCCTCCTTTTAATGTGACACAGTGGTACTCAGAGTATGTACCTCCTCTTGTTGTGACATAGTCATGTTCACATCATGTTCTTCCATAGCAGTAGTTACATTATGCTCCTCTCCATAATGTGACATACTGGTGTTCAGATTATGTTCCTCTCCTAATGTGCCACAGTTGTGATCTCATTATGTTGCTTCCCTTGTCTGCTTAATATGATGCAGTGGTGCTCATAATTCATACTTCCCCTTAATGTGGCACAGTGATGCGCACATTATTTTCCTCTACTTAATGAGTCCCAATGTTATTCACATTATGTTCCCCCCAATACTGTGACATATTGGTGCTCAGAGTATGTATCTCCCTTTATTGTGACACAGTCATGCTCACATGATGTTCTTTCACAGTGGTGCTCACATTATGTTTCTCCCCTTAATGCGACAAAAGTATGAACTCATTATGTTTCTCCCTTAGTCTGCTTAATGTGACACAGCAGTGTCCATATTATGTTCGGGTCATTATCAAGTTATCAAAAGAAGTATTCCACAAATACATCTTTATCAATCACCAGCTGCCAAAATTCACTTCAGTGAATAGTGAAAATATTCCGATGGTTCAGAAACACTCGGCCATCCCCGCAACTTTGCACTTTTTCCGATTATAGCATGATCTTGGAGTTAGTATGTATAGTTGGAGGATGTGGGGGGCAAAACTGTCCACTTGGGTGGATTCGATTTAGTGCATTGTGTGCTGAGGATGGTTGGTGGGCAAGTGCTTATGAACTGTGGAAAATAATCCGCTGTTCGCGGAAGTGAATTTTGGTGGCTAATGATCGATGAAGACATTTTCGCAGACTATGTCTTTCCATGAATTAATATAAACCTATTATTTTCATAGGTTCATAGGTAGGTACTAGGTTATTGGCCCTAGGGCCTATACAAGCCTAGCCAAAAATGTACCCTGGCTTTCGCCATCCAAGAAAATTATTTTCCTGTGCCCGTGTCAAGCATAACCACAGAAGTGATCCCTGGGGTGAATTTCCTATTACCCATCCAATCATCAAGATTTTTCTTGAAGAGTGCTAATGAGGAGCTCAGTTTGACATAGATAGGTAGTCTGTTCCAGAGTATGGGAAGTCTCTGGGACAGGAATCTATCCCTCCAGCATGTTCTGTTTATTGTGGTGACAAGGTTTAAGTCCCTAGAGCGTGTAGCTCGGAGGGATTGGGACTTCTTTAAGTGCAGCATGTCTAACTGCTCTGGGTTTGACATAGCTTTGTATGTTAGGCAGAGATTGCCTCTGAGTAGGCGATATGCGATGGAGTAAAGCTGGAGTTTTTTGAGACGATCTGCATAAGGCATCTGTTTGAGGCCAGTAATCCTCTTTGTGAGGTATTTTTGCGGCCTTTCCACTTGTTGTAGATGTCTTGTGAGGTAAATACCAAAATGGGTGTTGTACTCCACAATGGGTCTAATGAGTGATGAGTAGAGGGGAACAATGACCTCTTTTTTTCTGGATGAGAAACCTTTTGTGATGAGGTGTGCCATGTAGAAGGATTTCCTGACCACTTTGGTGATGTGATTATCAAAGGAGAGACTACTGTCCACCTGTGTCCCAAGGTCTTTTATCACACTTTCGGTGTTAAGTAGACTACCGCCTATGTGGTAGTTCATGGGTACAGAATTTTTACCAAAGGGGATGACAATGCACTTTTTGGCATTGAGCTTGAGACCATGTCTTTGACACCAGGAATCTGTCTCAGTGAGGCCCTTTTGTAGGATGTCCACATCATTAGGAGTTTCAATTATGGCTCCTAGTTTGCAGTCATCTGCGAATTTAGTTAGCCAAAGAGCTTCTGTGTTAGCCTGTACTTCAGAGAAGTAGATACCAAACAGGAGAAGACCCAGGACTGAACCCTGCGGCACTCCACTTGTCACTGGTCTGAGGTCTGATTTGGAGTCTGCTACTTTCACAGTGTGGGTTCTTTCAGTAAGCCAGTTGGCAACCCATCTTGTGACATAGGGATTTATACCTGGTTTAGTGAGTTTATCTATAATTCCAGAGTGGGGGATGGTGTCGAATGCCTTAGCGAGATCTAGATAGGCTGTGTCAACCACCTTACCCTCATCTATGGCTTTGGTGACTACTTCAAAGAAGTCTATCAAGTTTAGGAGACAGGATCTGCCTTTTACAAACCCAAACTGTGTGGGGTCCAGGGTTTGGAGATCTCCAATGTCTTTGTTTATGAGTTCCATGATGATACGTTCCATGGCCTTGCAGACAAGGCTCATCAGGCTAATGGGGCAGTAGTTCCCGGGGTCTGTTGTGGCCCCCCCCCCCTTTGTGGAGTGGGATAACTGCCGTGGTGTACCATTCAATGGGCACAAAGCCTGAGGTGAGGCTATGATTGAACATGGTACTTAGGTGGGGTGCCAGTTCATTCGGTAGTTCATGTAGAAGGCAGCCTGGGATGTTGTCAGGTCCCATGGATGCTGTGTTCTTGGCTTTGGAGAGTGAAGTTTTTACCTGTGCAGCCGTGATTACAGGAACTTTGCATTCTTCCAGTATAAAGTTGGGCCCTTTAGGGGGTGAGAGGGGGCTAAAGTTAGCACTGAACCTATCTGCCAGGATATTGGCAATATCAGATGGTTCTGTATATTTAGTGTCATTGTGCTGTAACTCAGAGCAGATCTGAGTGTTGCCATTGAGATTTTTGCTATAGCTATATAATGCTTTGTGGTTGTCTTTAGAATCAGTGGCAATTTTGTTTTCATAACTAGCTTTGGAGGATTTTATGAGGGATCTCAGCTTCTTACTGAGGCTGACCAGGGAGTTCCTCCAATCATGGGATTTTATTCATTTTTGCAACAGTTTCTTTCTTCTGTTGTAGAGTTTGTTTATGGCAGAAGACAACCAGATTGGCTTCATTTTTTTTTTTGGAGGATAGCATCTTGGTTCTGTTAGGGATAGCACAATCCATGCACTCGTGTAAGTGCTTATAAAGTGCATTTGTGTAGGATTCAGCAGTCGTACCTCTATTGTCCATCTGCATGGTGCTCACATTGGGTTCTTTCCCTTATTGTTGCACAGGTGTGCTGAAATTATGCTTCCCCCTTAAAATGGCACACTGGTTATCATATTATGCTCCTCCCCTTAATGTGACACAGTGGTGTTCAGAGTATGTACCTACCCATATTGTGACACAGTTATGCTCACATCACATTCTTCCACAGTTGTGCACACATTATGTTCCTCTCCCTAATGTGGCATAGTGGTGTTCACATTATGTTCTTCCCCAAAATATAACACAGTTGTGATCATATTATGTTGCTCCCCTAGTCTGCTTATTGTGATATAGAAGTGATCATATTATATTCTTCCTCGTAATGTGACACAGTGGTTCTCATATTATGTTCATCCCATTAATGTGACCCAGTGCTGTTCACATTATGTTCATCATTTTAATGTGACACGGTAGTGCTCACATTATGCTCCTCCCCATACTGTAACCCAGTGATGCTCACATTATGTTTTTCTCCTTAATGTGATGCAGTTGTGCTCAGATTATGTTCCTCCCCTTAAAGTGACACAACAGTACTTACATTAGGTTCCTCCCAGGTCTACTTACTGTGACACAGTAGTGCTCACATTATGTTCCCCCATTAATCTGACACTGTACTGTGCAAATTATGCTCCTCTAATTAATGTGACACACTGGTACTCACATTATATTCTTCCATTTAATATGGCACAGTAGTGCTAACATTATTTTCCTAAGCTTAATGAGACACTATGGTGCTCATATTATCTTAATCTCCTTAATGTGACACAGTGGTGCTCTCATTATGTTCATCCCATTAATGTGAGACAGTGCGGCTCAGAGTATGTACCTCTCCTTATTGTGACATAGTTGCGCTCACATTAGGTTCTTCCAAAGTGGTGCTCACATTATGTTCCTTCCCTTTTTGTGACACATGGATAGGAGAGTTATTAAAGAATTCAATCTGCTAAAGAAAGGGATTATTTCATACCAGACCTATGATTACCTGAGTATATGAAGATGATATTGAACTAGGTGTACTCCTACACAATCATATGTGTGCCAGTGGAACCCACTTATTTTGTAAAGGGTGTACAGTAATTTCAGTGGATGAGTTTGGAAAATATAGAGGTTAGTATTGATCTGGAATAGAAAATGTGCTCCTCCATTTAATGTGACACAGTGATTTTCACATTATGCTCCTCCCCTTAATGTAAGAGAGCGGTGCTCACCATATGTTTCTCTGCTTAATTTCACAAAGTGGTGCTCACATTATGTGCCCCCTTATTGTGACAGACTTGGGTTCTCTTAATGTTCCTTCCCAGAATGTGAGAAAAATGGGTTTTTGTGATGTTCCTCCCCTTAAGGTGACAGTGGTGCTCACATTCTGGTTTCCCCTTAATATGGCACACTGGTGCTCACATTATGTTCCTCCACTTAATGTGACACAGTGATGCACACATTATGTTCCTTCCCTTACTGTGACACAGTAGTGCTCACATTATTATCTTCACCTCAGTGTGACACAATATCCCTCATTGGTGAGATCAGATCATAAACTAATCTCACTGGATATCCACATCCCGCCCCCACTCCAAACAAAAAAGACCACAGTGAAGAACTTCTCTAAAGCAAACTTCACACTACTCAAGACTGGTGTGGTATCCTTCAAGGCCCCCGAGCCAGTGGAAACCACAACCCAAGCTGCGGAAGCCCTTACAAATGCCTTCTACGAACACCTCCAGGACTGCATGGATCAGGCAATCCCTAATAAAATCAAGACTCTTTCCACCAAGGGCAAACGTCCAGACTGGTGGACCCCAGCCATAAACAAACTTTACAATAAGAGGAGAAAGCTGTTACATGATAGAGCAAAATCCATAAAAGAGAAGACACCTTTGATCATTATTAGTAAAAAAATACGAGCACTCATAAAATCATCCAAGGCCAACTTTGAGAGAAAAATTGCCATAGATTCAAAAGACAATCATAAGGCCTTCTTCAGCTATGTAAGAAACCTGGGTGGAAACTCCCAGATATGCTCAGAATTAGTCCAAAATTATACAAAAATCACTGAACCCACAGACATTGCCAACATACTGGCAGACAGGTTCAGTGCAAACTTCACCCCCCTCTCCCCCCCAAAAGGAGAGATAACTATCCCATCGGAGTGCAGCCTCCCAGACATCTTCAATGCACAGGTGAAAGCTGCTCTCTCTAAAGCTAAAAACACAGCATCAATGGGACCGGATGGTGTCCCCGGCTGTGTGCTACACGAACTCAATGAGGAACTAAACCCGCACATAAGGCAGCTGTTTAATCTTAGCCTTACCACAGGATACATGCCCAAGGAGTGGCGTACGGCAACTGTGGTCCCACTCCACAAAGGCGGTGCCTCTACGGACCCTGGTAATTACCGCCCCATAAGCTTAACAAGCCTGGTCTGCAAAGCTATGGAGAGGATCATAATGGAACTCATAAACAAAGACATAGGGGACTTGCAGACATTGGACCCGACCCAGTTTGGCTTTGTCAAGGGCAGATCATGCCTTTTGAACTTGGTTGACTTCTTCAAAACAGTCACCAATGCCATTGATGAGGGAAAGATACAGCCTACCTTGACCTTGCAAAAGCTTTCGACACAATACCCCACTCGGGTATTATAGAGAAACTTACCAGCTTAAATGTAAACCCATATGTCACAAGATGGGTTGCAAACTGGCTAAAGGACAGAACCCACAGGGTTAGAGTAGCTGGCGCCATGTCAGACTCCAAGCCGGTCACAAGTGGTGTCCCACAGGGCTCAGTCCTTGGCCCCCTGTTGTTCGGCATCTACTTCTCAGAAGTACAGGCTAACATAGGAGGACTATGGCTGACAAAGTTTGCAGATGACTGCAAACTGGGAGCCATAGTGGAAAGTACATCGGACACAGATATCCTTCAGAGGGGTCTCACGGAAACTGATAGCTGGTGCCAGAGCCATGGCCTGAAGTTAAATGCCAAAAAATGTATAGTCATACCCTTCGGGAAAAACAAGGTAACCCCAAGCTACCATATAGGTGGCAATCCACTAAGCACAGAAGAGGTTATCAGGGACCTGGGGACCCAGGTTGACAGTGGCCTTTCTTTTGACACTCACATTGCTAAAGTGGTCAGAAAAACCTTCTACATTGCCCACCTGATCATGAAAGGATTCACATCCAGATCAAGTGAGGTCATTGTTCCCCTGTACTCTTCACTTATCAGACCAATGATCGAGTACAATGCCCCATTCGGGATGTATCTCACCTGACACCTGCAGCAATTGGAGAGACCCCAAAAGTTCCTCACCAAAAGGATAAAGGGACTCCAAAATCTGTCATATTCTGCCAGACTGAAGAAACTCCAGCTCTATTCAGTCGCATACCGTCTGCTCAGAGGTGACCTGTGCCTGACATACAAGGCCATGTCCAACCCGGAATTAATGGACATGCTCCACCTCAAAAAATCCAATTCTACCAGATCCACTAGAGCAAGCGACTTAAACCTTAGCACGGATATAAATAGGACATGCTGGAGGGATAGATTTGTCACCCAGAGACTCCCTATGTTGTGGAATAAAATCCCGGTCCATGTGAGGCAGAGCACCTCGCTGGCTCTGTTCAAGAGAAATCTTGACCAGTGGATGGGAGATTGTAGGTTTACCCCGGGAATCATCTTTGTGTCACTGCTGGACAGAGGCACAACAAACTAATGGGCACAGTATTTTTTAACATAAGGGGTGGCGTAAGCTACAAAAACTCTGGGCTAGGCTTATAAATGCCTTAGGGCAGATAGCCTAGTATAAACCTATGAACCTATGAACCTAATATTGCTTATATTATGTTCCTCTCTCTTCATGTGACACAGTGCTACTCACATTATGTCCCTCCCATTTATGTGATAAAAATTGTGCTAATATTATGTTCCTCTCCTACTCAGCTTAATGTGATACAGTAATGCTCACAATATGCTCCTCCTTTTAATGTCATACAGTGATTTTCACATTATGTCCTTCCTCTTAATGTGACACAGAGGTGCTAAAATTATGTTAATCTGTTTAATGTCACACAGCAGTGCTCACATTATCTTCCCTGCTTAATGTGACAAAGCAGTGTTGTAGTCATGTTCCTCCCCTTAATGTGACACAGTGGTACTCAAATGATGGTCTTCCCTTAATATGATACAGTGGTGCTCACATTATATTCTTCCCATTAATGTGACACAGTACTGCTCAGAGTATGTACCTTCCCTTATTGTAACATAGTTGTGCTCACATTATGTTCTTCCACAGTGGTGCTCTCACTACTTTCCTCTCTCTAATGTGACACAGTGATGTTCAATTTATCTTCCTTCTCTTAATGTGACACAGTTACCGTTATAATATGTTGCTCCACTAATCTGCATAATGTGACCCAGTACTGCTCACGTTATTTTCTCCCTGTAAAGTAACGCAGTGGTGCTCCTATTATGTTCTCCCCATTAATATGACACAGTGATGCTCACATTATATTCCTTCCCTAGTCCATTTAATGTGACACAGTAGTGCTCATATTATGTTCCTCCCTGTAATGTGATAGTGGTACTCACATTATGTTCATTCTAGTAATGAGACACAGTGCTGCTTGCATTATGTTCCTCCCCCTTAAAGTGACAAAGTGGTGTTCCCTTGTTCACTTACTGTGAGACAGTAATGCTCACATTAGTGTGACTCAGTGGTGCTCACATTATGTTCCTCCCTTAATGTCAAGCAGCGGTGCTCATATAGCATTCCTCCCCTAAACAGGGCACAGTGGTGCTCACTTTATGTTCCTCTGCTTAATAAGACACAGTGGTGTTCACATGATGTTTCTCCACTTAATATGACACTGTGGTGCTCAGAGTATGTACCACCTCCTATTGTGACATGCTCACATCACATTCTACCACAGCAGTAGTTACATTATTTTCTTCTCCCTAATGTGGCATGCTGGTGTTCAGACTATGTTCCTTTCCTTAGTGTGCCACAGTTGAGAGAACATTATGTTGCACCCCTAGTCTGCTTAATGTGACACAGTGGTGCTCACAGTATGTTCCTCTCCATAATGTGGCACAGTAGTGTTCATATTACACAATCCCCCTTAATGTGGCACAGTGGTGCACACATTATGTTCCTCCATGAGTCCTAATTCTGCTCACATTATGTTACTCTCCCTAATGTGACATACTTTTGCTCAGAGTATGTATCTCCTTTTATTGTGACATAGTCTTGCTCACATCATTTTCTTCCACAGTGTTGCTCATATTATGTTCCTCCCCTTAATGTGACAAAATTGTAATTAGACTATGTCGCTCCCTTAGTCTACTTAGTGTGACACATAAGTGCTCATATTATGTTCCTGTCTGTAATGTGACACAGTAGTGCACACATTATGCTCCTCCCCATAATGTGACAGTGATGCTCACATTTTCTTCTCCTTAATGTGATGCAGTGGTGCTCAGATTATGCAGACTATGTTTTCGCCTTAAAGTGACACAATGATGCTCACATCAGGTTAATTACTAGTCTACTTATTGTGATACAGTACTGCTCACATTATGTTCCACCATTAATGTGACTCAGTGGTGCTGTCATTATGCTCCTATTACTAATGTGACACAGTGGTACTCACATCACATTCCTCCCCTTAATGTGGCACAGTGGTGCTAACATTATGTTCCTCCCTTTATTGTGACACAGGAATGGGAGAGTTAACATAC
This sequence comes from Protopterus annectens, assembly GCF_019279795.1. Taxonomy (NCBI): domain Eukaryota; kingdom Metazoa; phylum Chordata; order Ceratodontiformes; family Protopteridae; genus Protopterus; species Protopterus annectens. The sequence continues at coordinate 550,943,409 of NC_056748.1, forward strand.
AATTCAATCTGCTAAAGAAAGGGATTATTTTATACCAGAAATATGATTACCTGAGCATTTGAAAATGATATTGAAGTAGATATGCTCCTACACAATCATGTATGTGTGAGTGGACCCCACTTACTTTGTAAATGGTGTACACTAATGTCAGTGGATGAGTTTGGTAATGATGGAGTCTAGTATTGATCTCCAATAGAAAATATACTCCTCCCTTTAATGTGACACAGAGATTTTCATATTATGTTCCTCCTCTAAATGTGAGAGAGTAGTGCTCACACTATTTTCCTCAGTTGAATTTCACATAGTGGTGCTCACACTGTCCTACTCCCCTTCAATAAACACATCACACCGAATGACATTTGACAACCTTTATTAAACTTTATAAACATAATTCTGTTAACCGATATTTATTACAACTGACACATGGTATAGTTGATATCACAGCATAACATTGATGTAACATTAACTAGGACAGGGTGACCCTGCTCATCCTAACCTAGCAGGCAGTGTCCACTCCACTCACTTACTTATGAAGCAGCATATCACCACTTACTTCATTTACCATTTATTGAATTACACATCCAACCAAATAATCAGCTTACCTCCACTCAATTTACTTATCAAGCAGCGTCCAACTGCACACTTTCCCAACTCACTGAACTGAACATCCAACAGCGGAGGGGGAAAGAAGAGGGCATGCCTACAACTTAACCACCATTAAAGGCATTAAGCCAAACATCATTCAGTATACCCCATCCTCTAACCAAACTGGATCCATGTCATCATATCCCAAAGCCTTATCATATAAACAGCAAAAATAGCCAGCTGTCTAAATGGCTGAAAGTAAACCACTAATCCCTTTGCAATGCTAAATTAGCAAACCATAACCTCATAACCTAACATAATCATAGGTTCATAGGTTCATAGGTTGGTACTAGGCTATCAGCCCTAGGGCCTATACAAGCCTAGCCATAACAATTCCCTGGCTATTTCTTCCCACATTATTTACTTTCTTGGACCCCTGTCTAGCAGGGCGACTGACGTGATCCCTGGGGTGAATTTCCTTTCTCCCATCCAATCGTCAAGGTTCCTCTTGAAGAGGTCCAAAGAGGCACTTTGCTTGACATGTATGGGCAATCTATTCCAGAGTCTGGGGAGTCTCTGGGTCAGGAACCTATCCCTCCAGCATGTTTTGTTTATTGTGATGACAAGGTTTAGATCCCTGGAGCGTGTAGCTCTGAGGGATTGGGATTTCTTTAAGTGTAGCATGTCCAACAGCTCTGGGTTTGACATGGCCTTATATGTTAAGCAGAGATTGCCTCTGAGTAGACGATATGCAACAGAGTATAGCTGGAGTTTTTTAAGGCAGTCAGCGTAGGGCATCTGCTTTAGGCCTGTGATTCTTTTAGTGAGGTATTTCTGAGGCCTTTCCAGTTGTTGCAGATGTCTTGAGAGGTACAATCACTGTGTATTAGCTAAATACTCACCTACCTAACTACCAATACTACTTCACAGTGATTCCCAGGTCATTACCTACCAAACTGTACCACCAAAACACTAAATCCACACCTCAAAAAAACACGAAAGAGCAATTGCACACCATTCTACCTAAATGTCAATGTACATATTCATATCAAAAATGAAAATTTCCTTTCCAATCAATATAACAGCCATCCCGCCATCACTCCAAAGATCCAGTATGAACAAGAAAGCATTTAATTACAACATTTGTTGACAAATAAAACACCTCCAGAATTACTTCACTACATCTATAAAGAAAATGCTCTGTGAACTGTAGCCCAATCAACCTCCATTACCAACTCCAACTCTCACAACATAAGCTATCTTGTCAATAGCCAATGTCTGTCAATCTTTTACACTATCAAACCTATCCCAACCCTTCAAACCAATGAACCACTGACCAAAATTAAATTCCCATACCCTTGACACCCGTGTGACTAATGACTAATTGTTAAAGTTGGATTACCTACATGTCATTGTGCACCACTTCAGAGGCAGATATATTCACCCTACAAAATCCATCCACTCCGGCATAATTCAAATTCCAAGCCCCTTCCTTCCAGCCACTGTCTGAAATGCCCTCTGCACTTCCATCTACAAAGGAAGAAAACTGTAAATCCTCTGAACACACATAAAGCAAAACTTTTAATGATCAACCTTCCCCAGCTTATAAGAGTTCAGATTTCTCCAAACATCACATCAGAAAGGTCCGCCACACCTGCCATGTTAGTAATTTTACGGATGCCAATGGTAAATAAAACTGAATCACTATATCATGACAAGACACATTCTATAAGTAAAATTACATTCTTAAACATCCTATGACGTTCCTAGTTAAATTGTTAGGGATCCATTAGAATTGTTTTACATCATAAGTGGCAACATCCTACACCTTAGAGATGGCATCTTTGTTAAAGGGAAATGCCATACCTACTATAACCCTCCCCAACATTACCAAGTTATGAATTTCCAATGAGAAGCTTGCAAGCAGTAGCAGCACTAGCCAACCTGAAAAGCCACCATACTCATTTGACCACTCATACTCACAAAATACAGCACCCACAAATCCCCTTTCATAGTTCATATTAGGTTAACTTGCCAGGATGATATCACAATATTGAGCTGCAAGTGGTAGGAACATCCATCACAACAGAACCCAACACCTTTCAAGTCCACCTCCTTCCAGTCACCAACTGATGTCTACTGTGCGCTTCCCCATCTGCAACCTCAATATGCACCACTCCAGCAGCTGCCCATCTGCAAAAGAAAAGAAAAGAAAAAAAATGCAAATTCTCTGTAACAAACTAAGACACTGCCAAAGGCCCACCTTATCAATCAACTGTAAAGCTGCTACCCTGCCCCGCATCCCTTACTCTCAACAACCAGGTACCACTGTATCCCTCTGCAAATCCTCTGTACCCATTAAAGGAACATAACACCAGCAGCAGTAACTGCAGCTGAAAGGTAAACATTGAAATACTGGATTACCATGTAATTTTCATCCAAACCTAACTACACTGTATGAACCAAGTTAACATAATTCACAAAACAGTCTTGGGGTCATTTCTGTAAACAAGCACTACAAAGATATCCCTGTGTCATCACACAAATTTAATTTACACAGAACTACCTACGGCTCTATTAGAGAGTGCCCTGTACTGTTTGCTGTACAAGTAGCTCTAACTGCAACATGCACCCAGCAAGGAAAATTACCAGAAAACTCCATCATAGCTCTCAAATAACCAGAGACAAATTCTAACAGTATCGGGGAGAAATCTAGAGCAAATCATGGAAACTTTTAAAGTATTAGTACTAGTAACTTGAAATATTAACAAGTTTATAACTCATAATGATTTTTAAACTATAAGCGTAATTCACAACCTTACCTGCAAAAGTCACCAATTTTTTGGAAGGATTAACAGGGTCAGAGCTAAAACTTAAGGGAGGGGGGGCATCCCTGCTCATCTAGCAATACCAGGGGACAAATCATGGAGAACTGAGAGGTATGGTCCCTGCATGATGGTAAGAACTCACCTCACATGCTTGGCAAGCCAATGTTCCTCATGGTCACCTTAGCTTCCAACCAGAGCAAACAGTTCCATATTTACCAATATTGCAGGCTTCCACACATAATGAAAAATGGCACAAACAACCTCAATTAAGGAATCCAAGCACATTAGAGAAGTTGATGAAAGAGACATTCAGTGAAAATCCACCACCCCACATCCACCCGCCTACCCCACTTGATTCCCGGCACCACTCAACCCCTGGCACTCCCCCAACTTTAAGAGTAATGTTAAAGCAAAACTCTAGCTGAACTCTCCTGATGATATTTGCTTTGCCCTCAACCTGTCAGAGGAAATGATAGAAGGAAGAGTGACGTCCCCACAAATTATCACATTAACAATAAGGTCCTAAGCATGCAATCAGTCATGAGGGACTTGGGCACCCAGGTTGATAGCAAACTGACGTTTGACCACCATGTTGCCTCCATTGTACAGAAACCTTTTTACATAGCCCACCTCATTAGTAAGAGTATCTCATCCAGAGCCAAGGTAGTCATAACAACCCTGTATTCTTCCCTTATTGAGTACAATGCCCCTTTCACCATATATCTCACAAAGCACATACAGCAGCTGGAGAGATCACAGAGGTACCTCCCCAGGAAAATCCAGTGCTTCAAAAATCTACCCTGCACATTGAATAGCCCTGTCCCTCCATTCAGTCTCCTACAAACTGCTCAGAGGTGACCTCTATCTGGCATACAAAGCAATATCAGACCCTGCCTTGATGGGACTGCTGCATACCCGCAGGTCAAGCTCCACTCTGTAACCCGCATGCGTGACCTTAACCTGATATGGGACGTCAACAGGACTTGTTGACAGGACAGATTTATGCCCCAGAAACTCCCCCTTCTGTGGAATAGACTCCTGCTCCACATCAAGCAGAGTACCTCATTAATGCTTTTTAAGTGAAACCTGGATAACTGGATGGGGAACAGAAAATATACCCCTGGGATTCTTCCCATGTCCCTGCTGGACAGGGGCATTGGGTGCTGAATTGTCAGAACATGGGCTAAATTCTTGGCTAGGCTTGTAAGGGCTTCTGGGCCAATAGCCTAGTAATTTCCTGAAAAGAATTAAATCTGAACCCCCAAAGCCCCTCACTATCTTCTGACTTCAACACTCCATAACATGACAATGAATCACCAGAAAGAAAAACAAAATTTTTGAAGCAAAGCCAAGAATGTGAAACAAATACAAACATTCCATGAAAATTAGACTTTACAATTGTCTCCAGATCTTACTATATTAAACCTGAAAAATCCACAATACTCTGCACAATTGTAAAATATGGTGCGAGCTCTCACCCCAGACAGCAGCCACCCACCAACTAACAAGTGCAGGGATGTTTCCCTCCAAACCAACTCCAAGCCCTGCCATGCATATTCAGGCTACACCTCTACCTGTATGGTTACTTAAAGTTGCTCTCACAAACTCTGAAAACTGATAGTCATGCAAAACCATCGATCAGAATCAAATCCTGTACCTTGTGCATATGAGGTGAAGATCTCTAACCATTAAGCCAAACCCTTAACTGCATCATGAATGTTCTGAAGGGAATGAAGTCTGAAACAGACTTTTTCTGCATACCTCAATAAGAGCAACACACCTCTTTTTAAGGCCTTAGCAAGTCTAAAAACCTCAAGATTCCACATTGAAAGGGTCTGACACACTCTCAAATGCTCATGATAAAAGGGGGAGTAAAATTGGTATATCTTAGCTATCCTATGACCCTCCAGTTGAAGTCATGAGGAAGCCATTTGTATGGGTTCTGCATTTGCCTGTTTGCTTCTCTTATGAGGGCTACTGATCCTATTTGGGGTAGAAGGCCATGAAAATAACAGCAACATCCAGAAAGCTAAAGACATTAGCTTAGCAAGTAAAACAAAATCCCAGCCATGTAACCTAATAAAAATGAGATCCACTGTTCAAAGATCCCACCCAAAGACCAGTTATAAATAGGCTTAATTGCCGCAATTTAAGCAATTCAACAACTAGTGTGTCTGTAACGTTCATCCTTTCCCCCTGTAGACAATTTCTGCCAACACAACATTTGTCAACTCTGGCCAGTGAAAAGGTATAGGAATGCTGTTGACATCTGAAATTCAATTGGGTATCATTATTCAGTAACTGCTCTTATCAGATCCTCACTTGTCGTTGGACAGAAACCCACTTCTAGACCTTACATGAAAAGAATTGCTAAATGGTTTAAGTGACAACTGTGGCATGGACCAAATGTCTGCACAACCATGATTTTTGTCAGCAAATGTCAGAATAAACTGTACTAATAGAGAGATTACTGCATCTCCTATCCTTAACAATAAATGTTGCAGCAACCACCAACATTTTTTAGAGACAGATAATCTCTAAAACCTATTAAGCATAATGTATTTTCTTAGTAAGTCATCACTAGTCATAACAACTGAGAACAACATAGGTCCGATCATAATTCGTCAGAAATGGTATTTTCTGTCTTCATAGTTCCCCATTCTGAAAGTCTGCATGTGATGGGGAATGTATCATTTGCTAAGCTCATTTCACTCCCATCCCTGCTCCCTATTCCACCCACCCCCAGTACCTCTACATTAATTCTTAGTCTTAACCCCACCCCTAATTACCACCAATTAGGCTACACCACTAGTCACCCCCTCCTCCTACATCCAACACAATCATGCTACTACCTAATATAATAACAATCCTAACCTGCATAGTTCTAGCTCGCATTACATCCTACCAAGGCTCCACAGTCACATGCCCCAACAACTTCCACTGTACTCTCTCAACACCCTCTCTCAAACATTTACACTATAACTACACAACCCATGCCACCAAAAACATCCTCCCAGTACACATACTCCATTACCAATCACCTAACACACTCAAAAATAAAATATCCCTAAGATACCATAAGCAATTTACTATGTATATAAAACATATCATGAACATCTTCTATAAACTAGACCTCACTGGAGACATCCATCCAAACCCTGGTCCTCCCAAATTCAACCCAACCACAAACTCTAGTCCAAGCAACCCCCCAAAACTCAACTTCTAGCCAACAAAAAAACAACAGACCTAATTATAATGTCACTAAACATCAGAAGCATATGCAGTAAAAATCCAAGAACTACATGCCAGCATAAGCATATATTCCCCAGATATTCTCTTCTTAACTGAAACCTGGCTCAAACCTCACATCAAAAGTGAGGAAATACTTCCACCTGAATACAACATCCTTCGCATAGACAGATTGTCCAAAAAAGGAGGTGGTTTAGCATTGATATTTAAACGCCACCTCAATATTCAACTCCTGAACACATCTGCCACTCACCACAACAATGAAGAGATCCTTTATGCCAATCTCAAACTAAACCCAAACAAAACAATCAATATCATAGGATGCTATTTCCCACCAGGGCAAAATATTACACCCCTAGAAAATCTCTTGAGCTGGGCTACTGTATCTCTACCCCAGGAAACTATCTTTCTCGGTGACTTTAACATCAACTGACTATCCTGTAATAACAATCTCCCAACCATTCATCTTAATCTCCATGGGTTCACTCAGCTCATCCAATCCCCTACCAGAATCAACAAAAACCCTAACATTCATACCTTACTTGACTGGATCCTAGTCAACAAAGCCCCTCACTCTTACCTAGCAGGCTGCTTATCTGACAGTCTTAGTGACCACTCCCCCACTTTCCTAATTTGGCACCACACAGTCTTAAGTCCATTATCCACAGGCAAATACAGAATAAGTCCAACTTCAACCCCAACTCCTTCATCTCCTCCCTGCAAAAAATTAACTGTTCACCACTAAAATACCTCAACCTAGATGAGGCTGTCCACTTCTTCAACAGTACCTTCCTCTCCATCCTAAACACCCATGCTCCTAAGAGAAATGCCAAAGTCAGATAAAGGCATTTCCCATGGTTACAAAAGACCACCAGAACCTTAATGAAATCCAGAGATAAGGCCTGGGAGCACTGGCGATAAACAAAAAAATAACTCAGCTAGGCAAACATTCTTTTAACTGCACAATAAAGCCAAAAAAACAAATAAAATTAGACAAATCCCTCTACTATAAATCCACCCTAAACTCCACCAACCACAATCCTAAGCAATTCTGGCCCACTATAAACACTATCCTCCACCCAGGAAAGGTTGATACCCCCAAGCCATCTATTCCCCCCTCCTCCAGCAGTATTGCTGAATCCTTCAACAAACACTTCACTGAAACTATAGCATCTCTAAACAAACACTTCCCTACAACAGCCCCCCCAACTCCTAACCCTAAACACAGCACTCCTTTTTTCTTCTTCACCTCAGTACCTTCCTCCAACATAAAAAGACTATTGTCAAAACTTAAACCCACCAAACTCACAGCTGACAAACTCCCCTTGAAAATTGCAGCTGATACACTAGCCTACCCAATTTCAATTCTAATCCACCATTCCATAACAGAAGGCTATGTTCCCTCAATATGGAAAATATCCCACATTATTCCCCTCCAAAAATGTCATCCCTTCCACTGACCTCTCCAACTACTGCTCCATTGCTATCCTCTCCCCTCTCTCTAAGATTCTTTAAAGATGTATCAACACCCGGTCTCCAACTACCTCCTAGCTAATAATCTCCTCTCCAAAACCCAATATGGTTTCAGGCTATATCACAGCACTACCTCCACTCTGCTCTACTTCAACAACACTATACTTCATCACAAAAACAATGGCCTTTACTCTACTGCCATATTTCTAGAACTCTCAAAGGCCTTTGACGTGGTATCTCATGAGCTACTACTCTCTACTCTCCCCAACCTCTCCTTCTCACAATCAGCCTGCAACTGGTTCCACAGCTATCTACATGGACACCAGCAATCAGGAATCTGGGACGATAACCTATCACCTTGCCTCCCAGTTACTCTCAGAGTTCTGCAAGGGTCTATCCTTGGCCCACTGCTAGTCTCACTTTCCACTAACAACCTACATACTGCCACCATACAAGCATCTCTTGTACAGTATGCAGATGACTCTACTCTCATCTGCTCTGCCCCCACTCTACCAGAACTACAACAAATCACACAGGAATCATTCTCTTCTGTAGAAAGCTGGCTATCCAATGCTCAGCTCCTACGCAACCCAAGTAAGACAAAATTTCACCTGTTCCAACCTTCCAAAGCCACCCAAAACACCCCCACTTCAACATTCTCGCCAAAGACAATACCATCATCTCTCCATCAGAACAAAAAAATTACCACATATCTCTCACAATAAAAAAGTTCACAAGAAACTTGGTGCATTATATCGAAGCCACCAATTCCTAATCAAGGCGGATAGAATCTCCATAGCCAATTCCCAGCTAATCTCCACCCTACTCTATGCATCCGCCATACTTACCAGCCTTAGACAGACAAATCTACACAAGCTGGATGCTTGTTACAACAAAATTGCTAAATTTGCCACTGGAACCTCCTACTACAGCCATCATTGTAGCTCCCTTAAAGAACTAAATTGGCTAGAACTCCCACAGCTCCTTCACTTTAATCAACTCATCCTCGTTCATAAACTTATTAACCACCCCCATAACATCCCTTTCCTTCAAACCTTTGTCCAACCCTATCACTCCACTAGGCCCCTAAGATCAAGCAACAAAAATCAACTCACTGTTATCAAACCCAAAAACTCAGCAGGAGAAGCCATATTTTCATGTACCATATCTAAACTTTGGAACAATCTTCCACCCTCTATAACTACTCTACCTTCCAGCAGCCTTTTCAAGACTGTGCTCAAATTCCACTTAAATTTGAGCTGGCTTCATCCTTGTTCTAATCCAGACTAACACCCCCACCCTTACTCCCCACCTAGACTCTTAACCCAACTATACTTCCGCCACTACTAACCACAGTCAGAATTAGCTAGTTATCTTTACATACTTTAAGATTTTGTCTGACAATTTTGTTACTAATATTATAAACGACAAGAAACTATCTTAACGTGCAGCATTTACTGTATATACTGTTGATAATCAATCTCTTGTTATTGTATTAAAGCCAACAACCTGCAATGTTGTTTACTATTGCTGCAACTTTGTATCTTTATTTACCATGTACATGATGTGGAGCTTTTCTCCCCAGGCATCCGCTGAAAAAGGACCTGCATCCAGTCGGGATTTCCCGGTAAACAAATGTAAATAAAATCATAGAACTTTTAAAGACATAGAGCCTTAATTCTCTGCACCATCTGCCTTCCCCATATACTACTCCAACAGGTTTTCATTACCTTGCATTTCAAATGGCTATAAAGTCTGAAACCCAACATATGTCAGCACTTAGTGACTTCCCTCCTCACATCATCCCAGCGATCCACCAAACAACAACACACTCCATGAGAAACAAACCAAAACTCTGAGACACAATATAGACAGCCCCATGAAAACCTGGACCGATGAGAGGCTTGCTTATCTATCATCCATGTGCAAAAGGGAGAAGGTGATCCTATTGTCACTTCCAAAGCACGCCAACCTCTCCATGACCATCACAGCCTCACTGAGCATGTGGAAGAAGCAGTTGCTATTCCTGGATGGCTCCCACAGTCTCATCCTGCCACTCAAGTTGGAAAACAACAGCAACAAGCCTGAAACCCAAATGTATATCATTAAGACAACATATTAACTTCCAAAATAAATGTATCTCCATCTGAGGTCAAATAAAGTAATGGACAGTCTCCCACACCCCCAACCCAGCACCTGCTGCTAACAGCCATCGACATATAGCCTGCCACAAACCAATACTGACATATAGTGTACAGAGGACAGGTGAAACATGCCCACCGTATGCTCTGCACCATAACCAGGAAAAGGTAAGATAGACAATATGGTTAAAGTCACACAGAGATAATCTAAACAGCTTCATTTACTGATATGGACTTTCATTCCTTAATAAGACTAAACAGAAATTAAGGGGCAATATGAGTGAAGAAAGTTGGTTAGAAAATATGTAAAATCAGAGTAGCAGTTAAAGTCACACAGCAATAATTTAAACAGGCTCATTTACTGCCGTTCTCCTCTCGCATAGGTAAGACCAGCGCAAATTATTTTTTGAGCAAGCTTTCTTTGCCTCTGAAGTGTGCAGCAATAAACTTCTTGTGGCACCATGCACAAAACCAGGCCACCAAAAACATGTAGCAGTGGGGACAGGCCTGCAAGAGAAAACCAAACACCCAAGCCCAGCACAAACATCCCATTCCCATACCCAACTTCTCAAAAAAATTTTATAATAATATATATGTTATATATACAGACCTCCTGTCACCAACCAATACCAAGAGGCCTACCTTTTCTCCCTGAATACTTGCAGGTCATCATGGGTATACCTTGCTTGAGCAAGTTCATGCCAAAATGTGATTCCTTACCCAGTTACACTTGCCTAAAACTCTTAAGTCCCTCCCTATCATTACCTCATATCCTCTCAATCATCCCTCATTCCGATTTAGCCCTTTCATCCCCCCTGCCATCTTAATTCCTACTACTGTATTTACATCTAACCCCCACCTGAAGATGCCTCTGTGCAAGTTGGTCTGTTAGCAAACCTCATTTATGTATGCCCTTATTGTGATAGAGTTGTGCTCTTGTTATATTCCTCCCCTGAATGTGACAAAGCTGTGCTTTTGTGATGTTCCTCCACTTAAGGTGATGTAGTGGTTCTCACATTCTGGTTTCCCTTTAATGTGAAACACTGGTGCTCATATTATGTTCCTCCACTTAATGTGAAACAGTGGTGCTCAGGTTATGTCCCTTCCCTTAATGTGACACAGTGATGCTCGCATTATGTTTCCCCTTAATGTGACTAAGTAATAGTCACATTATATTCCTTCCCTTACTATGTCACAATGTTGCTCACATTATTATCCTCACCTCACTGTGAAACAGTGTTGCTCACATTATTATCCTCACCTCACTGTGATACAGTGCTGCTCATATTATGTTCCTCCCCTTGATGTGACACAGTGGTGCTCAAATTATTTTCCTCCTATTTATGTGATAAACGTGGTGCTAATTTAATGTTCCTTCCCTACTCAGCTTAATGTGATACAGTAGTGTTCACAACATGCTCCTCATACTATGTTCCTCTGCTTAATTTCACATAGTGGTGCTCACATTATGTCCCCCTTATTGTAACAAATTTGTGCTCTTGGTATTTTCCTCCCCTGAATGTGACAAAGCTGTGCTTTTGTGATGCTCTTCCCCTTAATGCGAGACAATAGTGCCCACATTATGTTTCCCCTTAATGTGATTAAGTGATACTACCATTATGGTCCTTTCCTTACTGTGACACAGTGGTGCTCACATTATTATCTTCACCTCACTGTAACACAGTGTTGCTCATATTATAATCCTCCCCTTGAAGTGACACAGTGGTGCTCACATTATGTTCCTCCCATTTATATGCCAAACATGGTGATAATTTAATGTTTCTTCCTTACTCAGCTTAATGTGATACAGTAGTGCTTACAACATGCTCATCTATTTAATGTGACAAAGTGGTTTTCTCATTATGTTCCTCCTCTTAATGTGACACAAATGTGCTAACATTAAATTACTCTGTTTAATGTCATGCAGTAGTGCTCACATTATGTTCCTGCTTAATATGACAAAGCAGTGCTGTAGACATGTTTCTCCCCTTAATGTGACACAGGGGTACTCTTATTATTGTCTCCCCTTAATGTGACAGTGGTGCTCATGTTATGTTCCTCCCCTTATTGTGATACAGGGATGGGAGAGCTAACATAGAGTTTAATGTGCTAAAGAAAGGGATTATTTTATACCAGAGATATGATTACCTGAGCATTTGAAGATGACATTGAAGTAGATGTGCTCCTACACGATCATGTATATGCCAGTGGACCCCATTTATTTTGTAAAAGGTGTACAGTAATTTTGGTGGATGAGTTTGGAAAAGATGGAGGCTAGTATTGATCTGGAATAGAAAATATGCTCTCCATTTAATGTGACAGAGATTTTCACATTATGTTCCTCCCCTTAATGTGAGAGAGTGGTGGTCACACTATGTTCATCCACTTTATTTCACATAGTGGCGCTCACGTTATTTACCCCCTTACTGTGACAGAGTTGTACTCTCATTATGTTCCTCCCCTGAATGTGGCAAAGCTGTACTTTTGTGATGTTCCTCCCCTTAAGGAGACACAGTTATGTTCACATTCTGGTTTCCCCTTAATGTGAAACATGGGTGCTCATATTATGTTCCTCCCCTTAATGTGACATAGTAGTGCTCTCATTATGATCTTTCCCTTAATGTGACACAGTGATGCTCACATTATGTTTCCTCTTAATATGACTAAGTAATGGTTGCACTATCTTTCTTCCCTTATTGTGTCACAGTGGTGCTCACATTATTATCCTCACCTCACTGTGACACAATGTTGCTCATATTATGTTCCTTCCCTTGATGTGACACAGTGGTGCTCACATCCGTTCCTCCCATTTATGTGATAAAATGGTGCTAATATAATGTTCCTTCCCAACTCTGCTTAATGTGATACAGTAGTGCTCACAACATGCTCCTCCTTTTAATATGACACAGTGATTTTCACATTATGTTCCTCCTCTTAATGCGACACAGAGGTGCTAACATTAAGTTGCTCTGCTTAATGTCACACAAAACAGTGCTCAAATTATGCTCCACACTTACTGTGACAAAGCAGTCCTGTAGTCATGGGATGTCTCTTAATGTGACACAGTGGTACTCTTATTATTGTCTCCCTTTAATGTGACATTGTGGTGCTCACATAATGTTCCTGCACTTAATATGACACAGTGGTACTCACATTATGTTGCTTCATTTAATATGACATAGTGGTGCTCAAACTATGCACCTCCTCTTATTGTGACAGTCATGCTCACATCATGTTCTTCCACAGCAGTAGTTACATTATGTTCCTCTCCATAATGCGACATACTGGTGTTCAGATTATGTTCCTCTCCCACACCACAGTTGGGAATCACATTATGTTGCTCCCCTAGTCTGGTTTAAGTGACACAGTGGTGCTCACAGTATGTTTTCTCCCTAATGTGACAAAATGGTGCTCATATTAGGTACTTTCCCTTAAGGTAGCACAGTGGTGCACACATCATTTTCCTCGCTTAATAAGTCCCAATGCTGCTTACATTATATTCCTCCCTCTAATGTGACATACTGGTGCTCAGAGTATACATCTCCCTTTATTGTCACATAGTTGTACTCATATTATGTTCATGTGACATAGTAGTGCTCTCATTATGATCTTTCCCTTAATGTGAGACAGTGATGCTCACATGATGTTTCCTCTTTATGTGACTAAGTAATGGCCACACTATGTTCCTTCCCTTATTGTGTCACAGTGGTGCTCACATTATTATCCTCACCTCACTGTGACACAATGTTGCTCATATTATGTTCCTCCCCTTAATGTGCACAGATGTGTTAACATTAAATTACTCTGCTTAATGTCACACAGCAGTGCTCACATTATGTTACCGCTAAATGTGACAAAGCAGTGCTGTAGTCATGTTTCTCCCCTTAATGTAACACAGTGGTACTCTTATTATTGTCTCCCCTTAATGTGACAGTGGTGCTCATGTCATGTCCCTCCTCTTATTGTGACACAGGGATGGGAGAGTTAACATAGAGTTTAATGTGCTAAAGAAAGGGATTATTTATGTTGCTCCTTTAGTCTGCTTAATGTGACACAGTATTGCTCACCTTATGCTCCTCCCCATAATGTGACACAGTGATGCTCTCATTGTGTTCTTCTTAATATGACTCAGTGGTGCTCCCAATATGTTTCTCCCCTTAAATTGACACAGTGGTACTGACATTAGGTTCCTCAATAGTTTATTTGCTATGACACAGTAGTGCTTACATTATGTTCTCTCCTTAATGTGATACATTTGTTCTCAAATTATGTTCCTCTCCCAAATGTGACACAGTGGTGCTAATATTACATTCCTCCCCTTAATAGGGTACAGGGTGCTTACATTATGTTACTCAACTTAATGAGACACAGTTGTATTTGCATTATGTTCCTCCCCCATTGTTGCACAAGTGTGCTCAAATTATGTTCTCTCCTTAAAGTGACACAGTGGTTATAACATAATGTTCCTCCCCTTAATGTGACACAGTAGTGCTCAGAGTATGTACCTTCCCTTACTGTGACATTGTCATACTCACATCATGTTCCTCCATAGTGGTGTTCACATTATGATCCTCTCCCTAAGGTGACACATTGTCGTTCACATTATGTTCCTCCACTTAACCTGACAGAGTTGTGATAACATTACGTTGCTCCCCAGTCTGCTTAATGTGACACAGTACTGGTCACATTATATTCCTTCCCATATTGCGACACAGTGGTGCTCACATTATGGTCATCCCATTAATGTGACCCGGTAGGGTTGCCACCTTTTGTTGTGGTTAAAACCAAAGTAAGGCCACACCCCTCACATCACCTGTAATGCTGCCCATTTCCATCCCTCTCCCACCCATGTTTTGTCAATTTTGTGACATCACTATGATGTCAGCAGATGGAAACACCCTCTTTTTTCCCATTCTTGATGCCTGCTTTCAACCAATTTAGCTTTTCTGTAAAAAAACATAGTAAATCAACTGATTTAACAAACTCTGATAGTCTGTTTCTTTTTTTGAAACAGAATGCCGGAGTTTGTACAGTATTTTCCAGTCTACTGGAGAATCAATTTGATTTCCAGATAGTCCGAAAAAAATGGATTGGTGGCAACCCTACTACCCAGTGTTGCTCACATTATGTTCCTTTTCTTAATGGGACACAGTAGTGCTCACATTATGCTCCTCCCCATAATGTGACACAGTGATGGTCTTATGTTCTTCTCTGCAATGTGATGCAGTGGTGCTCGCATTATGTTCCTCTCCTTAAAGTGACACAACAGTGCTCACAATAGCTCCTCCATAGTTTACTTACTGTGATACAGTAGTGCTCACATTATAGTCCTGCCCTTAATGCAACACAGTGATGCTTGGGTTCCCATCTTTCTGTTGTGACATTTCCTGACAAACAAGCCCTGCCACATGCATATTCTAGCCACATCCATTCCCTTTAGTAGCCACACCCATTTTATCCAACACCCTTCAGCACAAATATTGAATATTACATACAATTACCACTAAATAGAAAAATATGCAATGAATCAGATGTAAGTAAATTAAAAAAAAGAACTTTATTTAGCAGGACTTTTTTCAAGGGTTCACTACATACAACAGTACATCAGTACACAACAGAACATCATACATCAAAATGACACCACTGGATGAAACAAGCATGGGAAAGCTACTAACCCTTCAGCACAAGTCTTTAATACCACATGCAGTTAGTACTAAGTGGAAAAAATACAATTGCTTAGATGTAAAGAAAAGACTTTATTTAGTAGTAATTCATTCAAAGAAGTACATTAAGCATTCACTACACACAACAGTTCATCAAAATGGCACCAATGGATGAAAGACAAACAAGCATGAGAAAACTGCTAATCGTATAAAGTGTCTTGTCACAATTTTCTTGCCGGAAAAATCATTGCTTATAATTGAAGCTATAGTTTGCATTTGATCTGGCAGCCTCAAGTAATGGCTGGTTACTTTTTACAAATGAATAAAATTGTGAACAACTCTTGTTAAAATTTAGTTTGACCAGCAACTCGGCCTTCACAAGAGACACAAGCAATTTCTTGTATCAGTCCACGCATTCCCCATAATTGAAAAAAAACCTTTCCGTGAAGCTATTTGCTGGGTGGGGGGGGGGATTGAAAGGGAAAACTGCACGAGTCTGTAAAGCATTTTGCAGTCTGGAGCTTTACTAAAAAAGTCACCCATTCATCACTTACAGATGCCTCTGTCATCTGTAACAGGGCTGGCAATGCAGCAGTTAAAGTGCAGTAGTCTGAGTAAAGTGTTTCAATGTCCACATCCAATTTGAAAACGTCTGCAACTGTACACAGTTTGGGCCAAGTTACAGGATGTTGGAGTCTGAGGACCTGCATAGCTTTAAAGGAACTATTATCAAAGTCAAACCACTTCTGTAGGTAAAAACATTCTTTACTATAAAAGTCACAGAAGTCCCTATAGACTTGCTGTGCCACAGCTGGAGTAAAGTGCTGTAAGTCAGATAAAACTTTAGCACCAAAGAATTGGTCATCTAGCCTTCTTTGCAACTCATCTTTAAGACTTTTCATCACAGTATACAACTCTGGAGCAGAGAGCTTGTTACTTTCAAGTTTTGCTATAGACTTGTGGAATACCTGTAGGATGTAGTGCATGAAATGTATGTAGCACTCTGCCTCCGAGATATCCCCAGTGATGCCATCCACATCACCCTCCATAAATCTCCAGATAAGGGGAGTGACAGTCCTCAGGCCCTTGACTTATAAAATAACTTTTAATAGCAGGCCAGCATTCTACCAGCCTCGCCACAGCTGGGAAGAAAGACAGCCATCTTGTTACAACATGCTGCATTATTTCCTTAAAGTCCTGGTCTAGGAAAGAATAGAAGTCTTTCAATAGTGCCACTTTTTAGCAGATGTTGAAAACTCACTATGTACTTTCAAAACCATTCTCTCCACATCAAATCTTGCAAGGGACGTGCTTGTATTACATGGCATAAATAGTTTGTTGCAATGATGTGAGGCACCTCAGATTTCAAACTTTTAAAAACAGATCTCTGCTTTCCATAATTAACAGAGGTATTGTCTGCAGCATAGCTAGCAATGTTTTGTACTTTTAGTCCTTTCTGCACAAGATGTCCTTTATTCTTGGCGTTTATATTACGCTGTCGAAAACTCAAACTGTTGACAGCATAATAATCGACACGAAAATGTTGAAACCCCCGAACATTGAACGCACACAAAAAAAACCACCCAAACACAACACAAATTGCTCTATGCAGGAGGGCACCTGCACCCCCCACACCCCCCCCCTACTTAAATATAGCAACTTCAAGATCGCACTACATTGCAGTAAACAAAACTCTCCTCTTATGAAGATTTCCGTTTAAATGTGCGATGACTTTCGCTTTCGACATTTTGGTGCCGACAATATCAGCTTCGACATCGTCGGCCTTTGACAGGGTGAAGTAGAACCTTATTCTTGTAAAGATGCATTTGTCACTTTTGTTACGATCGTCATAGAAATTCAAAAGTTTCTGTTGTGTGTCACGGCTGTGTGTGAAGTACTGAATAACCAGGGGGAACATTTTTCTGTTCCTTTTATTGGGTGCATCTGATGCCACTGAGAAATAGGAATTGCCAAGTTCCTGCAGAAGGACCTCCCCGAATGACGTGTAAGTACATTCATTACAATACTCTCAGATTTTGTCTTCCCACAGCTGAATTTTGAAGCCAAAGTAGAATCCGGGAAAACTTTCTGTCCCAGCTTACCTCCACAGTCCGTGGATACATATGAGTGATTGTGTTTCACTCCATGACAGACTGCTGTCACTTCAGCTGCAGTCACTTTGGAAGCTTCACTAGTTACACTACAAGGCTGAATAAACCTTGTCATTAAAAAGTTCTGCATCTGGAGCTGAAAGCTTTGCTGATGTTTGTCAGACTTTTGATGGCTTTTCAGTGCCTTTTCCCCATCCCATTTTATAGTGAAAGTTGTTCCACTGGATGTGCACTTTGCCATAGTATCTGCATTTAGAGCAGGGTGCACCTATGAGTAGCTTTTCTACCATACCTTATTATAAGTGCAGAAAAACTTCTTAGGAGACATGCTTTCAGCCTCTTGCTGATCTGTTGACCTTCTCCTGAACATGAATCTTGCAGAATCTTTGCTCAACACCACTACAATAAACCAAAACAGCTATTAATATAAATCAAGATACTGTTACGTGATCAACAGCAGTGCCTGGTGGAGCCTGTGTTATAGCCACTAGCCAGAGGTACTTGCTCACATTCACATGTAAATCTCCAGACTTTTACTCCTTGATATAAGGAAAAACACATGAAAAAAAGATATAGACTCCACCTGAAAAATTAATAGTGGAGGTCAAGCAATGAAAGGCAGCAAAAGCAACTCCCGTCTGAGTGACATTCTGCAGCTGTTACACACATCAACCTGGTGTGACAGCAGAACATGCACAGACAGCATTCAACTGTTACTAAAGCTGGTGGATTGGATACTAAAGCAACAATGGTAACTAGTGTCCCAAGTCAAGACCCTCAGCTGTTACACAGAACCTGACACAAAATTATCCAGCTGAGTCTGGACACAGTGCAACAACAAAGTTTAGACATACTGTGGGCCAACAAGATAATAAAGATGATATACATAGTAGCTCAGCAATCATAATACCCCCTGGCTACAATTGTAATAACTTGTGTAGACACAAGCTAGGCATGTCATAAGTATTCAGATGTTCTAATTTGAATAAATTACTGCAAACCCAAAAATAATGCATTACAAAGGCTTAAAAATCAGATATTTTAAAATATTGCTCTTACAGTCCTAGAACAGGTTGCTTTATCATGCATTTTCTTAATGATAAAAGCCTAACAGAAAAATATTTAGTGACTTCAACCCTCTATCATTAAATCCACAGTATGAGAAAAATATGAGGCAAAAGTCTGTACATTTTTTTCTAGACATCCTAATACCTTTCAACCTCTTAAAATAAGAAACCTACACAGCACTAATCAGAGACAGAAATGCTACTTTATAATCATAGTAAGGTGTTAGAATAACAGTTTTTACTCTACCATGAATTTCCTTAAAAATATAAAGTCTAACAAATATCCGCAGATGATAGTAAGCCATACATTAACCTCTTAGCACAAGAAAGTGGAACAAATCTTAAAAAGAACAAATTTAAAATGCTGCTATTATAACGATGCGATTTGCCACTATGAAAAACAGACTATTTTGAAAGACAAACACCGGTGCTTTATTCAAACATGTAGGGACTAGAATAAAACTGTTCAACCCTAATTGCATGCAAGCATACCTGGCCTCTTAGCACAATATAGGAGCACAATAAATATAGGAGCATTAGATGTTAACCATTACTCTGAAAGTTGCAAGAAGCTTGGCAAGGCATCACAGTGATTTATTAGTTATTATTAATTTCAAGTTATTCTACTCAATCCTCCCTAGAAAACATTTTATCTGAAACAGACCAAAAATATCAAGCAATATGTGGATATTTCATGCTAACCCTAAAAAAAAACAGAAGAAATAAAAATCATTAACTAAAGTTTAATTCCACTTACATCTGAAGGACTAGTATTCTATTATTCACAAAAGCAAGCTCTAGTCCAGACTTCCTGGTATGATCAGAACAGCAGCAGGCAGACAGTAAAAAAACAAACAGTAGCCCAGAAATTCAACTTGTTCCTATGCAGTAGGGAAAAGAAAGCATGCATCCACCATCACAGTCCTCTCTGACCTCTCTGTCCTCCTAATTGCAGTCAGAAGAGCAGGCAAGATAAGCAGAGTTAGCAGACACCCACACACAGCAGTCGAGCTGAATTGAGCAAAACTGGAGATAGTCCATAGCCGGTCTGATTATGAAGTTAAGTAACAGAAACAAAATCACAATCCACCACCTTTTTAAAAAAAAAGGTAATGAGAAGCTAAGAGACCCACTTTTTATTTGTTAATTTCCATGTGCTTCTTGGTAGGCTGTGTTTTTGATTGGCTGCTTGTTGTGTGTTCATAGCTGGCCTTAGGCATAGACCAACTAGGTGGGCACCTAGGGCGCTGCTCTAGCAGGGGAGCTTTTCCAGTATTTATTTGGTGTAGGTAGACCAGGATGGGGTCACCGGGAGGTGTGGGGGGTGCCGTGGAGCCCTTTTGCCTAGGGCACCAGTTGAATTAAGGCTGCTACTGTTTGTGTTGGAGAAAGAGCTTGTTGATTGTCTCTTTCCCAGTGCAGCAAGCAGCCAATCAAACAAGATGGTAATGTCATTTTTCTGTCAGCATACAGATGCTTCAATGAAGCAGTACAATTTCCAGAGTCTCAGACTGAGAACCAGAGAACTGGAGTACTCTCTTCATTTCTGGACACTCAGGGAAAAAACAGAGGATTGGCAACCTTAGTGATGCTCATATTATGTTCTTCTCCCTAATGTGACTCAGTGGTGCTCACATTACATACCTCCCCTTAATGTGGCACAGTGGTGCTCATATTATGTTCCTCTGCCTAATGAGACACAGTGGTGCTCTTATTATGTTCCTCTGCCTAATGTGACACAGTGGTGCTTACATTATGGTCCTCACCATAATGTGACAGTGATGCTCACATTATGTTCGTCTCCAAAATGTGAAACACTGGTACTCACATTATGCTTCTCAACTTACAGTGACACAGTGATGACTGACATTATGTTCCTCCCCTTAATGTGCTACAGTGAAGCTCACATTATGTTCCTGTCCCTAATATGACACAGTGGTGCTCACATTATATTCCTCCACTTAATGAGACACAGAGGTGCTTACATTTTGTACCTCCCTTTATTGTTGTGCAGGTGTGCTCACATTATGTTCTTCCCCATAAAGTGACACAGTGGTTATCACATTATGTTCCTCCTTTTAAAGTGACAAAGTAGTTTTCACATTATGTTCATCCTCTTAATGTAACAGAGTGGTGTTCACATTATGTTCCTCCCCTTAAATGTAAGTCACTGGGGATCACATTATGTTATTTCACTTAATATGACACAGTAGTGCTGAGATTATGTTTTTCCCCTTAATGTGGCACAGTAATGTTCACATTATGTTCTTCTCCTGAATGTGTTACAGTAGTGATCACATTATGCTCCTCCCCTTAAATTCACAAACTGGTGCTGACATTAGCTTTCTCCATAGTCTGCTTAAAGTTACATAGTGGTGCTCTCTTTATGTGCGTCTGCTTAATGTCACACAATGCTGCTCACATTATTTTCTTCCCCTTAATGTGACACAGTAGTGCTCGCAATATGTTCCTTCCCTTAATGTGATACAGTGATGGAAGACTTAACACAATTTGGTATTTGCTAAACAATAGGATTATTTTATACTGTAGAAATGAGTACCTGAGAATATGGAGAAGATATGGCAATAGATGAGATCCTACACAATCAGGTATATGTCTGCAGACCCCATTTATTTTTAAGTAGTGGACCATACCTTCAGTGGGGGAGTTTAGAAAGGCTGGAGGCTGGTACTTATAAGGAAAGGAAATGGTCAGCTACTGGCATATTAGTCTTAGATAAGACAACACAGTGGTGCTGACATTGTGTTCCTCCCCTTATTGTGACATAGTGGAGCTCACATTATGTTCCTGCACTTAATGAGACACAGAAGTCCTCACATTATTTTCATCCGCTTAATGTGACACAGTGGGGCTGACATTATTCCTCCCCTTCATGTGACACAGTGGGGGAAGAGTTAACAGAGTCTTGGATTTGCTGAAGAATATCATACTGGAATATAATTACCTGCATGTATGAAGAAGATATAGTAATGGATGAGATCCTACAGAAGGATGTTCCAAAGTATGTTTGCACAATGCATTTGTAATACGTCTATTTCTGATCGCACTCATGTGCTCACCTATTCTGAGTTTGACTGGCCTCGAAGTCTGTCCAATATAAAATGCAGAACAGGTACACGTGGCCAAATATACCACACAGTCTGAACTGCAATTTGCAAATATCCCAATGTCAAAGACCTGAGAGGTATTTTTGCTTGAAAATTCACTAGTTTTTAGCATATATTTGCAAGCAGAACAGTGGCCGCATGGAAAACAGCCTTTCAATATATCTCCAAATAGAGTAATTTGTTGTGGTATGTGTGGAGTGTATCTCTTATAATGGGTGAAATGTGAATTCAAATTCCGTCCCCTTCGGTAGGAAAATGAACATTGATCCGGTAATATTCGGTTCAAAATCTCATGTGATAGTAAGATGTCCCAATATTGATTGATGATGTCAATGAAACGATTTGTATTTGCCCCATAAGTGGTTACTAACCTTAAAGGTTGATTACGTTGTGCAGAATTTACCACATTATTTGATTTATATTGCAACAGTTCAGAACGTGATAGCTTATTGGTTATATTCCTAGAGGTGGAAATGTTGTGTGCCTTATAGCCATGATTGATAAATCGTTTAGATAAATCAACACTGAAATGAGAACACTCTTCCACGGAAGAGCATATCCTTTTCATCCTCATAAATTAGACGTATTACAAATGCATTGTGCAAACATACTTTGGAACATCCTTCTGCCACATTTAAATTTGTTGTTATAGACAGGATCATGTTACATAGAAATTTCAAAGCAGGATGGCATCAAAAGCTTAATGATATGGAAAACAAATGGATTACTAAATTGGGGGGGTCTTTTTAGACCAGGATTGAATATATTCGAACAATTATAAGAGGGCCATGAATACACAATCATGTAATAAGACAAAAATTTTTTTTTGCTCATGACTAACATTGTAATTCTTCAGACCTGATAATCTTTTATATATTAATCATATATATATATTATATATTTATATGTATGATATGGTCTTTATATTATATCAATATTTGTATAAATTAGTTGTCATCAGCAGGGAGATAAATATGTATACACTAGAGATATATATACATATGGACTTATTCTTATACATATCTATATTAGTTTGATTTTTTTGATATACATGTTGTTGGGTTCTCTATGTTAGCGATTTCTTTATTTAGAATATTTAATCCACTAATATTACATAAATGCAAGTTTTGGAGGCATGTTCCTTTAAGAGCTGCACTATAAATAGTGTTCAAAATGGTGGAGATCTTTTTCAATTTTTTGCATTGATAAAGGCTTATACAAGCCGAAACCGGTTTGCTTTTAGTAATGGTAACCACCATTACTTTGTATGGACTGATGGAATAATTGATGGAATAAATATATTTTTATTTGGCAATTCTTCACGTGCTGGTCCACTTTTGTGTGTAGATTTGGCGTTTTTGAGGGACCGTGCACGCCTGTCCTACGTGCGTGTACCCTGGATTTTTACTTTCCCCCTTAATGTGACACAGCAGTACTCATATTATGTTCATTCATTTTATGTGGCACAGTGGTGTGATGAGAATGTCCCTCTCCTTATTGTGACACTGTGGTGCTCACATTATGTTCCTCCCCTTAATGTGACATACTGGTGCGCCCATTATATTCCGCCTCTTAATGTGACACAGTCCTTCTCACATTATATTCCTCCACTTAATGTGAGACAGTTCTGCCCACAGTATGGGCCTCCCCTTAATGTAACACTGTGTTGTTCACATTACATACTTTTCCTTAATGTGAAGACTGTGATGCTCACATTATTTTCTTCCCCTTAATGTGACTCAGTAATACTCTCATTAGGTTCCTCCACTTAAGGTGACACAGTGGTGCTCATATTAAGGAGAGGAGCTTATGAATCATTAGGCCTGCACAGATTTTAATCTGTTATATGTTATTGGGGTAATATGTTGTAACTGGTAGTGTGTAAGACTAGGATGATGGGTGAGCAGACAAGGAGGAATTTGGATTCTCTGAGAATCTGGTGTTGGAGAATATAGTAGACTTTCATTTTATAGAAAAAAAAATTGAGATTACTGACATTAAGTCTTGTCTGAAAGTAAATAAGGAGCCAGTACAAATGCAAATGCATTTTAAGAAAAGTGGCGCATTCTGTGAGAATGCATAAATGGGAGAAGATCATGGGGTGAGTTCTTAAGTAGTCTAATTTTTTATGGATTATTATAAGAATAAATCTCATTTTCAGATGATAATATTGGTAGCTAACATCAATGAACCATTCAGTAACTGTTGCCACACATTGAATTTTTTTTAAATGTATCTCCCTCTTGCAATCCAGCCTCCTTCTTTCTCACTCCACTGGCCCATTAATTCCACAGGAACAAAAGCCGTATGTTCCACTCATTCTCAGAAGGGACAGGTGGGTGAAGTGGGTATAGTACAACGGGGATCAGTAGTTTCTTTACCATCCCCACCATTTTCTAGTGCATATGACCCCAAGGCCAAAGGATGACATGCAACAGTTTTCTGTTGTAGACATTTCTCTTCCTTCTGTGAGTAATATCCCCTTCTTCAAATAACAATCCTGTGTATGATCAAGGGTATCAAAACTGTAGGATGGGGGACAAGCTCTCCCCACACTTTTGCATCATGATGGGAAGAAATAGCCAGGGGGATTATTATGGCTAGGCTTGTATAGGCCCTAGGGCCTAGTACCAGCCTATGAACCTATGAACCTTTGATGATTGCCTGCCTTCTGCCTTGCTATGGGGAAAAACAAACTAATTTTCCACTTTTGCAGCTAGGCAGCTCACCTTGTGTTAAAAAAAAAAAAAAAAAAAAAAAAAAAAAGAGACTTCCACATTTATGGCTGAGCAGCTTAATTTCACTGTTTGTAGTTGAGCAGCTACTTGCCCTGTGTTTTCCTCATTCATGTTTGTTTGCCTGGCTGTTAAAGGGAAAATGAAAAGAACTGTTCCACGTTCACAGCTTGGGCTTATATCAAAAAGATCATCAGAAAGCAGTCCACACTCCCTGAAGATAGCACTCAGTGAAGTTTTTTTTTTTTTTTTTATTCCTTAATATAGTGTAGTGTTTAATGTCATGGATCCTGGCTGTGGACCTGTAAGGTATGGAAAAAAATGAATTTGTTCTAAACTGAAGGGCTACATGGATGGAAGAAACCCACATGGTTTATCCTCTTTACTTTTTTAAAACAATAGTGTTTTAGACTAAAGTTTTAGTACTTCTAGTCATATAATTTTGTACAGCCACATTGTAATTTATCTAGCTTTGTAAATATAGTTGGGAATAAATTGTCCCAACAATATCCAGTGCTCAACTCTTTCTGACTGCTTCCTTTTCTTTTCAAATGCCCTAAGTGGGACTTTTGTACAGAAAGATGAGATTTTGCAGGGCAGACTATACCCACAATTAAAGCAAGAGTCCAACTTTCTCTTTATTTACTAAAACAAACAAACAATTTAAAAAAGTCTGTTTCAGAGATATTCTGTTTCCATGTGAATTCCTTTAACTTTTCAGTTTCATTTAGGAATTCCCAAAATGGGGCCACCATACTAAATCATTTTTTTTGTCCAATGTATTAGTTGGCACCAGACAATTCACACATTTAAAAGAACAGCTCCCCCCCCTTAAACTAGCAAGTAGGGTTTGCTGGTGGTTAAAAAAAAACAAGTGTAAAGTGTTTTCTTATTTCTTGCCTTATTAAGACAAGACAAACTGGTTTGCACCTCTGCTGGGGAGGGGATGTATAACAATACTGATTCTGCTTCCACAGTACCTTACAAAAATGGACTGGTGTGCTTCATTTCTCTTTATTTTTTTCTTTGCATCTGGAGCACACCACTTAGATGAAGTTGACAGAAAGAGAGCCTGAGCACCTTGCTTTTTACCTTTGTTCAGTCACTGCAGCCTTACAGCTAAGTTCTGATGGGTCTATATCAGAACATCAAAGTTTTAAAACTTCGAATGTTCTAATATCGACTCGTTTTGAGCAAACACTAAAAATAGCGAAGCTGCAGATTCTGTGGCTTTGCTATTTTCAGCGCTGTGGTGGAACATTGCAGGTCAGGTTCAGGTAAGTGTGCGGTTGTGTGGTCGTTAGGGTTAGGGCACGGGTTAGGTGAGTTAGGGTTAGGGTGCGGGTTAGGTGAATTAGGGTTAGGGGCGGGTTAAGTGAGTTAGGGTTAGGTTATGGGTTAGGTGAGTGTGCGATAGTGATGGACCTTAGGGTTTGGATTTGGGTTAAGGTAAGTGGATAGATAGTAGTGTATGTACAGTTTAGTGTAGGGTTAGTTGTAGGATTGTAAGTGTATGTGTGTGGATTGATGTTTTTTTAGGTGTGCTTGTGTTGTGTGTATATGTTTCGGAATAGCAAATTTTTGCCCAAGGAAAAATTTTGCTGTTCTGAATGTTTGATATTATGTGGCTTAAATATTTTAGGTTCGCTAAAATAAGGTTTGCTATTTTCATCTTTTGATAGCATGATATAAATGCGTTCTGACAGCCAACTCAACATTTTTTTTTTTAAATCAGGAAGGCAAACATATCTCTTAACCTCTTGGCACAAGAAATCTGGATGAAACCTAAAATGTATTTATTTATTTATTGACATTTGATTACCAGGAAAGCCCAGTTGGGTAAAAGCCCATTTTCAGTAGAGGCCTGGGGAGAAACATTCCAAATTATTACAAAAGAGTTTTAAGAACAATAAATTTGCAATCTTCAAAAATAAACCAAAAACATCTGCCATTTAAATAATTATAACAAATTAGACCTAATATAAAAAAGTTGGTTAAGAATCGATATGGGGTATGTGAAAATAATTTAATATCTAGAGAAATTTTAGACAGTCTGTAGATAAATTAAAGGTATGCTAGCCTAATACAAATAGGAATTGCAATATGAAGTAACAAAAAAAAAACAGGCTTATTGTAGATTTAGACAGAAAATCAGGGAAGAGAATTTGACAGCAGTAAGAAGTGGAGAGAGAGTAAGGAAGTATAAGGAATGAAGAGGTACTTCCTCACATTTAATGATATAGTTTAACCTGGTTTTGAGCAAGAACAAAGCCATATTTTAGCTAGGAAGCCTTTAAGAGTGGTTTTGAAAGCTGGGAGGGAGGGTATTGATCTGATGGATACAGGTAAGGAGTTCCAGGCCTTAACAACCTTGTACAAGTACAGTCAATGTCCAGCAAATCTGATAGTCTTGTAGACAGACAGGAGATTTTGGACACTGGATCACAATGACTGACTGAGAACATAGTTGTGTATAATGTTGTTTTAGTGCTGGATAGGCAAATGGATGCTGGATAATTTTATAGGTGGTAAGAAGTTGTGTATATGTTAGCTGATGAGGCAATTCTAACCAATTTAGGCTTTTTAGTACTATACTGTGGTGGGTTCTGAAAGGGGTATTTTGCTGCAAATTTAGTTACTTTGTTATAGCATTGTTCAAGTTTAATTTTTTTGAAGCCTGGAGGTTAGTAAGGATGGGAGCATGATTGGGGAGGAGATAAGTAGTGGCAAGTGTAGCTTTAGTTGCATGGGGTAGAAAGTTTTTGGATCTGTAAAGCATCCCTAGTTTTTGACAAGTTTTTCTTATGCAGTTTTGTACAGGTAGATTGAATGCAAGATTATCATCCACTATCACCTGTAATAACCTGCTATGAGAAATGACTTCAATGCTTGCATTATCAAGAGATGGATTGGGGGGGGGGGGTTATAGTTTAGCCTTTTTTGGATTGAGCATGAGTTGTGAGTTACAAAGCCATGTTTCAGTGAATGGTAAAGATTCCTGAGTAATTTTTTGGAGGTGTATCATGTTGTCAGATGCGCAATTGAGAGTGGAATCATCTGCATATCGTATTACAGTGGCCTGTTGTACAGATGTATAGAAGGTGCTGGTGAAAATGTTAAAGAGGAGTGAGCCAAGAATCAAGTATTGTGGTACGTTTGTGATTGGGAGGCAAGGAGAGATGGCGAATTGCCATTTTACAGACTGATAACTATTGGACAGGTTGCTTTTGAACCACAAAAGGGTGGGCTGAGAGGACCTAGTGAGGACATTTGAAGTATAAGTTTGCTGTAGAATTGCCACCTATCCATTTTTCCAGACTATCTGGAAATCAAACTGATTTTCTGGTAGTCTGGAAAATACTGTTCAACTTTTGTTTCAGAAAAGAAACAGACTATTGGAGTTTGTTAAATTGGGAGACGTACTATGTTTTTTTTTTTTTTTTTTTGCAGAAAAGCATAGTAAATCACCAAAAAAAAAAACCCATTGTAAATGGAAAAAAGGGTGCTCCCCTCACATGACATCACAACAATGTCACTAAATGGGTTAAAAGGGGTCAGGGATATGGGAGGATATGGGCGAGGTTATTGGAGGGGTAAGGGGTGTGGCCTTGGACCAGTTTTGGCCAGAAAGAAAGATGGCAACCCTAGTTTGCTGTTACAAACTGTATTGAAGGCTTTAAACAAGTCTAGAAATAAGAAAGATAGTAAGAAAAATAATGGAGAACAAAGGCCTAAAAATAGGCACTTACTCATAAAGATAGAGAGTTGCTAGAATAACAGGATCTGTGTTACCATTTATTTTCAGAAGGATTTAAAGTCTGAAGCTCAAATGATTACCATTCAGTGTTTTCAGGCACCAGTGATTTTTTTTGTTCATGAATTCTGAGCAAAGCCAATAACAATTCATAGGTTCATAGGTTCATAGGTTCATACTAGGCTATCTGCCCTAGGGCATTTATAAGCCTAGCCCAGAGTTTTGTGGCTTTCACCACCCCTTTAGTTTGGAGGATACTATGCCCATTATTTTGCTGTGCCTCTGTCAAGCAGTGACACTGAGGTTATCCCTGGGGTATACCTGCGATCTCCCATCCATTGGTCAAGATTTCTCTTGAACAAAGCCAGCGAGGTGCTCTGCCTCACATGTACCGGGATTTTGTTTCACAGCATAGGGAGTCTCTGGGTGATGAATCTGTCCCTCCAGCACGTCCTATTAATAGCCGTGTTAAGGTTTAAGTCTCTTGCCCTTGTAGTTCTGATGGATTTAGATTTTTTGAGTTGAAGCATGTTCATTAATTCCGGGTTGGACATGGCCTTGTATGTCAGGCACAGGTCACCACTGAGCAGACGGTAAGCGACTGAATAGAGCTGGAGTTCCTTCAGTCGGACAGCATAAGACATATTTTTGAGACCCTTTATCCTTTTGGTGAGGAACTTTTGGGGCCTTTCCAATTGCTGCAGGTGTCGGGTCAGATACATTCCGAATGGGGCATTGTACTCAATCATTGGTCTGATGAGTGATGAGTACAGGGGAACGATGACCTCTCTTGATCTAGATGTGAATCCCTTCATGATCAGGTGGGCAATGTAGAAGGTCTTCCTAACTACTTTGGCAACGTGAGTGTCACAGGAAAGGTTACTGTCAACCTGGGTCCCCAGATCCCTGATAACCTCTTCTGTGCTTAGTGGATTGCCACCTATATGGTAACTAGGGGTAACCTTGTTTTTCCCGAAGGGTATGACTATGCATTTTTTGGTGTTTAACGTTAGGCCATGGCTCTGGCACCAGTTTTCTGTTTCTATGAGACCCTTCTGAAGGATATCTGTGTCAGATGGGTTTTCAACTATGGTGCCCAGTTTGCAGTCATCTGCAAACTTTGTAAGCCATAATCCTCCTGTGTTTGCTTGTACTTCTGAAAAGTAGATGTCGAACAAGAGTGGGCCCAGGACTGAGCCTTGTGGGACACCACTTGTGACAGGCTTGGAGTCTGACATGGCACTAGCAACTCTGACCCTGTGGGTTCTGTCACTTAGCCAGTTTGCAACCCATATGGGTTTACATTTAAGCTGGTGAGTTTTTCAATGATACCTGAGTGGGGTATTGTGTCGAAAGCCTTTGCCAGGTCAAGGTAGGCTGTGTGGACTGCCTTGCCCTCGTCAATGGCCTTGGTGACTGTTTCGAAAAAGTCAACCAAGTTTAACAGGCATGATCTGCCCTTGACAAAGCCAAACTGGGTTGGATCCAATGTCTGCAAGTCCCCTATGTCTTTATTTATGAGTTCCATTATGATCCTCTCCATAGCTTTGCAGACCAGGCTTGTCAAGCTGATGGGATGGTAGTTTCCGGGGTCGGTGGAGGCACCTCCTTTGTGAAGTGGGACCACCGTTGCCGTACGCCACTCCTTGGGTACGTATCCTGAGGTGAGGCTAAGATTAAACAGATGCCCTAACTGCGGGTTTAATTCCTCATTGAGTTCGTGGAGCACACAACCGGGGACACCATCTGGTCCCATGGATGCTGTGTTTTTCGCCTTGGAGAGAGCAGTTCTCACCTGAGCATTTGAGATGTTTGGGGGGCTACAATCCTCTGGTATAGATATCTCTCCTTTTGGGGGGGAGGGATTTGCACTGAACCTGTCAGCCAGTATGTTGGCAATGTCTGTAGGTTCAGTGATTTTTACATCATTTTGAACTAGTTCTGAGCATATCTGGGAGTTTCCTCCCAGGTTTCTAACATAGCTAAAAAAGGCCTTATGATTGTCTTTTGAGTCCTTAGTGATTTTTCTCTCAAAATTTGCCTTGGATGATTTTATGAGAGATCTTAGTTTTTTACTTATAATGATCAAGGGTGTCTTCCCTTTTACAGATTTTGCTCTATCTTGTAGTAGCTTCTTCCTTTTGTTGTAGAGCTTGTTTATGGCTGGGGTCCACCAGACTGGACGCTTGCCTTTGGTACAAAGAGTCTTTGTTTTATTTGGGATTGCCTGATCCATGCAGTCCTGGAGCTGCTGGTAGAAGGCATTTGTAAGTGATTCAGCGGTTTGAGTAATGGTTTCCGCTGGCTCGGGGGCCTTGAAAGAGACCACACCAGTCTTTATAAGTGTGAAGTCGGCTTTTGAGAAGTTCTTCACTGTGGTCTATTTTATCTGGGGTGGGGGTGGGATGTGGACTTCCAGTGAGATTAGTTTATGATCTGATCTCACCAATGAGGGGTATACTTATGGTGTTGAACATTGTGACCCCATGTTCGTGATGATGAGATCTAGTATGTTTTCTCCTCTTGTGGGGATGGTGACTAGTTGTTCCATGGCATTTGAGTTTATGAACTCTAGGAATCTTTGGGCTAGAATGTTGGGGCTTGAGTAGTGATCCCAGTCTATATTTGGATAGTTGAAATCACCCAGTATGATGGTGTTTGGAGATACATTTATCCCCTCCAGTGTTTTCAGGAAAGCTGTGTGAGGTTCCTGAGTTTGAGAGGGTGGCCTGTAACATGCTACAAACTGCAGAGCAGTCTTGCCTACGGTTAATTGTACCTGGATGGTCTCCGATGCATCGTGCATTGCCACCAACCTTGAGGTGAGGGTGTCCTTGATGAATATGGACACCCCCCCTCCTTTCTTGGTGTTGTCTGGGTTTTGGGGCCGGAATGCATGATATGAGGTAAAACCTAATAGTGCCGGGGTGCTCTCAGGAGCCTTGAACCAGGTTTCAGTCACAGCACAGACATCGATGTTCTCCATACTGAGAAGGGCTTTGAGTGTGTGCATCTTGAGGTTGAGACTTCTGGCATTGAGCAGCATTACCCTTAGTTTTTTTTCCTTTTTTGTGTTCTAGGGTGGTAGGTTTAGAATTTGAGCCTTGCCTAAAAAAGGCACTATGGGGGTGGCAAGAGCCTTTAACAATATCCGGAAGCCCAGTGGTGACAGGTGCAAGCCATCCCTTGCGAAGCAGCGTGGCTTGTCCAGCATGTCATCCCAGGCAGACAGACATTGGATCCCCTTTGAATGACACCATAGTTTAAGCCAATTATTAAAGCTGATCATATTGTCTCTGTATTGTGGCATCATTCTTGGTGAAGGTAGGATACTGCTCAAGGTCAGGGTCATACCTGCCTGGGCTACATAATCAGAGAGCTCCTCTATGTCTCTTTTCATGTAGTCCAGGGAGGTACGTCTCAGGTCGTTCACACCAGCATTGACAATGGCTGAGTCATACTTGTACCTGCAGTTGAGTGACCTGAGTGCTTGCGTTATGTGGCGGATTCTAGCGCCTGATAGGCAGCTTACTGTGACCTTCTCCTTACTCAATCTGGTGAGCGGGACGTCAGTGTGTCTGACTATGGAGTCACCTATGACGAGTGTGTCAGGCATTGTGTTTGGCCTTAAGGGCTGTGACTGTTTGGCACACTGACTCTGTGGTCCATGTGTTGCATGTGCTGTGCCCTGTGGTGGCAGTTGTTTGGGTGTCTGCTTTGGTGGCCTCTGCTGTTTTGGTAGATTTTTGATCAGAGCCTCTGAGTATGTCTTTGTGTGTTTATGTGTATGATTTGAAGTTGTGATAGTGCTATGTGAGACTGGGTTTGTGGTGTGTGTGGTTACCTTCTCCTCCTGTCTGGTCTTGCCAGTCCTATGTTGAGAGAGCTCAGCCTCCAGTTTGGCTATATAGTTGCATCTCTCGCATGTATTTGTGTTTTGTGGGAGAAGGAGAGGGTTGTCTGTGTACATGAGGCAATTGTAACATTGCCTCAGTATTCCCAGATTCACCAGCTGAGCAGGAGAGGATACTAGCAACTGATCCCTCGACATGCTAGAAGGAATAGACAAAAACTTTATGTAGATGAGTTTGAAAAAGACTTCGGGGGATGTGGTGATCGAAAAAGGGTTTTTAGGCTGGTGGGGTACTATGTATAATAAAAAGTGCTATATCAGAGTAAAAAGTACTTTAGGAGCAAGTGCTAGGCTTTACAGATACAGAATAGTCTACTTGGGAATCAAGTAGAGCTGATCTTTTTAGATAGAGAATAGGCTGGTTAGATTAGCAGTACAGTTCAAGAAGAGCTGTTCTAAGGGAAAAAATGAAGAGCGGACTTTAGGTAGCCTGAATAGTTTAACCTTGATTAACCGCCGCTGCTCTTGTGTGCTCTTGTGGCAACTCTGCGCTCAGTCGCGCTAAAGCGTGCTTTATAGCAGGGGGCTGGAAAAGGCAGAAAATGACCCAAAATGGCCAATGAGGGAACAAAATATTATAGATATTGCTGTTACAAACTGAGGTATGTGCCAGAACAAACTGGTTTTGCATTAACTCACATTTTCTGAAGGAAATAAAGTTTAAAACCCTGCTGTTACAAACTGAGAAAGTTGCTCGAATAACAGGTTTTGCATTATCATATATTTTTGAAGGATGTAAAATTTAAACTCAAATGTTTGTCGTTGTTCAGTACCTGGAATCCTCAAACATTTTGTTGTTTTGCCTTCAAATTCTACATTTTATGAGAAAGAAACTAAAAGCTGTGAGGCAAATCTATTCAATCTACAGATTTTTTTGGGGTGGTGAGAGGTGCAAAAATGACAGATTATAGATATTGCACTAGTGTGTGTGTGTGTGTGTGTGTGTGTGTGTGTGTGTGTGTGTGTGTGTGTGTGTGTGTGTGTGTGTGTGTCTGTGTGTGTGTGTGTGCGTGTGTGTTTGTGAATAATAATTTGTTTGAAAGACAGTTACTGTGGGTAAGGGACACTGAAAGACAATGAGGTCCACAGGACAGGAGCCTGGAGTGCTATGCTAAAGTCTCATTTCAGTAAATGACCACTGTGTAGTCCTGGCTTGGGTGTGGATGCTGGAAGCCTATACCCATGGTAAGTGTACATTCCCTGTTTGCTGGTGAGACCATGTTGTATGTGTTGAACTGGTTAGTGGATTTGTGTGCATATTTTCTACTCCAATCTGTTGAGTATCGGATGTGTGATGAGACTGTCCCTCTGCTGGAAAATGACAACAGTATTTCTTCTTTTAATTCTGATGTAACATTATTTTGTTGCTTTATAGCTTGACAGACTTGCAGAAAACAATGCATTTCATTCGATGTCAAACCTTACTTATGGGAAGTATACATTGTAGTAATTGTGCAACTTCATTACACAACTGTAGTAGAGTTAAAGTGTAGTCACTGCCGCATTTCCTGTTTTTAATCTCTAACTGCAACCATTGCTTTGTATTTCTGAAATCTTTTTGTGATTTATTGCCACGTCTTTTTTGGCAAAAGGCTTGGCTTGGGTAGCATAATGCAATCATCTGCAAGATATCTCTCTTAGGCTTATGAGTACAACTGCAGGACTGAATGCCTGCTGTTACTTGTGGGAACATTGATCTAGGGTTTGAGGGACAGAATCACATATTGCTTGTTATTTTGCATTGGATCTCTTTGCTTTATCTCTGTAAGCCCAGTTAAAAGGTGATCATGGGCAGAATCAATCAGTGCTTTGCAGGAAGGTGATGAACCTTTTAGCTGAGTGGTATATGTATTATTATGAGGCCTACATAATTTTCATTCCAGGGCAGAAGACATGTTACATAACTTTGATGATGCTGTTTTGATCCTTGCAAAAATTGGTTTGAATTCTGAGTTGTTGACAAAACATGTTGAATTTGAAGACAAAGATTATTAAAAAAAAGAATAACAAGATTGGAATGGGAGACTGAATGATAACTGCATGTTATAAGTTTATTTGACAAGCCAAGTAGTGGCTGTTTAGCTGTGTAGGACAGTAACAAAGCAGATTGGTGGACTTACAGTTTTTGCATATACTTGTTTAATTTTCATATAGCAGATATTAGCATGATCAAGCATCATAGCTTTTTCTTATTCATTTGGTGAAACTCTTGGTTAGTAACTAGTGAGCCTCTGTCACTTTTACATTTGTGGTTAATATGAACTAAACTGTAATCATTTTACATATGTCTAAGTGTGTGTGTGTGTGTGTGTGTGTGTGTGTGTGTGTGTGTGTGTGTGTGTGTGTGTGTGTGTGTGTGTGTGAGAGTGTGTTTACTATACTTTAAGATTGAAGACACTGTTCATCTATGACTCTTATTGATGCTTGACCTTGTATAGGGGTGACAGTAAAGGCCACATATATTTACTTTACTTGTTACCTATGTAGGTAGACTGCTGAGTTGCCTCATTTTAGCCATGTTCAAGACTTATTACAGAGTAAACGGCAGTGGGAACATGCACCTAGATACAACAAAGTTCAAGTTCATATCACAGCGGTTAAAGTAGCACATATAAAGCAGAGGCAAGTTTGATGACAATCCTGCTCATTATTTACAATGGGGTACTTACTGTGTTCACAATACAACTTAACATTTAGAAATTCATGCAGGTTTTAACCAACATGTTCACCTGATATTTACAAACTGTTAGAAGATATTTTATCTAAAGCATGTACTTGCATTCTGTCTCTTTGAACAGCTGCTGATGTTTCCTGTGGGTGAATGTTTTCAGATATAGGATTCCAGGATGCTGGTGTAATTTTGTCTACTTAGTAAGTTGATTGAAGTTACTGGTTTCTTTATTACAGCAAAACAGCAGTTGAAATTTCTTGCTTGGTTATAACTTAACATGTTCTCCAAACATTTTCAAATATATAATACTGTGATATCTATTTCTGTGAACCAAGTTGTTGTCTTGCCACGATTTTTAGCAGGATTCTTTTTTATGTGTGATATACTGGAAACAAAGATTGCACTTGCATTGCTTATTATGGTAGTAGTGACTATACTTGCAACTAAATTGGAGGCTTCAATGTTTGAAGAAAGGATTGTTCTATGACACCTGCTAGCAAGTAACTGAATGGCTAAGAAATGCAGAGAAGTAAGCACACAAACCTTATGCCCCCACACTGAAAAAATAAATATACACCAAGTAAATAGTGTTGTGAAGGTCAATAAATACCTGACAAGTTTAAATAGTAAGTCAGAAAAGGGTCATCAGCACGTGGGGCAAATGCACGGCTCACCAATCGTAGAATACAAGGCAAAAAAACACACAGAGCCAGCATACAGTATTCCAAATTTTGTTGTAATGAAAATTAAATCATTACAAGAGAGAAAAAACAAACCGGTTTCGGCAGGAACAAACACAGCCTTCCTCAGTGTTACTTACATACATAGTGGTGAACAAGGATATTTATACACACATATACTCATTATTAATTAATTAAGTTCAATCAAAGATTTTCATTGAGACCAGGTGGGAATAATCCCCCCAGTTTGATTATCCACTTTTTTTCTTTGGTGTTCAGAATGGAGTGTAATCCAGTTTTGTTGTGCTTATTGCCAACAATTTTGTCAGTTATAATAAAGGTGAATTTAGCAGAAGAATGTACTAGATGGTGTTTATATAAGGCATTATTCTGCCTCTTATTTTTGATGTTGCTAATATGTTCTGAAATCCTGATTTTAAGTGGTCTGGATGTTTGTCCTACATAAAATGAACCACAATGGCAGGTGGCTAAATAAATGACCCAGTCAGTCCTGCAGTTTGCAAAAAACCTGAGATCATAAACTACTGGACAGTTTCTGCTTGAGAATTGTTTGGACTTATTGATCTTGTCACAGTTTATACAATGTCCACAAGAGTAGCAACCTGTCAATGGGTCCCCTGTCAGTGTTGTTTGAATGAGATTAGGGTCATCATGCCTATATCCATGTTTGAAGTGGTTAAAGAAAGAACCCAAATTCTTTCCCTTACGAAAGGAAAAAAGGCATTTATCTGGTATAAGACTGGTTATATCTGGATCATATTTGAGAATGTTCCAGTGTCTGTGCACACTATCAATCAGATAGTTAGAATTTCTGGCATACGTGGTCGTGAATCTTAGAATGGGGTCTCTATTCCATTTGTGCTTGTTGTATTTCAATAGGTTATATCTATCAAAGGAATCAAGCATATTGCTGGCAGCTAGGACATAGCCCATGCCATAACCCCTGGATTTGAATCTATTGGTAAGGTCTCTCCTGTGAATCTGAAAAGAGGAATCATTGGAACAAATACGTTTGGTTCTGATGAATTGAGATTTTGGAATGATTCACGTATCATCGTCGTCAGATGGCAGAGGAGGAATCCCGTGTACTTTATTGAGCTCTGAGGAATACCGCACACTTCGTAATGAGATGATGTCGCTGCAAGGCGACGTTAACAAGCTTCTTGACTTGGTCAATAAATTAACTGAAGCGGTTATGGTGAGCGGAGGTACCGATAAAACTGTTAACATCAATAAAACTGAAGCGGTTATGGTGGGTGGAGAAGCCGCTAAACCAGGAAATTCCAACAACACTGTAACTACACAATTAGTATTGGAGGAAGCGGATGACAGTAGTAACGTGAGTGAGATTCCTAATGGGCAGAGAGAGGCTCCTACAGTGGGAAACAAGCATCAGTTAGATTTGGGAGAGAACAACGCGAATGTGTCTTTGGAAGCGGATTTTACCTTTGACTTTAGCCTGTTTCATACCAATGAGGAGAACACGAGAATGGGTGCACGCCCAAAACAACAGTAT
Organism: Protopterus annectens; assembly: GCF_019279795.1. Taxonomy (NCBI): domain Eukaryota; kingdom Metazoa; phylum Chordata; order Ceratodontiformes; family Protopteridae; genus Protopterus; species Protopterus annectens. The sequence continues at coordinate 550,980,944 of NC_056748.1, forward strand.
GAAAAAATAAGAACATATTCATCGGTTGCTAACAAGGCTCACAATAGAAATAAAGGTACTGTTACAAATGAATATTTATCCAGTCCAAAAAGGACTTTAACAAAAACTATGGACTGTAATGACAAAGAAATGAGTATGTTTAATGTGTTAAATGATTTTTTAATGGATGATTATGATTTTATGAGTAAGTCAGCGACAAAGTTTAAGCATAAAGAGAGGTCATCAAAGAATAATTATAAACATGATGATATTAAAGCTAGAATTTACTTGTTGGGTAAGAAATGAACACAATTGAAGAGTGTGAGAATAGACAATGCATACCTAGAGAAATGTCTTGGGTTACAAGTGGTCCCTAAGGGACTGAGGTTTTTTAAGCTACCTTTAGGTATTAAGTTTAACTCAAACATAGTATTAGAATTCAACAAAATGTTTGATGAATTTGGGTACATATACATGAAACGTCTCATCAAGTGTAACGAAGAGAAAATGAATGATTTGTTACAGGAAGTGGAGAAGTTAAACGAATCTATAATACATGATGAGACGTTTGAGAATTGGTATGATTGTTATTCTAACCAGTTTACCCAAGTTAAAGTGAAAGTAAAAAATGTGTATGATAGGAAAATGCACAAAATAGAATGTGATTTAGAATTATACAGAAATGGAAGGGCCTATATATGGCCACAATATGAAAGAGAGGGAGAAGAAATATTCGAGGTGGTACAAACTAAGGGAAGAAAGAGAAATTTGAGAGCGAACGAGGAAGAAAATTTTCAAGGGGGGAGATACTATCCAGCTCCAAAGAAACAACAAAGGAGATTTTAAATGTTAGAACATTAAGTGATAAAGTGACATCCCCAGAAAACGTTTCTCCCTATGTTTTGTATAAACCAACTCACTCTCCTGTAAATATAACTTCATCAACAAATTTATCAACGAATACAGTTGTATTATTAGACCAAAATGTAACTAACAAAGAACAAGGGCAAAGTATTGTTGATATACCCAAGGTGGATGTGGTTGTAGAGAACCACCCCAGTATTAGTTGTTATCAAGGGTTTAATGTGTACAATTACACTGATATTCAAGTTACAGATGACATCACATCCCTGTTCAGTAAGGGAATGAAGCACATCCCCACTGTCAAGTTTAATTTATTCGATCTTATTAAAGAAATTAAACTATTTTGTAGAAGGTTGAACCTAGCAATTCAATTTAATGAATATCCTAATAAGAACAAGACTAACAAAAGTAGATCTATATTAGTCAAGAAAAGTACATACATCCCGGTTATGAATGCCCATGTTGCAGCCTATGAGAAAATGGTATGTAATGATTTGTACTATCTTTACAAGGATGTCAAATACAACTCAGGAGGTAGTTATACCCCACTGGACAACCTAACCATAGGTGAAAGAAGATGTATGGAAGAACTTATATTAAATAATGAGATCAGAATAATGAAGCCTGACAAGGGTGGTGGTATAGTGATATTTGACAGTCAACTATACCTCAATGAAATACACAATATATTATATGAATCAGGAAATTATGAACAAGTATCAGTAAATCAAATTAACATCGGATACAGATGAATAGATTTAGCCCTAGAGGAATATTTATTAGACAATCGAATTACCAGTGAACTGTACGAATACCTGAGAACAGAATACCCGATTATGGCTCACATTATAGGGATTCCAAAGATCCACAAAAACAAGCAAAAACCACCATTCAGACCCATCATTTCAGGATCCAAATCTAAAACCTTTAAAATAGGGACCACAATAGACCATTGGACTAAGCAAGTTTACACCAAAGTGGACCATTTAGTAAAGGATTCCTGGGATTTTCTGAGTAAACTCACGATGGAAGTATGGGATGAGAATTTGACATTCCTTACAATAGATGTACAGGATTTATTTTCCAGCATACCAGCGTCTACTGGATTAGAGTACTTCCACAGCAGCTTATGTAAATACTCTGGTTGTAGTTGGGACAGAGTCAATCTCATTTTAGATATGATGGGACTTGTTCTAGAACACAACTACATATCACACGCAGGTGAATATTTCAGACAAACTCGAGGTGTAGCCATGGGGGCTTCTTGTGCCCCTATATTTGCCAACTTGGTTATGCTCGAGTGGGAGAACAAATTCATATTTCCAAGTCAGTTTTACCAGTACATTAGGTTATACACCAGATTTTTGGACGACGTCTTTATCATTTGGACAGGACCTACAGATTTGATACCATCCTTCTTAGAATATCTCAACAACACAACAGATTTTTTTGAGATTCACTTCCCAATATGACAAAAAAGGTATTGCATATTTGGATACTTGGATTAGTAATACAGGGACGGGTTTTTCATCTAGGATATATAGAAAGCCCACGTTTTCCAATGATTACATTCACTTCAGTAGTTGTCATCCTCCACATATCTTCAAAAATATAGTAAAGGGACAGAGTATACGAGCAGCAAGAATGTCATCTACAATGGAAAACATGATCAGTGAGTTAGAAGTAGTGTTTAAATTATTCCAGGATCGAGGATATCCAAAGACCATGTTAGAGAATGTTACCTCTTATGTGAAAGCCCAATGGGGACACAAATATATATCATTACTGGGGATTAGTACTGTGCCACAGCGTAATACAAACAATGAAAGGGATAAGAAAGTGTGTGTGATTAAATACAATCCCTATACCAGTGTAATAATTGAAATTCTAAAAAAACACTGGCCACTAATAACTACTTCTGGTTCTATAGGACATATAGTAGGAGCAGATATTTGTACAGTATTTAAAACGGGAAGCAATTTAAAAAGAATAATAGAGTATGGAAGAAAAGGAACAAGTGATATGAGAAGGAAGGGTACCACCAGATGTGGCACCTGTAAACAATGTACATATATTAATACTAACCAAAAAATTAGGTTAGATAACATCATTAATACTATGGTAATCTGCAAAAATGGGAATTGTAAGACACAACGTATTGTTTATATAGCCACCTGTACGAAATGCTCAGCCTTTTATATAGGCAAAACCGAGAGAAAGTTTAAGACTCGTATATATGAGCATTTGTACAGGATAAAAAAGGGTGATCCAAAAAATGCACTAAGTAAGCATATTTTAGAAAAGGGAACAGATCACAATTTTACATTTGCTATTATAGACCAGGTAGAGATTAGTGATAGAGGTGGGAATTGGAAGACATATCTGGCCTGGGTTGAAAGTAAATGGCAAATATGTACGGATGCAACTACATCACCCGGTATAAATGATTACATCAGCCTAAAACCCTTTCTTGCATTGAATTAGTATTGAAGAACATAGAATGATGTCCCTCTCAAGTAGTATTACTTATAAACACTGCTAGCACTTTTGCACTTTTGTATTTTTCCTACTTTTCCTCAATTTTACATACTTTCTATATTAGTTTATTATTGTATTCATTTTACTACTTTGGTGATCAACTAAAGACCCAGGTTCTATAATACATTAAAGTAGTACATTTAAGTAGTATATTGAAGTTGTGTATTCGATTTGAATAGCCTTTGTAATGAATAAGTCACAATTGTACACACTAATGTATATATTTTTTGTGCATTGTACAATGTATATTTTATATTATACATAGTTTTAAATATTGAAACATACAATACAAAAACCTTAGGAGAATAGTGTATTATAGTACTAATATTATTGTTAGCAATTTTTATGTGAAGGATGAACGTACATTAAGCTTTGGAGAATTATGATTTTTTATCTTATTAATAGGTTAGAATTAATGTAGATAAAATTATGTAGCTAGCAATGTGACAGACCATTGTTTACAATTAGTTAATTGTATCTCTAATTGAGAATTTTTTGGCGCCTAACAGGTTTTAAAATGAATGGACTGTAGGAGCTCATTGGTTCTGAAGAAATCTGTGATGTGACAGATGAAAGTGCTCAACCCTGTATATGAGCTTCAAGTGTTGTGCTCATTTTTTGAATAAATTTTACGTTCTTTATTTGGTATTCGAGTCTCGAGTTTGGGGAAACTGTAATCTGCTATTTTGGATTCAATTGTATAAACTGTGACAAGATCAATAAGTCCAAACAATTCTCAAGCAGAAACTGTCCAGTAGTTTATGATCTCAGGTTTTTTGCAAACTGCAGGACTGACTGGGTCATTTATTTAGCCACCTGCCATTGTGGTTCATTTTATGTAGGACAAACATCCAGACCACTTAAAATCAGGATTTCAGAACATATTAGCAACATCAAAAATAAGAGGCAGAATAATGCCTTATAAAAAACACCATCTAGTACATTCTTCTGCTAAATTCACCTTTATTATAATTGACAAAATTGTTGGCAATAAGCACAACAAAACTGGATTACACTCCATTCTGAACACCAAAGAGAAAAAAGTGGATAATCAAACTGGGGGGATTATTCCCACCTGGTCTCAATGAAAATCTTTGATTGAACTTAATTAATTAATAATGAGTATATGTGTGGATAAATATCCTTGTTCACCACTATGTATGTAAGTAACACTGAGGAAGGCTGTGTTTGTTCCTGCCGAAACCGGTTTGTTTTTTCTCTCTTGTAATGATTTAATTTTCATTACAACAAAGTTTAAATAGTACCAGAAGATAATAAGCCTCATTGGTGGTAGAAAATGTGTTCTGTTAATACTTCAATTTAAATATTTAATGTGCAGGTAAAAAAGTCCTTTGATAAGGATACATAGTGACCCTGACTGGGGACAATGCTATTCAGTGACGCTGGCCAATTCTCTAAGGAGGAGACTGACCATCATCTGAAAGTAAAGATGCCAAAGTCTGGCAGAAAGAGGAAGCAGGCTAAATAAGAAATAGCAGATATTGCTGCAAAGATCCCTTGAAAGCTAAGTTATTGGTTTGGTTCCAAGACAACACACACACAGCATCTCATCCCAATAGTGATAGCTCTGAAAACATCACAGACACACCCAGGCCATTCCATTACCATTCCAAGCATCCAGAACATCACAGCAGAGACCAAGTCTGCATGTGAAATCGCTTCTGAAAATATCAGTGTAAACAGCCCTGCCTGAAGTAATATAGAGGGTTTGCAGAAGATGACATTAGATTTGGATTTTGTCTACCACATCAAGCCTGAATACAGTGATGCTGCCAGCTGCAGTTCAAGCACAGCTTTTGAAGCTTCCACCACTACTGTTAGCTACAGCAACTTTCTAAAAGTGCCATACACCTTAGAAGATGCAGAACGCCAACACTGTGATATTTCTTCACCCCTGGACAAAGGTTGTGACAAAAGAAATGCAGGTAGAGATCCGCTTCTAAAAAATAATCCTACCTTAAGTACTAATCATGCATCCGAGAAAACACCAATTGCTCCATTTGAACCAGCATGTTTGACTTCTGATAAAAAACAAAAAAACACTGCCACAGTCAGAAAACACCAAAAGCAAATCCCAACTATAAATTTCAAAAAGGTAGAGGCTGTATTTAGCTGGCTGACATAGGATTCAACTTTTTCAGAGCCTCCTTCTATGATGAAGACCAAATCGTCGATGAATCTCTTGTAGTATAAGACTTGAAAAGCATCCCTAAAAGTTCCTAAGATAAGGTGCTCCCACCATTTCATGACAATATTTGCAAAAGAGGGGGCTACCAGGGACCCCATGGCTATTTATTTATTTATTTATTTATTTTATATTTGTTGACTGGGTTAGTCTAACTGGATGTATGTCCATTTTCAGTAGAGGCCCGGGGAGAAAAGCTCCAATGAACACAACAGTAATAACAAAGTTAAAGGTTACAATAAAAATAAACACAAACAGTAAGTAACCAGGTAGTAGGTTACAATAAAATAGTAAATAGCAGATATTTCAAAATACATTGTATTGTACATAATGACTGTGTACAGATTTCTTTTTTTAATTCCTGCTCTCATTTATGCTGCACAATATTGAGTAGTAAGAAAGTAGAAAGTAGAAACTAGGAAGTATTAGAAACAGGGGTAAAATTTTAGTCAGGGTTACTGCATGGGCATAACCAGTGTGTTCTAAGGAATAATTTGAGTTTTTGTTTGAAGAGGGGTAGGGAAAGAGGTGAAGCAAGTTCGCTAGGTAGAAGGTTCCAGTTTTTTCCAGCTGTGTTTGAGAACAGAGAGTCGCCTGCCATGTTGTTGGAATTAGTTATGCTAACTAATAATTTATTTGATGAGCATAAGGTATTACAATTTTGATAGGGGGTTATACGGTTTGAGAGTATTGGAGTTTTGTTAGGTTGATTAAGGACCTTATGGGCAATGGTAAGTTGGTTGAATTGAAGCTGATTTTGTAGTTCAAGCCATCCTAGTTGTTTTAGGTTCTGACAGTGATGGGTTCTGAAGGGATTACCAGTAGCAAATTGGGCAATGTTATTATAGGTGCTAGCTAGTTTAAGCAGGTTGTTTTTTGTTAGGTTTGTGTAAATTGGTGAGGCATAGAGCAGTGTAGAGATAAGATGAGAGTGGGCAATAGTAGTTCTAGCTGTAGATGTAAGGAAAGGTTTGATCCTATACAGGGAGCCCATTTTTCTGGTAACTGTTTTTATGGTGTTGTTAATATGAGTGTTGAAGTTAAGATTGTTATCTATTGTAATTCCTAGAAGTTTGGTGGTAGAGTCAGGAGAAATGAGGATACCATTTTTAGAGATAACTGAGAAGTCTATTGGCGTGGACTTACGGGTAGGAGTAAAGAGCAGGAATTTTGGGTTTTTTTGGGATTCAAGAGAAGACAACATTTTAAAAACCAAGTCTCTACTGTGTTAAACACCTTCTGAGTTAGGGATTACAGTTCAGCGGAGGAATTGGCTGTGCAGATAAGTGTAGAATCATCTGCATATTTTATACAGGTAGCTTGAGGAATAGCTAAATGAAGATCATTGATAAAAATTGAGAATAGTAGAGGACCTAGAATAGAGCCTTGAGGAACACCCAGGGTGACTGATAGGTGGGATGATAGATTATTCTGCCAAAGCACTGCTTGTTGCCTATTGCTGAGGTAGGAAGTAAACCATTGTATAGCTCGAGTATCAAGAGAAAGTGATTTGAGAATGTTTATAAGGAAAGGGTGGTTTACCATGTCGAAAGCTTTTGAAAGATTAATAAAGAGAGCTGAAGAGAGAATATTATTATTACGGTTTCTGTTAATAGAATCAGTGAAGGATAAGAGGGCAGTAGTGGTACTATGGAATGGCCTAAAACCATGCTGGGAATTAGCTAGTATGTTGTGTTGAATTAAATGGTAAAGTAGCTGATGATGAATGCATCTTTCCACGATTTTAGCTAAAGGGGATAGTAGGGGTATAGGTCGATAATTTGAGTATGCATTTGAGTTGCCACCTTTATGTAGGGGGATAATGTGAGAAATTTTCCACATGGCTGGTATGGTTCCCTCATTAATGGTTCTGTTTATAAGTATAGATATAGGATAAGCTACAGATGTAGCTGATTTTTGCAGATATTCAGCTGGGATCTGGTCAGCAGATGGAGTGCAAGGCTTCAGTTTTTGGATGAGTTTGTAAATAAGATTGGTGGAGATGGGTTACAATTGAAATGTAGGAAGAGGGCTAGTACTGGGGATCAGAAAGCTAGAGTTGTCAGGGGATAGCTGGCTGGCCAGAGATTGTATGGCCTCAGTAAAGAAGGTATTGAAGCTGTTAGTGGTTTTGATGGGGGTCTTGTGGTTAGTGTCTGTTGGGGCTGGTGTACTGGAGTGACCAGGGTATAGGAGTCTGTTGATACTTGCCCAGAATTTCTGTGGGTTATTTTGGTGTGTTTGCTACATTTTACAGTAAAAGTCTTTTTTATCTGAGAGTATTGCTTTTTTGTCATATTTCTCAGCTGTCTAAATAGTTGTTGATCTGCTGTATTTTTGGTGCTTCACCACCTAGCCCAGGTTTTATTTCTGTGTATGATTTTTTGCCTGGTTTCTTTAGATAGCCAAGGTGCTGGTTTTGACTTAATTCTGATGGTACGCTTAGGTGCATGCTGGTCAAGGATAGTTAGGAATCTAGAGTTGAAGTATTTAACAGCCTCTTCAAGTGGGAGGGTTTTTAGGGGAGACCGATTGCAAGCATTAAGTTCACTTTGGAATAGTCCTAAGTTAAAATGCTTGTGGTTCCAAATGGTCCTATATGTTGTGGGGTGAGAAATATTAATCTTTTCTCTGATTATGTAGGTCAATGAGTGATCACTTACATTGTCAGGGAGGGTTCCTACCTTATACATTTGGTGGAAGTTATTAATAAGAATCCAGTCTAAGGTAGTCTCTTTTTTATTTGCTTTTTTGATTCTAGTAGGGGAGGTAATGGTTTGAGAGAAGCCATGAAGGTTAATATGGGAGGTTGGATGTTCAGTATTGATGCTCTTCCAATCAATATTAAAGTCACCTAGGATTATAGTTTCTTGTCGGAAGGTTGAAGCGACCCAGCTAAATATATTTTCTAGTGTGCAGATGTTGTTCCAGGAGGTAAATAGATACATATAATATATATGGCTTTATTAGAGTTGAGCTGAATTTTGGAGATGAGAACCTCAGCATTATTGTCTATAGGAGGGTTATAGGATGAAGAGGTAACTATTAGGCCATCTTTGAATACAATTGCTACTCCCCCACCCTTTCTTCTGTTGCGATCATGTCTCAATATATTGTAGCCTGGAGGTATGATTTCATTATCTTGAGTTCCAGACTTTAACCATGTTTCTGTTATACCCTGAACATGTTTCTGTTATACCCTGAACTTGTTTGTAATACTTATTGTTGAACAGAAAATAATGATTATTCAAAATAATTTCAAATAAACTGCAATAGATGTTAATACCAGTGCTGACCATCTTAGTATATTGACTTAAATAAAATCTAACATATTCAATGCCTATATCATGTGGTATACAAGTGTATAAGGAAATAACGTCCAAAGTGAACATAATATATTTCCTTAAATCAAAAGCTACAGTGTCACTAAACTCCCTAATTCTTTCAAAAAAATTCCATGAATCTTTTAGAAATGACTCCATGCTTTGAACTAATAGATGTAAAAGCACATCTACCATCACAGATATTCCCTCAGTCGCATAATTTGGAGCCGAACTTATGGGTCTGAAAGAAAGGTCAGACAAACTCTTGTGGGTTTTCGGAATTCTGAACAAAACACCTATTTATGAATTCTCAGTACAACAAAAATTATATGTTACTTCATTCAAATCCCCACACATCAAACTGTCATATAAAAATCTAGAAATATATTTATAACTTTTGTGAATTTCAGTGATTTCCACTCTTTTATACTCGTGTTCGTTAGATATTTGAAATGTATAGTTGGGATTTGCTTTTGGTGTTTTCTGACTGTGGCATTGTTTTTTTGTTTTTATACGTTTTTCGTTTGACCATGCAAATTTCGTTACTTGTTTATATGCTTTCAAAACACTAGAATGAACATTTCTACTCAACTTAGCCAGCGACATTCCCAGGTACAGCTGAAGAATCATACAGTGTTCCAAAAGCAGGTGACATGAATACAATTTTTAGTTAAGACAAGGACTAGCTAGTCAATGAAATGAAGAATAGGAAAGCAACTTGAGACAAACGATGCTGACAAGGGCAGAAGATGTATTACAGATGCTTAAGTGGGTGCAGGAGTGAACATATCAGAGATAAGTTAGAGCTGAAATCAGTGTATGTAACCTATTAAATATTTTGTCTCTAGCATCTTCCTAACCTAGAGCAGCATTCTACCCTGGTGCGCGTGAAAGTAGCCTAACACTGGTCACTGCACAAGCCCTCCATCCTTAGTTCTCAGTCCTTCTCCTTTTTTTTTTTTTTTTTTATTATCTCTGTCTACTCACTGTAGCCTAACGTCTCCGTGTGTGTGCACCTCCCTCCTTTTACCTCTAGGTGGCAGCATATTCCTGATAAAAGGAACTGCAGTATTTTCCCTTTTCCTTGCTCCACTACTTTCTGCCCAAAGGTGCCGCTGCCCTACACTCACAGATTTAAGTACTTACATACTTACTTACTTTCAGAGAGTTCTTCCCTTTCCAAACTTAACTTCCTTGATTTCACTGTAAACCAATGTTTAAAACTCTTACCTGCACCCTGTAGTAATTCTCCTCATCCAGCCTTAGGTCACTGATTGTTTTTCGGCCCTTTTCCCGCCTCTCTGGCTCTACTTCCCTCCCCCTCTCTCCTCTCCCTACCTTCTCCTTCCCCTTCTTATCCCCTCCCCCTAGGCCATTTACCCGCCCTAAATGTTATTTCACCAGAACGATTTGTGAGGTGCCATTTTTAAATCTGGCCCATAAGTGCCCCCCCCGTGCATTCAACCCTGTGTCCAGGCTGCTGCTCCCGCATCTCGGTAAGTTAAGCTCTAGAATGAATTGAAGGAAATTGCACATGCTGTTTTTATAATGAATTGAAGGAAATTGCACTTGCTGCTGTTATTTTTGCTTTTAGTAAATGCTTATGTTACTATACTTTCTGACACTCGTACATCAGACTGCTGCTGTAACTTGCTGAATTATATCTGAGGTGTATGAGCTACATGAGACATATTTAAATGTATCCTTGTTATCAAAGTCGGTCCTTCTCATGCCCTACAACTGCTTGTGGTTAGCCTAGCATTTCTCACTGCTCTGACTGAGCAGTGTGCATTCCTGTGTTGCTTTGCCCTCTAGTCTTGAATATTAATATTATATTAAGCTTTCTAGGGGAAGGTTTAACCAATGCTCTAATGCTTTGCACTCTAATCTAGAGTATTAGTATTGTATTAAACTTTTTGGGGAAGGTTTACCCATGCTCTAACACGTGTAACACGTACTTTCTAGATTACCGACTTTATCTTGTTAGATTCATTGTGTCGGTTAAGTTGCTTTGACGCTGGTTACAATCACTTGCATCTAAAGTGGTCTGACGCTGGTTACTATGCTTGCATTTAATGAGCTATACTGAAGTCGATCACTACACCAGTATAGTAGCCTACATCGGCTCCCAACCTTATTAGAACCTAGTGACCATTGTACACCAACCTGCAACTACCATTTATTGCTCAGTCTGCCATACTACACTATACTATATCGGCGACCTTTACATTTTTAAACTGCTCCTGCCTTGGCAATCTGGCTCCCAACCTTATTAGAACCTAGCGACCATTGTATATCAACTTGCAACTACCTTTTACTGCCGACAATCACTTCTTAGCATTGAAAATCCTTAGGCGAACATTGTTATTACTAATTCACTGCCTATCAGCATCGTGGCTTGTGAGACCTAGCTCCCACGCTACTAGAACCCAGCGACCCTTACATTTAACCTTGCTACTATCCTATTTCACAGTCGCCATACTATTCTTATCTTAGGCGACCATTGTTTGTAGTGGTTTACTAAAAGGCAGGAAGGCAAACTTAATTTACAGTTAAGACACCTTACCGATTGTTTATTTAGCAACCTGCAATTGCTTTTTCTCATTGCTATGTGAACACAAATATTGTTCCCTGACTACTCTCCAGCACTGTTCGTTCAGTTTAGCTTGTGTATACAGTTGCCTAAATATTGCTTGCATGCTGAATTGAAGTTTAAAGCTGACTACTCTCCAGCACTGTCGTTTTTTGTTTAGCTTGTATATACTGTTACCTAAATATTGCTTGCATGCCGAATTGATGTTTACAGCTTATATCTTGTGGACCTTCTACTGCATTACTGTTTCCTCCTTTCACACTTGTCTGCCTCCTATTTTCCCTCTCCCTCAGTCTACACTTCTGCCCCTTTTACGTTCTCTCCTCCTCCGACTCTGCTCTGAATACTTCCCTCCACTACTCTGCTTAGTCTTCCTCCTGCATTCTTCTTCCTGTTCTTCCCCCCTTACTCCCATTTTAACCTATTCTATTTTTTCTCACTCCTTTTCAGTTGCTCCCCAGAGTGTTCCCCCTTCTTCACTGACCAGACAGGGGATTACTCCTCCCAAAAGAAGACGTCCTTGGACTACCTGCCTGTGCCTTATTAATTAATTTGTTGGGACACTCACCCTTGCTAAAGAGACTCAGTGTATGTAACCTATTAAATATTTTGTCTCTAGCATCTTCCTAACCTAGAGCAGCATTCTACCCTGGTGCACATGAAAGTAGCCTAACACTGGTCACTGCACAAGCCCTCCATCCTTAGTTCTCAGTCCTTCGCCTTTTTTTTTTTATTAGCTCTGTCTACTCACTGTAGCCTAACTTCTCCGTGTGTGTGCATCTCCCTCCTTTTACCTCTAGGTGGCAGCATATTCCTGATAAAAGGAACTGCAGTATTATCCCTTTTCCTTGCTCCACTACTTTCTGCCCAAAGGTGCCCCTGCCCTACACTCACAGATTTAAGTACTTACATACTTACTTACTTCCAGAGACTTCTTCCCTTTCCAAACTTAACTTCCTTGCTTTCACTGTAAACCAATGTTTAAAACACTTACCTGCACCCTGTAGTAATTCTCCTCATCCAGCCTTAGGTCACTGATTGTTTTTTGGCCCTTTTCCCGCCTCTCTGGCTCTTCCCACTTCGTTCGCCCTGCGGGCTCACTCCTCTCCCCTACCCTGCCCCCAAATTCCACCCACCCTGGTACCTTTACATTTATCCCGCCTATCCATCCCTCCCCCTCCTCCAACCAATCCCAACTCTTCTTGTCCCCTCCCCTTCCTCTTTCTAACCACTCCCCCATTACCATCACCCCTTCACCTATCTTTTCTACTTTCCTCCAACTCCCCACTACTACCATGCTCTCCCTTCCTCCCAAGATCCTTCTCCTCTCTTCCTTCCTTTTCCTTCTAATATCTCTTTACCACATCACTTGCTATACTCATGTCCAGTTACTCCCCCTCCTCTTACTCTCCAACACCACCTTACCTCTCATTACCACAACATCTCAGCTTCTTTAGTTCCCTCCTACCCAATCCTCCTCCTAAAAGTAAAGCATTTTCCAAGCTCAGATGCTAGCCATAAACATAAACCTCTCATCTACCCGCATCATCTATCTAAAAACAAAACTAATAAACACCTCCTCCATCCCACACTCATTCACTTGGCTGGAGATATTCACCCCAACCCAGGTCCTACTCTCCATCCTGCAAATCTCCCTAACACCAACAAGAAATCTACTAACAAAAACCTCAAATTCCTCACCATCAACGCCCAAAGCTTAAAAAATAAACTATCCCTCTTCCATGCCTGGCTCAACCATAACTCTCCTGATATAGCAGCTATCACTGAAACCTGGCTAAAACCTCACATTAATGACTCTGAGTTCCTACCCCCAGGATTCCATTCTCTCCGATCTGATCGACCTAATAGTGGTGGTGGCGTTACCCTAATCTACTCCAACCTCTTGTCCATTACTCCCTACCCTAAATCCATCCCTTCATTCAATAATGCTGAACTAGTAATTGGCTTACTAAAAATGAACAACCATAAAAGTATCTGCATCATTTGTCTCTATATCCCTCCAGGCAACAATACCAATACATTAGAAGACATCCTCTCCTGGACTTCCTCCAATATTAAGCTAGAAACCTACATTTTGGGTGATGTAAATATTGATTGGGGAAAAATCTCTAACCCAAATCCCATAATAACTATCAACATATTTAACTTCTCCCAAATTATTAACTCCATTACCAGACCTAACAAAGCTAATCCCCCTGGCTCCATACTTGACTGGATTCTAGTATCTCATCCAAACAAAGTTATAAAATCTGGCATCACTCCTGACCCTTTAGGAGACCACCTCCCTGCCTACTCCATTCGAGCTACTCCCACCTCCCCACACTCTCACCACTACACTCACACTTGAAACCTCTCTAACTTCGACCCTACTTCTTTCTCTGACTCTCTTAAACTCACCAACTGGAACCCTCTAAAAATATTACCATTAGACGAAGCCGTCAACTATTTCAAATCAACATTCTTAACAGTCCTTAACTCTCTAGCTCCAACAAGAACAAAAAGAGTTAAAGCATATACCTCCCCTTGGCTCACCAAAGACACAAAAAATGTAATGCTCCAAAGGGATAAAACCTGGAAATCCTACACTAAACACAAGCAACCAGATATATTCCTCAAGTATAAGCAGTTAAGAAACCTAACCAAGAGACAAGTCATTAAAGATAAAAAGTCCTACTACATCAAACTTCAAGAAAACCATGCTAGAAACCCCAAACAATTCTGGAATTCCATCATTTCCCTCCTCATACCAGGTACTAAAAACAACCCCTGTCCACATACCAGCAAATCTGACCTTGAAATAGCCTCACTATTTAATTCCTTTTTCACCTCTTCCATCGCTGAGCTAACCAAGACATTTACTAACAATCACCTTCCTCCCCCCATGCTCAATCTTCCATAATCTGCTCTCCCCACTCCTCTTTCAAACTCAAACCAGTATCTACTGACCAAATAAAGAAACTTCTATATAAACTAAAGCCCTGCTCCAATGCCCCTGATAACATTCCATCCTCCTTCCTAAAAATAGCTTCTGACTCTATTGCTCTACCTATCAGCATCCTAATTAATAGGTCATTACTTGAATCCTATGTTCCTAAACTATGGCATACCACTTACATTCTACCTCTCCACAAAGGCGGCAAAAACTGTTCTATCTCAAATTTCCGCCCTATAGCCATTCTCTCCCCTATCTCCAAAATCCTAGAAAAATGTATCCACCTGCAACTCCTTCCATTCCTTTCCAAGCACCAACTTCTCTCTCCTACCCAACACGGCTTCCGCCCAGGACACAGTACTAATACTGCCCTTCTCTCCTTCTTGCACTACATCAATTCAGCTCGTGACTCCAGTAATATAGTATCCACGGTCCTACTGGATTTATCCAAAGCTTTTGACACCATCTCTCACACCCACCTTCTAAATCACCTATCTAATCTCAACCTTTGCCTGAAGACTCTTTCCTGGTTCTCCAGCTACCTTTCAAACAGGTCCCAAGCTGTGAGATGGGGCCAATCCACCTCTACTTTTCTTCCTACCCTACCGGAGTACCTCAAGGTTCCATAATCAGCTCATTACTATTCAATATCTTTATTAATGACTTCCACAAAGCCATTCCTAACACCAAAATTGTGCAATATGCTGATGATTCCACATTGATCTGCTCTGCCTCTAACCTAACAGATCCCCAAGTCCTCACTCAAAGTGCCTTCTCAACCACTGAAAACTGGATGCTACAAAATCATCTCTCTCTCTAAATGCTAACAAAACTAAGATCCTCCTTTTCTCCCCCTCTAAATCCTCCTCCCTTGATAAAAACTAATTTCACATTACCAGCCTTAGTAACTCCTCTATCGACATTGTACCCTCCACCAAACTTCTTGGTGTTACAATTGATGATCAACTAAAATTTAATATCCATATCCAGCTAAACATCAAAAAAACACACATAAAACTAGGTTTACTGTATAGAAACAACCACTTTCTCTATCCTCATTCCAGACTAACCCTTGCCTCTACCTACCTCCTTCCCTCCCTCTTATATGGAGCCCCCTGCTCACTAATCTTTCATCCACACTTACCACCAAATTGGAACTATGCTACAATAAAATCTCTAGATTTGCCACAAACGCCAAATCCTCTTCCCATCACTGCTCCTCCCTTCACTCTCTAAACTGGCTCGAACTTCCCAATCAACTTAACTTTATCCAAATCACCACAGCCTTCAAACTTTTGTTACACCCTTCTAACTGCCCTGCTCTTTCTAATATTCTACAACCTTACTCCCCCCTTGGACCACTTAGATCTTCTCATCTAAACCTGATCACAGTTCAAAAACCCAAGCGCCCAGCAGGTCAGCTTCTCTTGTCCTTTACCCTGGCTAAAAAATGGAATGCCCTGCCCTCATCACTAAGGACATGTACCAACCTTAATAACTTCAAAACCCAACTTCATTCCTACCTCTATCGAAACAAAATCTGCAACTGCACTCTTCAGCCTACAACTCATAAACAGTCTTCTCCCTTTACTCCAGGCTAACCTCCTCCTATTTCTCCTTCCTATTTCCTTTATAAAAATTATTTAGCTTAGGGAACAAAACAGTAAAACTTGTATTTTCTTTATGCAAGCCTTTTTTCCCCCTTAACAATAATTGAAATTGTTTAGTGTTTATTCTTTTGTAACTACCTGTAATCTATAATACATACTGTCTATGACTTTGCATGTAAATAGAAACTGTTTTTGTAATGAAAACAATTTAAATTGTTGTATTTCCTTGTTGGAGCTTTTCTCCCCAGGCCTCCACTGAAAACTGGCCCCCAAGCCCAGTGGATCTCCCCGGTAATCAAACTGAAATAAATAAATAAATAAATAAATAAATCATAAAGATCGTGGTTCATCAGATTCTGTAGAATTTATTACATAAATCTGAGCTACATTCCATAATAGCAGATGAATCTTCGGACATAAGTCAGCATGAAGAGATGATATGTGTCCAAAGGGTGTCACTTCCATACTTCACTATACATGAAGATTTTACTGGAATGTATAAGATGGAAAAGACAGATGCTGAGTCCATCACAGATTAACTGAAAGGTGTTTTATTAAGGTGTAATTTGCCACTTGGAAACTTAAGAGGACAGGCATTTGATGGAGCAGCCAACATGAGTGGATTCATTTCTGGAACTGCTACTAGGATTAGAAAAGACAATCCACTTGGTCTAAATGTCCACTGTACCAATCATTGTTTAGACTTGCCCCCGGATTCATGAACCTTGCGCCAGGCGCCAGCATAGCGTCGGCGTTATAACGCCAAATATGGCTGCTGAGCGATTCAGGTATGAATGAATTCCACATGCACTACCGGCGTGCGCCGGACCGTCTCCGCCCCCGGCGTAGGTATGCAAAACACACTGTGTGCGGTATTGCACCATGCAAATGAGGGCAAATAGTGATCCACGAAGTGGCGCAGGCGTAGCGTAAGGGCACGGCAATGTAAACCAAAAAAAAACGGTTTACATTTACCCAAACATGACCGAGGAGTAACGGAAGGCTGTCAAAGTCAGGTATCATATAGGTGCAATATGCCAATGTGGAAAGGCACCGAGAATGTCCAAAGAAAATATGCACAAAATGTAAAATGACATAAATGGCACGACGTAGAAAGAACAGCAGACCCGGGATATGTGCACAGAAGTTGCAAAGCAATGAAATAATATGACAATGTCCTAAAAGAGCAGTATAACACACATCAGCTGCACAGCCACCACACACCATAGTATGTATGTAAAGCTTCAACCCCAGCGCAATGGTTGTCAAGGAGTGGTGGCGGTGTTCGCCGTAACCATGTATTAGTAGTCAATTCCATGCAGATGAGGCAGATAATAGTGAATCGCAAAAACGGCGCCGGTGTAAGGATGGAGCAAACGGCGTAGCGGTACTACACCGAGGAGTGGCCTACACGAGATACATGTCAACCACAGAGGGGTGTGCCACTGTAGGAGGAAGGATATTGGAGGTCAGCAAATCTGGGCTGTACAATGCACATCACAGCATCAGGACTGGCGTGTTAGGAAATAGATGCGCTGAGAGTACATAATGCGCGTACAGATGCATGTGCACGAGGATGACTACGTTCCCTAAACCAGTCATGTGACGGCCTCCCCGTCAACAATCACGGATATAGGAAGGTAATGCGGAGAATATGAGGAAATGCGGAAGCAGTGTAAATGGAGCCGTAATGAGCAATCAACACCAATCAATGCAGGAAGGGCAAACGCCGGGAGCTGATAACTCTGCATGCAGACTCCTGCATAACGGGAAAGGGGAGGCATATGAATGCAAAGATAGTAGGGGATGTAGTAGAAATGCAAAGAGCAAAGAACCGAAATAGCACAGCCAAGTACAGAGGTAGCATAACTGCGGCTGCAGATAACATGCATCATATGCCATGTGCCTGCAGGATGCAGTAATGTAAGATGCAAGACCAAGGCAATGCAGGCAACTGTAATGTAACACTACAGGCAGTACCGTTGCAGTTGCAACCGTAAAACCACGGAAATAATCCATGGATACGGCTGCACAGACACACCCAATGACATCACCGGGTATACAGCACAACAGTATTAAATGTGAATGCACACAACACACAGCGCGATTTCCCAAACGCCGCACCGTAGGGTGTAAACAGACGGGAAACTTTTAATATGTATATGCTGTGTGCAAGGGCCATGATGCATAGGTATGTGGCAGAGACAGACGGAGTTGCGGAGGGTGGTGCCGCAACTACCGTAGGCCTCACAGGAGAAGGAGAGTGTTCAGACCAAGGGTGACCTACCAGGGCTGCGAGACCTGGAGATAGTAGAGCTACAGGGTGGACAGGGACACGTTACAGCAAATAGTGGAGCTGTGCCGGCCGCACCTGAGAACAAGAGACAACAGAGGGGAGCCCATCCCAGTGGACACAAAGGTATGTGTGAGCTTGCGAATACTGGCTACAGGTACCTTTCAAAGGCCAACCGGGGACATAATGGGCATCTCACAGGCATCAGCATCCAGGGTACTACACCAGTTCCTGGATGCCATGTTACCACATGCCCATGAGCACATAAATTTCCCCACATCTCAGGAGGAGTTGGCTAGCAATATGCGCCGCTTCCACCGTGTGGCACAATACCCGGAGGTCCTGGGTGCGATAGACTGTACGCACATAGAAATTAAGTCACCACCCGGGGAGCAGGGTAGACGCTACATAAACCGCAAGGGATACCCCTCCATCAATTGCCAGGTCGTGTGCAATGCACAGGGCATTATCATGGATGTGTGTGCTGGCAGCCCTGGAAGCTACCACGACTCCCATATCTGGCATGCCTCACAGATGTATCAGGTATTCGCCAGGGGGGACATCACACAAGGTCACCTTGTGGGGGATGCTGGCTACGCACTGGAGCCGTGGTTGATGACACCCATCAGAAATGCACACACACACATGCAAGAACGCCATAATGAGGCACACGCACAAACAAGAATAATCATAGAGCGTGTGTTCGGGATGTTGAAATCACGGTTCCGGTGCTTGGATACATCCGGTGGAGCCTTGCAGTACTCTCCAGGCACAAGTGCCCACATATTCATAGTATGTTGTATGCTACACAATATGATTCTGCGGAAACAGCTGCTGCAGGGACATGATGCCAGAGGGCCACCAAGGCCGCCACAACTGCCAGGGCAAGCACAGGCACAGGGCGTTCAGCGCCATGGACACACTGAGCCAGCCCCAGTAGGTAGACAGAGGCGTACCCAATATGCCTACACCCTGGCAAAGAGGGAACGCATAGCACATACTTTGACAGTGTAGGCCCCATGGACTGACACCTCCTGACCTGCACACACAGTAAAATGGACGCCACACAAACATGTCCGCCCGTAATGTGTACCGTATGTGCGGACGTATGTGTGACTCCAACAAAGGCACCGCCCAAACACTGCACACCCAATAGCCAGCAGAGCATGGAACGCCAACACCTCACCGCGACGCGGTTCTACAGCACACGGCCGTATGCTGCCACTATCGCCGCAAGTCGACCACATATGTACTCATGTGCATACACAGATACGGAAATAGATATCAGTACACATGTAGAAATATATGTACGCATACACAGATATAAAGTACAACAGGGTAATATGGAACCCAGGGATGCAAGTTCACAGATAAGTAATACGCGAAATCACCACATAGTAAACATAGTGACCGACAACCCGATCATCCTGGAGGGTGGGCAGAGCAGGTAATGCCAGCCATGGAAATGTCAACCTGCATCAATACATATCCGCGTGTCGGGATGGTCACCAGTCCACGGTACATTAACGGGATATGTGCGTGTCATATCCATAGGATATGAGTGCGGAGATACACGCCACCGCCAGCGATGCGGACAACGTAGGTATTGTGTTCAACCGTCGGTGCGAATGCGGCAAGCATACCAGTGAAGTGTACGACATTATGAGGAACGTACCTCCTTTGGGGTGTAAAACAGTTCATGTTCCTCGCAGTACCTCAAAGTTCCACATTGAAAATGTCTGTCAAACATCCATTGTTAGGAATGTATATAAATGACATCCTGGTAAATAGAATTTAATCATAGTAAGTCATTAAAGGTTCTTCACTGTAAGTAAATCAGCATATTATAATCAACCTATGACCTACTTAGCTGAAGTTGTCACTATGCCATTACTATGTGTTCCACATTATGCCCATTTGTTTCACATTACTAATGTGTGTGTTCCTCACTTTGGAAATAGAAGGTTGAGAGCCATGGCGGCAATATGTGTATGTGTGAGGTGAGGTTGTCGTGTGTTCCGCTGTGTTTGTGTAATGTGTGTGCCACTGTAAAATGTGTATGTAGATGACATGTCACAGGCGGAGTGTAATAACATGCGTAGGCATACAGTACAGGAACCATAGGCGTATGTACAGCAGTACCCACAAAGTAGTACTGACATCTCCTCAGTGGCTATGCACGTGGCGACCTAAAACGATGCAAAGCGGAAATGTCCCAGAATGTACCACAGGGCCATAGCCAACAGGAGATGCAAAGGACGCATGTACAAACCATGACCGTATGTATGGCGACCATAAGGTACACTCAACACGGTCCGTCGGCAACGTTACACAGCATCAGGCATGTACGGCGAAAATACGAATGTGCTATCCTGGCACCGATCGTGAACACTTACGGTCCAGCAAATACCGCTGTGTGTAACACGACCGTGAAGTAAGCAAGCGGCACACGAATAGGAGGCTACCGGTAGCATACAGGCCGTCCCAAGTATAGGACCACATTCACCATAACTATCAGCGACAAAATGCCAATGGATAGTAGGCACGGACGAACATCCGCAGATATATAACCGATGTGAAGGAGGAATACCTGCAGGAAGCACACATGCAGGCGATACCGACAGCACACGACATCAACAAAACAAACATTCCCGGAACAACAGACAGGTAACCTGCAGCCCCCCTAGCAGGGATGGAGCACACACACAAGCATATCCCGTATGTATAAATGCAAGACTCACACCCCATACCCGTTACCCACATCCGCAGATATACCCCATCACACATATCAAAGGGATAACAGCTAAAACCGTAGCAAAAACATACAGGCAGTCAATGACAGCGGCATACCCACAACAAGCTCGTGGGAAACACTAGCAGCGGCTGATGCATCCTTGCATCCGTTGTGTACAGGAATATAACAGCTATGTTACACATCTGAATGCACAACGCCATTGACAGACGCCGCCAGGACACGGACACCCACATGTCGAACAGAATACCATACCCAACACACACAATCCACGGCTAACACCACAGCGAAATGTACCCGACACCACACATAGCGGATGCAGTCACACAAACATGATACAATACATACCATCCTCACGAAGGTATTGCAAATAACCAACGGCCACACGAGGAAAGAACCATGTCCTAGTGCCGACGCGTAATGAACGAAAGGAGGGGGATCACCGGTGATATGCGCATAAGTACACACCGAGGAACAGCTATTGGCCTGATTAACCCACATGCCTCAGGTGACGACGAATATAAGGAAGACTCCCTGGATATTCAAACCGTATGTTCATACCGAACAAAGACGGAATACAAAAGGAGTACCAAGGAAATACAGATGAACGCAGAACCAAAGGCCAGAAAGGTATGTCGAACCCACGACATGTACTGGTGTGTAACGCACGATACGTATGACGAATCTGTACAGTATGTGAACGGTGTGTGTAGGTAAAGATACCTGTCCATCAGGCAGAGAGGTGAAGGTTGGTTATGTAATGCTAAGCCGCGCAGCATACCAACGACTGTGGACAACGTGTGCACAGCAGTGGGACAACATGTACACACCCGGGATAACCCCAGGTTAGGCTTGCCACCTTTTCAAATGGCCAAAGTGGGACATCTTCGGGACACACATCAGATGTTACAGGTGGACACATACCCATGGTCAGTACAAAGGGTAGAACTGTACTCTTTTGCCTAAATAAAAGCGTAGTCTTGTAGCAGTTAAGTTGCTTATTGTGTGTCTTGTAACATGTAGGAATGTACATACATATATAACTATGTTATGCAACTCTTACATAAAAATGGGACATAATTATGTCCTACAATCTCAGGACATTTGCCATTTGTAATATGTTTTGTCAGGACACAACTGCCCAAAGAGGGACTGTCCCTT